>NC_134237.1:15124117-15428978 GCF_965152275.1 Natator depressus
GGGTGATGATTACACTCCATTCAGTTAGTAAAGACAAAATCAAGTGTCTATGAAAACAATGTTAAACACTTCAGGAAAAGCAAAATCAAACTGTCCATACAACTCAGTGGGGGGCAGGGGGAAGGAAATCAGGTCAGTGTCAATCTGGGGAGAAAAGAGATGATTTGAAGGTAAGTAAAACTGTCTCGATATGTAACAATATACACTGTAAAAACAGAGTGAAAACTTTGCGGAGCAGCATCTTGTGGGATTTTTATTTGACATTGTTTGCCATGCCCACCTGAAAGCTTGAAAATTAAAATTTTTCATTGAGTTTGTAACATCCAGTTAGCAAATACGTTTGGTTTGTATTTCTAATGGTAATTAAAATCGACAGTGTAGCACTTTTCATTTACCTCCTTGTAATTGACATGAGAGGTCTGTAACAGATATGGCAATTTCTTGCAATATCTTTGGGAGATCTTATTGAATTAAGTTTAAATAGCTTTGGAGTCCACTGTATTTTAAATGCAAAGTTAATGTATTGTTGTGGGAATGTGTAACTCACTCCCTCTCTCTAGGAGGGAGATGTGGCTAGTGTAAACCCTGGGAAGTGTTACGAGCTTTAGAAGACTATTTCATACAGTGTGCCAGATGAGAAGGAACTTTTGGGACAAAGTTGTGAGTTTCCTAAGAAATACCTGGGGGGAGATGAATGCAAAGTCCCATCTCCATACTCCACCTTCTGAAGCTATCCGTGAGGAGAGAATCAATCTGACTGATACAAGGTCTCTGAAGATCAAAGACCCCAAGTGTATAAAGAAAAGGTTAACTTATGCATAAGTGTGCTTGTTCAGAGCTAAGGCAGTTATGAATTTGATTCAGTTTGAAAGACTGATTATCTACCAGAGTGCTTGTTTTCATGTGTTCTCTGTAATACTTTCACCTTAAGAATAAATCTGCTTGCAGAGAAAGGGCTGTGAGGTAACTTATAACTGTGGGTAATTAGGCTGTTTGCTTTGTCCTCAGTGGCTATAAAGCGCAAGCGCAGGCCTGTGTAGGCAGTCTGACGTGTTAGGGAACACAGTGCAGGCTGCACAATTCCTTGTCTCCAAAAACCGTGATCAGGAGGAAGAGAGACACAGGTGTCTGCCCAAGAAAGGTGAGGGCCGATGAGCCCGAAGCCTCGAATAGGTGCCCTTACTGACCATGAGGGGGAAACACAGGTGCAGTTTCCCAGAACTGTGATACTTTCTGTGTAGCCTTGGAAATAAGAACTATAACTGCTACTGCACAATGTGTAGTCACAATGTGTCTCTGTTCAATGATATGTGGTTTTTAATCTTTCTGTGGCCAGTGGCTCTTAACTTTAATAAGATCATTAAAGTGCATAGAGTCCTTTGTATCAGGTTTCAGTAACTTTAAAGCAGGTCAGAGTTGAGGCTTAAACCAACCTATTAACGGAATTATTTTAATATAAAGATTTGTGCTAAGGCACTGAGTGGAACTAGCTAGAGTATGAGAAGTGGGGGGGGGGGGAGGTGAAGCTTTTCAACATCTGTGGATTCACTTGAGTCCTGACCTGTGCAACCCCTTCTGTTTCCGTCCTGGCCTTCTCTTGAGGAGTGATTGCTAACCGTACTGTGTTGTGGTACGTTAGTGATGTGTACACGTGCAAACAAATCTTTGAAAGTTGCCACTGATTGCCGTGGTGCAATATTTTGGGGTGCCCAGTTTGATAACACCAAGGCCCCGAATCTCATTAGATGAACTATTGCAGCTCCCATAGTTCAGCTGGATTTGTGGTTGCTCATCATCACTTCTGAAAATCAAGGCTATGGTGTTTCAGGTTGGTCCCTGTCAAAATATTGACATGAAATTGACACATCCAAAATCAGGTTCCACTTTGAAAAATTTTGGCTATCCCAGGTAAGATGAAAGTATCAAACTCCCTTTCCCTTTTATCCCCCAGCAATTGAATTTAGGTCATTTTATGTGAGCCACTAACCCACTACCCTAATGCACCATCCACCAATGAGTCAATAACCCTTTTACTTCAGATACATTTTTCGCTGATAATATTCTGCACAATTTGGGTGTAGTGGGGAAAGAGGATTTTGGCTTATAAAAAGCAGTGTGTGTACCTTTTTCTAACAATGTAGAAGCTCTTTATTAAAAAAAAATCCAGGCTTTTGATCAATGTAGCTAGTGTCCAGTGTGAATTAGATCTATTTAACCATAAATTGTATTCAGCAACATGATGCAATCCAATTTCTTTTCCCTGTTACCACCCAGACCTAATTTTGCTTGCTTTAAAAATGATCGTCTTCCCTCCGGCACATTGGTGTTTTGTGGGGAAAGCAATGTAATTATGATTGAGATTAAAGTAACTTGCTTTGCTATAATCTGATTATTTTTGTTTTTGTTTGAAATTTATATTCCAGTCATGCCCAGAGGCCTCACTGAAAGTTATTTCAATATTTAGAATTTCAAGCCTGTGCAATCGCCATTTCCCCTGTGTGTCAATGCTAGAGCTTTCCTTCAGTTTAATACAAAAAGGGTTATCCTGGCATGGAACTTTCTCTCTTTAATAATAATAATCATCATAATTAAATTAATATAATAAAAAAAGCAGGGGGGGATGGGGGGCAACAAATCTCCGCATCACTAATCAAGACGATGAATGCTTCAAAAAGCCTGTGAACAGGGGATATAGTGGCACCAGCCTTGCTGGTGAATCTGCCAAAAATGAGTGTCTTTTGCTACAGAAATAAGTTTGAAAAAACACGTCACCATGGTTTAATAAATCATTGTGCATATATAACCCACTGGTGAGTATGTATTATCATATCCCCAGAGGATATGAGATGTTACAGGCCCCAGCTACAGCATCTGGGCTTTTTGAGCTGCCGCAGCTTGCGTTATCCTTTTTGAACTGGGGACCTCTGGAGCCATCTCCTCATTTTATGGATGGGGAAACTGAGGCAAGGTTGCATAAGGCCAGTGAGAGAGTTGATATCAGAGCTGTGATTAAAATGTGGGAAATCTGCACTCCCAGTGCTGAGCTCAATTACATTTTAAACACTAGTTTATTGTTGCCATGGTGAAAATATGAAGCAACTGAAAACAGTCTGTCAAACTTCAAACCTAAAAAAAACTCTTTGGGGATTTTTGTTGCTGTTAGATCTCAAAATGTTGTTTTGATCTCTAGGTTGGAAGCAGAGGAACCATTCGAGATTATACAGGTTTCAATGCATCCAAGGACGCTGAAACTGTTCGGAAGGCAATTAAAGGAATTGGTAAATGTGTATCTAAGTTTCACTCCTATATTGTTACAGAAAAGCAGATATGGTATTCTGTGTGTCAGGCTTTGCACAGAAATGCTGGAATTTGGTGTGCCATAAAAACGGACATACTGGGTCAGACCAATGGTTCATCTAACCCAGTATCCTGTCTTTTGACAGTGGCCAATGCTAGGTGCTTGAGAGGGAACAAACAGAACAGGTAATTATCAAGAGATACATCCTCTGTCGTCCACTCCCAGCTTCTGGCATCCCTGACCATCTTGGCTAAAAGCCATTGATGGACCTATCCACCATGAACTTACCTAATTCTTTTTTGAACCCTGTTATACTGTTTAGTCTTCACGGTCTCCCCTGGCAATGAGTTCCACAGGTTGACACTGAAACATTTCCTTCTGTTTTATTTTAAACATACTGAATATTAATTTCATTGGGTGAACCCTGGTTGTTCTTATATAAAGTAGTAAATATTTACTTATTCACTTTCTTCACAGGAGTCATGGTTTTATAGACATCTATGATATCCCCTCTTAGTTGTCTCTTTTCCCAGATGAGACATCCCAGTCTCTTTAATCTCTCTCCTCATATGGAAGCTGTTCTGTACCCTTAATCATTTTTGCTGCCCTTCTCTGTACCTTTTCCAATTCTAATACATTTTTTTTTTTTGAGATGGGGTGGCCAGAGCTGCACACCATATTCAAGGTGTAATGCCTCCATGCAATCAGTAACTATGATGACTGGGCAAGTTCACATTTTGATAAGGTGGTACTACTTCAGCCACCTCATAGACATTAAGGTCAGGAGGACCATCATGATCCTCTAGTCTGACCTCCTGCACAATGCAGGCCACAGAATCTCACCCACTCACTCCTGCAATAAACCTCTCACCTATGTCTGAGCTATTGAAGTCCTCAAATCATGGTTTAAAGACTTCAAGGTGCAGAGAATCCTCCAGCAAGTAACCCGTGCCCCACACTGCAGAGGAAGGTGAAAAACCCCCAAGGCCTCTGCCAATCTGCCCTGGAGGAAAATTCCTTCCCAACCCCAAATAAGGCAGTCAGCTAAACCCTGAGCATGTGGGCAAGACTCACCAGCCAGACACCCAGGAAAGAATTCTCTGTAGTAATTTCAGGTCCCGCCCCATCTAACATCCCATCACAGGCCATTGGCCCTATTTACCATGAATATTTAAAGATCAATTTAATTGCTAAAATCATGTTGTCCCATCATACCATCTCCTCCATGAACTTATCGACTTTAATCTTGAAGCCAGATAGGTCTTTTGCCCCCCCCCCCCCCCCGAAAGCCCCCTGACACTAAGATCTCTGGCTAGGTCTCATCTCCATTTGAAGGGGTTTTTGCCTTCTCCTTTTCTGTTTGCTTTCAGCCAGTGCCCAGGATGGAGATTAGTTTCAGAACAAATTGACAAATCAGTGAGGACGACTTGGTTACTAAAACGCTTCCTTGCTGAAGTATAAAAGTGAATAATATGCCTCTTTTCCCAGTGAATTCAAGCGAGTTGGAATAACTCGTTTTAGTTTCAGTGCATTAGGAGTTTTGTTGGGTTGTGTAAAAAAACTGGGAGTTGAACAACCTTGAGTAAAATGATTTTTCTTTCAGGGACGGATGAGAAAACACTGATCAGCATCCTCACTGAGAGATCAAATGCTCAGCGGCAGCTGATGGCTAAGGAGTACAAGGCAGCTTCAGGAAAGGTACAGCTTGGGGAGGATAGCTGACAGTAAAAATATCCTGTAGCATCTTCATTATGCAAAACTAATCTGTATGTGCACAAACCCTAATATTGCTTAATTATGAGACAGGATATGAGAAATGAATACATTTAAGTAACTCATTTGAATTTATAGCTAGCTCTGAGAATAAAGGAGGAACGCTTTGATTAGGAAAAAACTAACCAATACAAACTCTTTTCAGTGCACCATTAAGCAATGAAGCATGTGCTAAACAAGGAGCCAAACAAGTGCCCCTGTTGTTTCAGTGTGGACTAGGCACTGAAATAAAGTAACTCTTACCATTTATTTTTGGGAAGATGACAAATGAGTTAAGGCTGGGAGTTAAAAGGTCCCTTTTCCAGCATTTGCAGTTGCCCTTTCCCGGACCAACTAACACATGAATCTGATTCTCTGCCTCCTCCATTTTCTCTTGAGAATCAGTATATCTACATTTCTGGGGTGGGGTTTTTTTTTGTTTTTTTTGTTTTTTTTTTAAGACATAAAGTGGACTGACCTTAATTTAGCCTTAATTTTGAAAGAGTGGAATTAGCGTTCTAAATAATAGTAGTGGTTTGTGTTTTTTTTGTGTTTTTGTTTTGTTTGGAAGGAAACTTCAAAAAGCGACACAGCCATGAGCAAGATGCTTCTGAAAGTAGAAATGATTGAGGAGAAGCAGGGTGGAATTATTCCAATAGCAACAACTAAACTTGCCATTTCATCTGGAAATAATGTGATCTGTGAAAGTGCAATCTAATCACCCTGGGTCTTGCCTGTTTGTTTAGGACCTGAAAGATGACTTGAAGAGTGATCTCTCTGGCAATCTGGAGTGTGTTATAGTCGCACTTGTAACACCACCAGCTGTGTTTGATGCTAAACAGCTTAAGAAATCCATGAAAGTAAGTCTGCAAGCAAATGTTTCATACTTTTGATTTAGAGCGTTTAGAAAGAAGGTAAATATTTTGTAAAAAATTTCAAAGGAAATGAAATTTTTTTTTGTTTAAAATTTTCCATTACATTTTTTCCAAATGAAAAAAATATTTTAGTTTCAGTAGGGAGAGGAAAAACACTAACATATTTTTATGATTGGGGTGGGGAAGTGAGGGTTCCACACATCTGAAATGACTTTTTTTTTCAAAATATTTCAAAAAAGTTTCATTGAGAAAACAACAAAAAGTAACCAAAACCAAATTTTCACTGAAAACTTTGTTTTAGTCAAAATGGAATTTTTTAAAACCAAAATTGAAATTGTCTCTACTCCTTAGTTTGTTATGCAAAATATCAGAGTGATGGAAAAATTAGTCCATTTTTTAGGTGTCATATTGGCGGGCTATAACATTTTTGTAGTGCTTCAGTTATAAGTAGGCAGGGGAAACCATGCAACAATTTATTAGCTATTCATTGCCAGAAACTGTTTTCAATTCCTGTCTTTGTTGTAAGTGGGGATATGAGTTTGGTGTTCTGCTGCCTATTCCTATTTCAGGTCACTAAAACAACACTTAATGTGGCATGTCTGCTCTGTGCTCAAGTCCTCAGATTAGAATGTCAAATGTGTTGAAATGTAGGAGTGACCTGCATTCTCAGAGCTGCATGTGGATTCTAACAGAACCTGGTGTCTATTATCACTGGCTCGTTCCCTTAGTTGCAGATTTGAGAAACAGCTCATTAGGTTTAATAATCTCTTGATAGGATCAAATAACTTTTTTCATTCAGTAGTTGAATCTTTTCACAAACTTTATTTCCTTGCTAATGTGAATTGCATGAATTTTGATATTTGAAATCACAGTATTTTGGGTATTACAATGTGTAATGTTCACAATTCATGCTTATGTTCACTTGAAACTAATCCCCAAAAAACCGCTATAAAAACTGTGTATTTTTTTTCCTTGTCAACTGTATGTGGTTTTTGTTTTGTTTTGTTTTTTTGTTTTTGTTTAAGGGTAGTGGAACTAACGAAAAGGCACTGATAGAAATCCTAGCCTCCAGGAGCAGTAAGCAAATGAAAGAGGTATCCCAGGCATACTATACAGGTAATGCTTTCTCGCACATGTATATTAATACCATTACCTGATTGCATCCTACCCAGTGCTCAATAACCTACTTGAAGTGATCTATGAAAAGTGACTCTTTTGAATTTGCAAAGTTGAGCTTTGGATACAAAAAGTATTTTTCAATAATTGCAGTCTTTACAAAAGATTCAGCGTACTGTGCGGTTAACAGATGCATGCGCTCTACATGAAGTACCACTCCAGTACCTACAGGACTGAATTCCATGTTTAGGAACAAATTTGCTTTTTAAGAACACACTGTGCAGGCAGCTCCTATTGAAATTAGAGCTGTGTGCAAGCATCTGAGGGCAAAAATTTACTCTTGCAGCCAAATTCCAGTTTCAGATGCATGGCTTGGCCAGTAATGGATTTTTTTTTCTTCCCTATGGAATGTGGTGATGTGCTCCTTTATATCTTGCATATTAGGCTCTTTCCCTTTAGGGTTGTGCTTGCAATTACTTTAAAGTGCACAGTACAAACAGCAACTAATAGGAATGACTTTAAAATTTGTCTTTTTTCATTATAAGCTCCGCTTTCAGGAGCGAATGACTCGGCCATACAAACTCTTGGCAAATAAACTTTGGCATATGAGTCTGGGAGAATTATTTTAATAATTGATGCACTTCTGAATCACGTGTATTTACCGAACAGCACGTGTCTGAACATACCTAATATAAAGTTTAAGATGCTGCGGGGGAGGGTGCTGGTTTCTGAAAACTTTGTGGGTCAGATTCTCCTCTGCGTTCTGGCCCCTTTATGCTGCTCTTACTGGCCCATTTGTGCCATCAAGCCACTGGCTCTACCCAGGTGACGATTACGCCAGTGTCCCAATCGTGAAGATCTAGCATCGTGGTCTCCTATGTCACCCTCTCCCACAGCATAGGAATATTGAGGGGGCGTGGCCAGAGCACTCCTGTTACTCCAGTTTACCATACTTGCTCCCATAGCATATAGCCATCCAAAGTAACTGAGTATATCTAAGGCTGGTATTTGTTACACCAGGATTGGCATAGAACCGGTTCCATAATATGGGAGCTTCAAACAGCACCTTTGGGGCTGCCACTCCCGTTGTATCCAGTGGATGGATCCCAGAGAATTGGGTCCATTATTGTTAGTGTTTTGGAAAAATGTGCAGAACCGATTGCTAAGCATTGCACTATGGCTACATCTACCTTATGAGCTGGGGTGTGATTGCCATCTTGTATATAGCTAGCTGTGCTAGCTCATTGAGAGCTAGCATGAGCTTAAATAGCCGTGTAGCTGCAGTAGCATGGGCAGCAGCAGTAAGACCAAGTATAAACCTGCCTGAACCTCACAGGTATGTACTCAGGGCAGGTAAGCCATGCCACTGCCGCAACACTATTACTTGTACTCCCACTAGTTCTCACTGAGCTAACGCGAGTATGTGTACGAAGTTGGGAATCACCCCCCTTGCTCATAGCGTAGCCTGTGTGATTCCACTAAAGAGCTGTTTCTTTGGCATGCATAGCATCCAGTAACCTAATGGTCTCATAGGTGTTAATTCTAGGATAGACTGAGGTTTCTAAGTAAATATTTTTCAATGTTTTATTTGCCATACACATTCTCTGAGCAATTCATTGTCATGCTATTTAAAAATACTGTCCATTTCAAGCAGAAACAAATTATTGAAAGGCTCCTGACAGCACTGCAGTAACTTTCTTGCAGCTCTCATTTTAAATGTTCATGTACCAGAACATGTGGTGTTGGGGGGGGGGGGGGCGGTATGTGTGTGTACATAATTACAGGAAAACTTGATTTTTATTGCATTGTTTCTCATGGTAACTCACAACAACTCTGCTCCTTTCCCAGGAGACTAATTGCCTAGCAGTATGGCCGGTGAGATTGATTTGAACATTAGAAGAGCAAACTGTGAAAGCATATGCTTGGAACAGATACATCTAATGTGTGATACGGCCTTGTTTGGATTCAGACCTAGGAGATTTATAGTTTCTTGGGTGGTAGGCTAGTTAAAGTACCATATAAGGAGCAGTTTGAGTTGCCTACTGTAATGCATTATATAATCTTCCACAGGAAGCTTTGCAAACTGAAGGCAGGAGCTAAAACAAATGAAAAGCAAAAAAAGTTCCCTTTAATGAACACGTCGCTATGGTAGTTCTGTCTGTTTGCACAGAAAAGCTCGTGGAGACAGAAGTATGGCGTATGTGAATAGGGCACTAGAATGAGAGCTGGGTTCAATGCCTACCTCAGACACAGGTTTTCTTTGTGACCTTGGACAAGTTGCTTAATTTATCTTGTGCTTCAGGTCCTGTCTAAGATGAAGATATTTCCCTCCTCCCCGAGGTGTTGCAAGGATAAAATCCACAAGTGTCTGAGACTCTTGCATACTACAGTGATGAGGGTATATCAATGGCACCATCGCTCTTTACGGAGCATGGGACATGCGCCAATGAGTTATCTGATGGCTAATCAGTCCAATGCATGAGTAACAGTCCTGTCCACAGCGCACACCCACGCACTAGCAATGCTCTGAATCCAAACAGCAGATTCTTTCCTCCTCTGACGCTGGTCATCACAAATCTTGATCCAATCCGCGTCACAATCCCTTGCTCCATCTACAAGCTGACTCCTCCAATCAGAGTGGTATTCTGCACTCCCTTCCCAGATTCTAAATGATACTAATCAGCTTTGCAAGCACCCTGAAATCTGCGCAGCGGTCTGCCTTTCTGTCTAGACCCTTCCCGAGCATCAGAGTACTGCACGCTCCTCAGGATCCTGTAATCCGGCATTCACTTGACATGTCCAAGCCACCTGAGTCTCTTCTTAATAATCAACATTCCCATGAATGTCATAGCAGCACGATTTAACACTTCCACATTTGTCACCCTGTCTTGCCAACTTATTCAAAGAAGCTTACACAAGCATCTGATATGAAAACTGTTTAGTCTTTTTTGATATTTTGGCACAAGTTGTCCATGTTTGAGCCATACTGAAGAGTGTATAAAACACATGTCTCCTGAGTATGGATTTTCACTTTAGTTAACAATTTGTTATTGTTCCAGGCTCTGTCTGGCAAAAGACCAAAGTTTCTGGCTGCTTTGCCGATTCTACTAGTAAGCTCAGCATCAGGATCCACATTGTTGGTAACAATAGAGCCAAGGTAGCAAAATTAGTGAGCGGCATCTAGACTATCACCATCTAAGGTGATATCTGGAACTGGTTCTGAAGAGCCTTGGTGCATGATAGTCTTTTTCAAGCTTATTGCTAGCCCAAAGATTTTGCATGAATCGGAAAACTTGGTAATAAGATGTTGTGGAGCATCAACCCTGAGCCACAAATGTTGCATCATCTGCAAACAGATCTTAATATTTACTTCTCATTCCCACCTCAACACACGTTCCCTGATGTTCAAGGAGGTGCCTATCTTAGCACCAGAGATGATGGAGGCTTGCTTAACATTGCAAGGTTCAGAGCTAAGGTGAGGAGATCATCTTAAGGGACCTGTTTACAGATGATGCAACCCTTGCAGCTCAGTGTTGAGGGCATATAAGTACCTAAATGACTAGGGAATTATGAAGATTATTAAAGGGGTAAAAATGTCAAATCTTCCATTGGTTCTCAAACACTGCTCTCAAGTTGGCAGCCCTATCACTTTTCATTGTAACCTGAGGTGTAACACTGCTGTCGTTGCAACACTTGAATTTATAAATGACTGTGTAAACCTAGAAATGGGGGGAATGGTAAATGTTTTGCTTTGTACCAAACTCAGGCTTGGGGAAATCTTTAAAACTCTTTTTTTAAGAAAAAGGACATGGTTGTAGCATTAATTGTCTGTTAAAAGAGCAAGTAATAGTATAATAATGGCGCAGTTTCTTTTTACTTCTCGGAATTTTAATTTCTATGTGCAGAACTCCTGCCATAGTTTCCAGGTGTGAATTATAGGTCCCTCTTCTCCTAGCCAACATGGCAACAGCCTATCAGTATTATGGCCTCATCAGTCAGGAAGCAGGAGGTAAGAATGTCAGTCAATTTTATATTTACAGAGAGAATCTAAGCAGTTGAGCATCTGCTTTGAAGCTGTAAGAAGCACAGAGCAGCCTGCAAAGACCTTTGTTTCACCCAGTTACCCCTGTTTTGAGCCCAATCATTTCTGTTCGACTAAAGCATATCTTCAGTTAAGGCGCCCAGTCTTGATTTGAAGACATCAAGAGATGGGGGAGTCCACCACTTCCCTTGGTAGTCTGTGTGACGAGTTGGGTCACAGAAACCCCTTTTGGGACTGCCACCTGATGTGCTGAGACTACCTCTGAGCCCTTTTTCCCTGACAGCTTGGGACTTCAGTGCCCTGCCTGGTTGTGCCAGACACGCTAGCCTGCTACAAACACAGACCCAGGTCTGAACCACATCCCCCAAAAGCCACAGGCTTAACTGAAAACAGCTTAAGAAGTGTTCATGTCTCCAGCACTCCGATACCAACTCCCAGTGGGGTCCAAACCCCAAATAAATCTGTTTTACCCTGTATAAAGCTTATACAGGGTGAATTCATAAATTGTTCGCCCTCTCTAACACTGAGAGAGAGAGATGCAGAGTGGTTTGCCTTCCCCCCAGGTATTAATCACTTACTCTGGGTTAATTAATCAGTAAACAGTAGGATGTAAGTGGTTCCAAGTAGTAACAGACAGAACAAAGTGAATTACCAAGCAAAATAAAATAAAACATGCAAGTCTAAGCCTAGTACAGTAAGAAAACTGAATACAGATAAAATCTCTTCCTCAGATATTTCAATAAGCTTCTGTCACAGATTGGATGCCTTCCTAGTCTGGGCACAATCCTTTCCCCTGGTACAGCCCTTGTTCCAGCTCAGGCGGTAGCTAGGGGATTTCTCATGACTGCAGCCCCCTTTGTTCTGCTCCACCCCCTTATATATTTTTTGCACAAGGCGTGAATCCTTTGTCCGCCTCTGGTTCCCACCCCTCCTTCTAAATGGAAAAGCACCAGGTTATAGATGGATTCCAGTTCAGGTGCCATAATCACGTCACTGTAAGACTTCATTACCTACTTGCCAGCACACAGGTATATAGGAAGACTTACAAGTAAACAAGCCATCTACAGTCAATTGTCCTGGTTAATAGGAGCCATCAAAATTCCAAACCACCATTAAGGGCCCACACTTTGCATAATTACAATAGGACCTCAGTTATATTTCATATTTCTAGTTTCAGATACAAGAATGATCCATACATACAAATAGGATGAACACACTCAGTAGATTATAAACTTTGTAATGATACCTTACAAGAGACCTTTTGCATGAAGCATATTCCAGTTACGTTATATTCACACTCCTTAGAATATTTCCATAAAATCCTATAGAGTGCAATGTCACAGTTTGTTCTAATGGTTAAACCCCTCACTGTTAGAAACTTGTCTGATTTCTAACTTGAATTTGTCTGGCTGTAACTTCCACCCATTGGTTCTTGTTATGCCTTTGTCCACCAGATTAAAGAGCCTGGTGTTTTTCTTCCCATAAAAATGCTTTTACACTGTAATCAAATAACCTGTCTTCATGTTGATAAACTAAACAGATGGAGCTCTCTAAGTCTCCCACTGTGTATAGCATTTGTATTCAGCCCTCAAGTCACTTTTAAGACTTCTTTCTCTGCACCCTCTCCAGTTTTTCCACATTTCCCACCCCCCCACACCCCCCCGCCAAAATGTGGACACCAGAACTGGACATTTTAGTATTGGTCTCACCAGTGCTGTAAATTATGGGGGGGGGGGGGGGAGTGGAATCACTTTCCAACTCACTATTTCCTTGTTTATACATCTAAGAATTGTACCCTTGTTCCCACAGCATCACACTGGAAGCTCATGTTGAGTTGCTTGTCCATTATGACCCCTAAATCCTTTTCAGACTCACCACTTTCCAGGATACAGTCCCCCATTCTGTAGGTATGGCCTGCATTCTTTGATCCTAGATATATGACCATGCATGTGACTGTATTAAGGGGAAAAGGCTGGATTGTGGGGCTAACCCATGTCGGTGGACTGATGGATCTTGCATAGTACCATAACATTGATATGTCAAAGTTGTTGCTAGGAGGATAAGGCTACAACAAATCCGTTACTGGTCAGTGATCTTTCCTTAACATCCAGATGCTTTTGCTAATCTTACCTTTGATTTTTTGTTTTTAAATTACAGAATTCAATAAAATGTTTGATTATTTTTGTTTTTAGTATATAAGAAGAGTCTTGGCGATGACATCAGTTCTGACACCTCTGGTGACTTCAGAAAAGCCCTGTTAACTCTGGCAGATGTAAGTTCCTTCAACTTAGTCAACATAATTACTGTACAGATTTGATATTTAGATTTTACTTGAAATTGTAAATATAGGCAGTCCTAGTGAATCGTCTGACAACTGATACAGTACTTATAGGGTGTGCATAGCTTTGCTTATCTAAATTTAAGGTAAGAGAGTGGCATGGTAGGTTAGAATACTGATATTTTCCCCTCGAGAGATCAGAGTCCCTATCTGGACTTGTTGGTTGAGATGGATTTGGTCTCCTCTTATCCTTGGCTACTTTTATACCAGTTACAGCGCCATAGTTTTAGCACAAGTAACCATAACTGGCATCCTCTTCTTGGACTCTTAGCACCGTAGCAATTGGGGTGTTACAGATCAGGTTTGAGGAGTTGTGTGGTGAAGCCAATGCCCAATTCATGCTGTGGCGTGGCTTTGACCTTTGCTATTGCATGCTCCGTTCAGGAGTACTAAATCCAAAGTTTGAAGGGTCAGGCTCTGTCCTATCCCATAAGAAGCAAAGTGATGCGGTTTTCCTCATTCATCGCTCTCCTATTGGATCCCAGCATTGTTGATCATGATGAGGGGGAGTCACTACTCCAGGCTTGTTCGGAGTGGGGGTGAAGTAAAGAGGAGAAATAGCAGGAGTGGTGGCTTTAGCCTTAGACCGCACATGGAGGCCCCAAATGCTCATACTCAACCTTCCCCACACAATGCTTTTAATGACACTGTCAGACAAATTTTGGGCCTAGGAGGATGCTGGCAAGAGCTACTTTTTCACAATCCACAATAATTATTCTTGGGTGGGTGACTGGGAGAAGGTGTGACTATCTGAGACTTTCAAATTTTGCACTTTTATGGGCTTTAAAGTTCACTCTCCCTTATTGCAGGGCAGAAGAGATGAAAATGTAAAAGTGGACGAACATCTTGCAAAGAAGGATGCACAGGTACAGCAAAGCAAAACAGTGGCTGAACCAAGCTGCGCTTGACACGTAGATATAAAGTGTTGTCTATTGCAATACAAAATTATCTGCTAATCAGCATCTTACAGGGATGGCTCATACCCAAGAAATTCAGCATTTTGAACACCCCAAAGTTGAAATGGAGTGGGCAGGGAGACCATCAGATTAGGACATGTGTGTAGTTTTTTTTTGTTTTTTGTTTTTTCCTTCCTTCGCTATCTCCTTCCTATAACTGGCATTAGTTTTCTATATATAATCCGGTCTAGAGTACTCAGTTTCCCAATTTCCAATAATGCATTGTTAAACTGCTGTAGTAACCTTTGAAGTGTAAGTATTGCCATTTTATCTGTGGTGAGAGCTAACATGAACATGGGTTTCTTTGAGGGTTGTTTTTTTTAAATGGCCTATGGAGAAAGTTTCATTTTATTCAGACTTCCCACTAACAGTGTAAAACTTTGGATTGCCCCTCTCCTTGCTGCCACCATGTGAGGTGCAGAATTTGGGCCCAGCAATGCTGGGCCGACACACACTGCAAGTGCAGCTCATAACTCGCTCAAAACCTGCCTGGGGCTGCTGTGTGAGTGGTGCTCATGGTATCCATAAAACACCATCCCCAGTTTGGCCAGTGGGAGGATTATAGTGAAGTCTCTGTCTGAAGAAGACACCATAGCCACTGATGCCCTTGAGTGGAATGGATGGGGGGAAGCTCCAAGGAACCCCCATTCCTGAATAAGACATGTTTATAAAGTCCTGATTTGTATTTGATGTATTGGAATTAACTCTAACATTCACTTTGTGATAAATTGCATCTTTCATAAAGCAAATATTTCCATTCTGTCATTCATAGAAAAATCTCCTTCTCACTTTGAATATGAGTCCCTTAATGTCTGTCTTCCAACAGTAGAAGATGTTCCAGTGTAGGTCAGTAGACAGGCAAGTTCTGCTTTGTATGGGGGGAAGAGAGAGAGAGAGAGAACTAGTTCAACTTTCCAGGCTTGAGTTTCAGCAGCCCATGACAGCAACACCACAGCACTGCAGTGAAGTCCATTGCATCAGCCAGGTTCCGAATCCTGTCCTCCGAAAACTTATGGAAAATGCAGAGACTAGTTTGCAGTGGCATGGCTCAACAATCTTCTTTTGAGAAGTCTAGTCTAGTGGCCACAGTGACATTCTTTCTTTCCTTGCAATAGGTTCTCTATAGTGCTGGTGAGAAGAAATGGGGTACAGATGAAGATAAGTTCACTGAAATTCTGTGCCTTAGGAGCATACCTCAACTGAAATTAAGTATGAAATCGATTTTGGACCATTTTGTGATATTTCTTAGTAAATGATAATTATTTTCTATAGCCAAGCATCTTTATGTGTAATTTGGATTGAGGTGCCACTCACTGTTACTGTCCCACCATCACTTCGTGGGTCCATCAGCTTTTGCTAAAGCTTGCAGAATAAAAATCCCTGAGTTTCTAGCTCTTATGGTTGTGAAGATAGGCAGTACTGTATCTGTTCACATATGGAAGGCTGCAAACTGAAACAATAGGTCTAAGAGGCGTGTCTTGTCCTTGTTGAGTGTGCCACATATCAATGTGTATGTAGATTTGAAGTGGGCTCTTCCTGTGTAGTTTTACTCTAAGGTATTTTCATTCCCATTTTTGCAGGAGAAGAGATGAAAGTTTATCTTAAACCCAGACAGCAGGTCGTCTTTTACTTATCCCTGTCGCCAAAGACTGTGTGGATTGCATAGCATGCTTTAAATGTAATTGTTGGCATATACAAATGCCATGCAGACTTGGGGACCAAGCAAGCCTCTGATAAGGAAGTAATTGTGTTTGCTATTTTGTGACTCACTAAATGCATCTTTGCCTTACGGCTGATGGAGTGTGCTGCATGAGACGCCCTCTTTTTTCATAAAGAAACCTGGGATTGTGAAAGCCTTCCGTGGATAAAATTTGTCTCCACCCCACTCAATATATTTGAGTCATTCTTAATTTTATGATTATTAAAGCAAGACCATTAGGTAAATGGGCTAACTGAAGCGAGGTCTGACATGCCGCATTAAAGAACAGAGGCAAACTGCCTTGAGAAAGAAAATGGTGAATGTTAAAATGATGGCCCTTGAAGGTTGTTTGTTCCTTAACAAAATTTCTAGATATATACACCTTGATTAGGTTAGAATGTTGGCTAATGTTGCTCTCATCATAGGGTACGTGTTCATCAAAGGCATGTTCCAAACAATATTGAAGGTAGTGGAAAGACTTCCGTTAGTTTCACTAAGGTTTGGATCAGACCCCAAATGGAGCCTGACGCATGAGAACATTGAGTCATTTCCTTGTGATAGTTTGATATACTTACTACATATGTTTGGCTATCTTTTTAGCATTTGATGAATACAGGAACATCAGCAAGAAGACCATTGAAGAAAGTATACAGGGTGAAATGTCAGGGCATTTTGAGGATTTACTCTTAGCCATTGGTAAGATTCTTGGGGAGGAGGAAGACATGGCTGAAAACAAGCTGTGCCTTTTTAAACCAAAAAAAAAAAAAAAAGAGGAGGATAGGTAAAATATTAGTCTGAATACTTTGATTTACAGTGACTTTTTAGTTCTTGCTTTTAGTGATAAGCAGTATCCCTGCATTAAGCATTGTAACACTGACTTGGGCTTACAAAGAGAAGAGAGAGCTTGTTAGTTCTGTAGCATATATTCAACTATGTTGATGTTTATAATTAGTACAGTGATAGCCTCTAGCAGCCCTAATCCTGGTCCAGGACTGCTTTGTGCTAAGTCCTATACACCAGGCACGCTCCTCATTTATACTGACTTTGCAAGTGCCAAAAAAACCTCAACCATACTTGGGGATGTTTTTAGTAGTGACGCTAATGACTAATTTTACTCGTCACCAGACTTCAGCCACCCATACTGCTGAACCATTTCAAAAGCACTAGGGTATTTTACTTTCAGGGCAGGCCTGAGGGTTCTATAAAGTCTTGTTCTTAACAACAGAAATGCTTTAACTAAAAATCTATAGCCAGATTCACCCTTCATATAAATGGGTACATCTCTCATGGGAGTGTGTGTTACATGCATGTAGTTTACCAGCCTGGAAGAGAACGATAAAGTCCATGCAGAATTGGCCAGGTGCATGTGTGTATGTACCTGACTTGTGCATGCATGTCAGTCATTTACAGGTACAAGGCTGGCGCATACAATTGTATTTACCTAGCTTTGAAAATCTGGCCATGCATGTCCTGTCCATTCATAGTGAGGGCTTGTAAGCCAAAGCAAGTTATATGGTGGTATCGTTGTAGAGCAGGCCATTTAAACTAATTCTTAACTTTTTCTTTTAATAGTTCAATGTGTGAATAACACTCCTGCATTCTTTGCTGAAAGGCTGCACCAATCTTTGAAGGTAGGTTTTCAGCTTCCATACCCATTCTTGAACTCTTGTATATCTTTAAGAGAATGTCAAGTTTCTAAGAGTCTGTAAGACGTCTGTAAATAATACACAGCACTGGTCCCTTACAACAGGTAATTCCTGGAGTTAGATTAAGTGGGACGGAGAATGCCATTTCTAGATGGAGATGCTGATTTTAGCCTAACTTGCATAATGCTTTTATATGGTGTATTGTACCAGATGGCTCTTTTCTATTTTATCAGGGTGCTGGAACTGATGAGTTCACTCTTAATAGAATCATGGTTTCCAGATCAGAAATTGACCTGCTGGATATTCGGGCTGAATATAAGAAGCATTATGGCTGCTCCTTGTACTCTGCTATAAAAGTAAGAATTATTTTTAATGAACTATTTTTGCATATTGAAACAAAGTTGCCTAACAAATGTGTCACTCCTGTAATAGAATTTTTGTGTGTGTGTGTGTATGTATGTATGTATGTATGTATATATTTTTTTTCTCTCTGAGGTATGTATAAAAGTTTTATATTTGGAAAGTGCCAAATGTGTTAAGTGGGAGTAAGCTAGGAGGTATTAGTAGAGGAGTTTGAAGAGGAGAGCAGTTTGGCTTTAGCACTTGTGTTCTGGACAAAATGGAGTAAAATGGCAATTGAGTAGGTCAGAGAGCAGGACGCTGGAGGCAGGAGTTGACTAGGAAATAGACAAGAATGTGTGCTATTATGCCAGACATTTGGTGCATTGTGTAGAAAGAGGAGGCAAGACTCGATCCAGTTATATGGGGAGGTGGAGCCCAAAGTGCTTAGGAGGAAGATGGTGGTGTAATTCCCAAGGAAGTGGGGGATTTTGGGTGGAAAAATAAGAGACTTCAGTTTGGTCATCTCAAGCCCACAGTGGGCAAGCTAGGATGATCTGTCAGACAGTGAGCAATGCATGTTTAGAGACTTGTGAACCATTAGCGTAGCTCACTGACTCCACGTGAGGACTCAGTGAACAGGTATAAATGGAGAAGATGAAGTAACCAGTGAAGCTCTGCAGGATGCCAGAGTGCTCCTTGGTGCTCAATCTATTATAAGGGCAGAACAGCACCATACTCTCTGATACCCAGAACGTTTGGAAATGCCTAGCTTTAGTAAGAAGGTCTTAACATTAAGAGAATCATTTAATCATCTGTCTTAAAGCTGAATTGAAAATTGCTAAAAGGCAGGCTTAGGACCCCGTTTCCTGATGTTATGCTGCCTCTTGCAGTGACTCTTCCCACAGCTGACCTGCACCAGGGAAGCATTACACCCTAATACTAGTTTTGTGGTATGGTAGCTAATTTTCATAGTCTCTGAAGCAGATCAGGGACCATTATTAGCTATTTGAAACAGGATAGTTGTGAAAGTCCAGTTGTGAAAGTGATGCCAATGGCTTAAAGTGACTTTGTTTAGAGATAGATAGTTAATTCATTTTAAATAAGATTGAACACAATGGTTTAGTTCTTAAAGTTCTGTTCCTACAACACTGACTACAGTTTCCTTCTCTTTCCAATGACTTATTCAACTTTTTTCTGCTTTAATGGAAGCTGGAGTGGTTCCCCGCCCCCACCCCCAAATGTCACTCAGGTAGTCCTTCTGAGCATGTACCAGATAGCCTTTCTCGCCTCAATGCTTTAAATCCAGCAAGTAACTGCCAACGTTCTCTCATCTGCTCAAATATTTCTGAGGTTGGGAGATTAATCAGAAGTGTACTTTTAAAAAATGAATAAACAGTCTTGAGTGATTCTTTTCTGTCAGCCTCTTTCATAAATTGATGCACAATGTTCTGTTGCTAGAGGTGGAACTGATGTGACAAGCCCTGTTCCATAATATAGCTCTGAATTGCACAGTGCTGATCATCACAACTAACTGCACCATAATCATGTGGTAATCTAGAGTTTTATTAATTCTTTTTTAGGATAAAACCTAGAGTTCCATACAAAATCAGTGGGTGCCTGAGGCTTTCTCTTGATTAGGAAAAGAGCTAGCTAAGCCTGATCTTTCTTTTCCTAGTGTAGATTCAGTGTAATGCCTTGTTGCTTGATTCATCTGGTGGAAGTTGTAGTCTGTTATCCTACATCTGCACTGGGAAAAATGGTTTAGCTAAAGCGTGTGCTAAACCTGTCCACTTTTCTTAGTTCAGGCAAAGCACGAGTTCTGAAAACCTACATGGGATTCCATTTTTGACCAATCAGCTGGTACTGATCAGTGATAAACTCACTGAATGGGCCAGAGCCCTTTAAACTATCAACTTGTTTATAACTTAATTCATACACTGAGAAACAAATAGAAATGTATGGAATAAAATTGCTAATGTCTGTAGAACACAAATGCCAGGAGTAGCTAAGCTTGTAGGGGAACAACATATCTTTCATACCATTTAAATATTAATCCAGCCTTCAAAGAATCTTGTCATTGTAATGTAATAATGCTACTGTGTGTTTTCTCTCCCTCTCCCTCTCCCTCTCCAAACATTTTGAAAAAAATTATGTATTCTTTAATACCGGCACTCTGCTGCAGAGTACTCCTCCATAGTCTTAGATTCTTCTCTTCATGAGAAAGTTGGACTGGCTTAACTAAAGGTGTCGTTCTAACATATGTAGTTGAATTCATGCAAACCCATTTCTGGACACTACTACTTCTTTTTTTTTTTTTTTTTTCCCCTTGAGTGGCTTAAAATGATTAAGCATCTGTTTGAACTAAACCAAAATAAACCTGGCTTAAAGTGAAATTGATACTCTCACAGCCTTTTACAGCAATTAGTTCAACTTGTACAACTTCCTGTGGTCAACATTTTCTGACCTGCTGTCTACAGGCAGGCTTCTAAATCTGCATTTATAGGTTCAAAAGTGAAAATTGCCTGACTTTTCAGAATTACTGAACCCCTGTAGCTCCCTGTGATACTGGAAAGTGAGATCGCACATTTAAGAGACTAAATGTAGATTTGTGGTAACTAACTTTAGGTGCCGGGGCTTGAAGGTGTTGGATTTTATGGTTAAACAATTTTCAGTCAGCTACTTTCTCCCTGTCTTTGAGTACTGGTTTAGTACTGGGTGGACCAATTAAGTCATTAATTTAAATGAGTTGATTTAGAACTAAAAACCTGCCCATGGATTTAAACCAGGTTGAGGCTTTGTAAAAGTAACTTAAAAAATGTGTGCTATTGCAAATGTAGATTAACATTTATAATGAACTGCATTTTAAATTGTAGTGTGGGGGAGTGGGTTTTTTAATACTACTGCTGGAAGGCTCTTATGACTTTTATAAAGCTGCTAGAGGCAGGCAACAGTACTGAAACTTGAGGCCCTAATTCTGCAAACACTTAACTGTAACTTCAGTCCCATTGACTGCAGTGGCACTGCTCATGCTCAGAGTTAAGCATGTGCAAGGGTGTTTGTAGTGTAGGGGGGGCTAATGAAGACTTTAGCATAAGATCTGTCACTTCAAAACAAAATTGTTTGTTAATAATGCACAGTTGACTTTCAAACATGACAGTTACCATCCTTTTTTTTTTTTTTTTTTTTAAATACACATGGGCCAAAAGTTTCAAATAGTAGCCTGAAATCTGTATTTAAGAGATTTAAAAGCACAAATCCAAATTACAAACCCCTGATGGAGGAGTACAGCCTGGTAAAGCATCTCCGCTTTCTGGACCTATGGAAGTTCACTATATCAGAAGGTGGTGTTGGCTGTAAATGTAGCAAAGGTTATTATGGAAGTTACTGAGGCCCTGGACTTGTCTTTTTTCACCACAGATGTGCATTAAGTGTCAACTTTACTAGTAGAAAGTCTCCATGTAAATCTGAAATGCTAAGTAGGAAACGAAAACTGGTACTGAACAGCCTCTTCAGCAATTTAAAGTTACAAAATGGAGAAAGTAAAACTAGCAGCAAGTCTGATGTATGTTGATTTTGTAAAATCATGATTTTTTTTTTGACATTGGTTCAGTATTTTACTGCAATCATGATGGATTAAATCTTCTCCCAGTCCAAAAAAAAAAAATGGAAGTTCAGTTATTCATTTCAGTAGTAGGATCAAGTATCTTATTTCCTCTTAACATGATGTTGTTGGGTTGGCCCAAAAAGGTTAGGGGGGAAGTGTGGAGAAGTCATTTTAGAAGTGGCAAACAAAAGCATACGGTGATCGTCACTAATGTCACTTTATTTTTTTTTTCCTCTGCAGTCTGATACCTCTGGGGACTACAAGACTACACTACTGATGATCTGTGGAGGGGATGACTGAAAGTAAATTCCTAAGGAGCACAAGGCTATTGCTTTTCTGCTACCTACAGTAATGCTGCTTCTGAAGCTTTTTAAATGTTTAAGCAATTGTAAAATTGCAACATGCTGACTGCTTTCTCATCAAGTATCCTAATAAACAGATGTTTGTTTTAGTGCATCTCTTCCAGCTGTTATCTAACCACCTGCTGGCATCTGGATAAACTGTGCTTAGACTATCAGAAGCCAGATCTTCCAGCTATACACAGTGCTCCCCTGTAAGCTAAAAGTCTTCTGGAAATAGTTGCCATCTTTCTACAGCTGTACAGCATCAGAAAAAATGTTATTACCTCGGGGTGGTGGCAGAATACAAACCAATGGAAGGTCAATAAAGTTATGCCAAAGATAACCATTTATTTTATATATTTTTAGGGCTGTCAATTGCATTTAATGCATGCAATTAACTGAAAATATTGTGTGCAGAATTTTTAATTTTTTGGCACCGAATTCTCCCAGGAGTCAATATATTGATTTCCATTACCACACAGAATAGGAAGTGTATAGTGCTCACTTTATATTTTTGATTACAAATATATGCACTGTAAAAATGATAAAGAAAAGAAATGGTATTTTTCAATTCACCTCAAAAAAGTACTGCAGTCTCTTTCGTGTGAAAGCGCAACTTACAAACGTAGATTTTTTTTTCTGTTTTGCTACATAACTGCACTCAAAAACAAAACAATGCAAAACTTCAGAGCCTACAAGTTCACTCAGTCCTACTTCTTGTTCAGCCAATCGCTAAGACAAACATGTTTGTTTACATTTACGAGAGATACTACTGCCTGCTTCTTTACAATGTCACCAGGTATTCGCATGGCACTTTTGTAGCCGGTATTGCAAGGTATTTACGTGCCAGATATGCTAAAACATTTGTATGCCCCTTCATGGTTCAGCCACCGTTCCAGAGGACATGCTTCCTGCTGAAGATGCTAGTTTAAAAAAAATGTATTAATTAAATGGCACACTTATCCCCTGAGGAGTTAAGTGTCTCCTGGTCTGTGTTATCTACATTCTGCCATATATTTCATGTTCTAAGAGTCTCAGATGATGACCCAGCACATGTTCTTTGTTTTTAAGAACACTTTCACAGCTAATTTGACAAAACACAAAAAGTACCAATGTGAGATTTCTAAAGATAGCTACAGCGCTTGACCCAATCTTTAAGAATCTGAAGTGCCTTCCCAAATCTGAGAGGGACAAGATGTGGAACGTGCTCTCAAGACTTCTGAAAGCAACATTTCAATGCAGAAACTACAGAACCCAAACCATCAAAAAAGAAAATCACCCTTCTGCTGGTAGCATATCAGATGATGGAAAATGAACATGCATCAGTCCACACTACTTTGGATCATTCTCAAACAGAACCTGTCATCAGCATGGATGTATGTCCCCTGGAATGGTGGCTGAAGCATGAAGGGTGTTTAGCATGTCTGGCACATAAATGGCTTAATACTGGCTACAACAGTGCCATGTGAATGCCTTTTCTCATTTTCAGGTAACGTTGTAAACGAAAAGTGGGCAGCATTGTTTACATTTATGGGAGATAAACTTGTTTGTCTGAGCGATTGGCTAAACAAGAAATAGGACTGAGTGGACTTTTAGGCTCTAAAGTTTTACATTGTTTTGGTTTTGAATGCAGTTACTTTTCGTAAATCTACATTTGTAAGTTCAACTTCCATGATAGAGATTGCACTACAGTACTTTTTACAGTGCAAATATTTGTAATCAAAATTAAATATAAAGTGAGCACTGTACACTGTTCTGTGTTGTAGTTGAAATCAATATATTTGAAAATGTAGAAAACATCCAAAAATACTTAAATAAATGGTATCCTATTATTTAACAGCACGATTAATAACAATTTTTAAGTCACTTAACAGCCTTTTATTTATTGTGATATCACCTATGAGTCCTGCTCAGGAGCCAACACCTTATTGTGCTAGGTACTACACAAATGTGGCCAGATGCTGCAGGAGCTGAAATGGTTGGAGACCGCAGACAGTTTATACACTTCAGCAATTGTTGACCTAGCATAAATATGGTCAGTGACCTGGACATTTAAGTACAGGACACACAACAAAGGTGGTTGCAACAAACAAATCAGGTGGTACAAGGTAACAATGAGACAATACTGGTCAGCATATGTAGCCTGAGACTATGGAGACAAAATGTGATATGCAATGCAATTTCCATTAGTGTAATCCGAGAGGACTCAAACAAATCAGAAGCAGGTACCAGTACAGCATACAACTGACCTCTACTGTCGTCTGCCTGCCAAAGGCTATCCCATTTGGGAGAAAGATGGTAGAGGGGTGGAAGGACATAAGTGGACTGGGAGAAATCCCTTTGTACCTTAGTCTGTAAAATCATGGTGGACACAGATCTCCCTGAATTTGTCTGTCTTCTGAATATCCTATTAGTCTCACTACACAGAGCTCATGTACATTCCTGACCAAATGAGTAGGTCAGAACCTATACAAGGGACATTTCAGATGAGAAAACTGAAGTTCACTTCAAAACATTCTTAAAATATCAACTGGTAAACAAGTGAAACTGGAACTGCAGTTGGACTGATGCTGCTAGGACTGAGACGACTGCAATTGGTTTCTTCTCTCAAAACCAGAAATATAAGTGCAGCCACTGCAATTCACTTCCTTAATCCTTACTGTGATGAATAAGGCCTGTTGGTAAGGGTGAACAGTTGTTGCCGTGTGGTTTCTGGAGTTTTTGCTAGGCCCCATTGGTTGTTGACTTAGTGCAGTTTTATGCAGCTTCCACAAGGTGGCAGGGTCAGTTAATAGGGACTTCTAATAAGCAGAATTGGGTTTGTTTGTTTTAAGAAGTCATTTAAATTTTTTGAGTTGTGGGGCTTGGGGGCTTTTTTTGTCATAGGTGACTTCAACACAAAGTTATAGTTTAAAAATGGTTGTCAGTGTGGTTTTAGTGATTTGACTGGTTTCAATGTATACACGTGTCATTAGAATTTTAGAATCCTCCTATCCCCAATCCTGTTCCATTAAGAAAACACTCAAATTCATGAACTTTCTGGCCTGGCCACTCGACACATCCTGTGTTCCAATTTTTTTGTCCCATACCGGAATATGGTTCAACACGGGAATGTACCATGTTGAGGCAACAAGAGACCACGGAGGATGGAGAGAGGGACCTTACTTAATAATGTAAGTGCACACATGTATTTTAACATGCAAGTTAATGTTGTATGCAGCAAAACTCAAACTACTAAAAATAGGAATTTGTATAAATACCCCCACTCCCTTCCCTCCGAAATGGGTTGGGCTTCTTTAGAAGGGCAGTGCCACCTTTTTTTTTTTTTTCTTTTTCTCTCTCCTCTTCCCCCCCCCCCCCCATGAGACTTGGCAGCACTGAGTGGGAGCCAACTTTCCTACATCAGAATGGGTAGGGTTACATGGCATCGTTCAAAAGTCTTAAGTTATTACACTATAGCTTTGTCGTATCTACAAGATACTGGTTTTTAGCAAATTCCTGTTGTGGTCTAAAACCTTGCTCAGCTGTAGAGAGACTTTCTAATTCATCTAGCCCTGGACACTTCGGCCAGTCCTAAACAGCATGTAACATGAAAAGTTCTCATCACCCTGTCCTTCAGGCTTCAAGCCTAGCATTACCATGCTAGTATACATTACAGTAGGAACTGGAGTACAAGAGGACTTAGTTTTGGAAGTGTCCATTTTGTGATACTTAAGCTCCCTGGCATCACAAGACCCAGCTACAGGATGATGATTTTTATGGTCCAGTTACTGGACTGGGAATCGGGAGATAACTTAATCTGTTCCTCAGCTTCCCTTTTTGTGCCATGGGGAGTGATATCTTCACAACATTCCTGTTAGAAGTTGTTTGCCAAGCATATGGAGATCCTGGGATGGAAGGTGCAATATGTGAATGAAGTGTGCTATTAACATCCTACCAGGGACAGCCCAATGCTTGTGCAGTAAATTTATGTATTGCACTACATTTTACCATGAATGGGCCTTTCAGATGAGTTAAACACCAGACATCATCTGTGGATGCTATATATCGTGGCATGCTTTAAAATGATGCTTAGCTTTTGGTGCTCACTTAGATTTGAACTTACCTTGTATTCCCCATGTCTGAGTAACTTTGACCACTGATCGTCTGATATCAGAAAAATTATTTCTAAGATCTTTCATTAAATTGTATGTATTTTCTAGTACTTTGGCAACGTTACCCAGTTCTTGTTTTTCCAGCTGCAACATCTTGGACACTACACTATATTTCTTCCAGAATTTTAGTCTGAAAAACAATCACAAGAACGACACTGAAGCTTTCTAAATGTTTACATAAAGATGAAGCTTTGTCTCATGCTTTGGGCTTACTGGACTTCAGAATAATTTGAGCCAAGGCTTTCAGTATAGCTCTGTGTGGATATCTCAAGGCAACCCAAGGCCGGCATATAGGACAAAGTGTTTTCAGAGGTAGGCTAAGTTTGCTTACAAAAGAAGAAAGCAAAGACTATCAGTTAACACAAACACCAAAATAGATAGAATTTCTCAACTAAATCATAAAAGTTTTGAAATTCTGTGATTGTCAGTACTGAATGGTTTAATTCTAGATGCAAATTGTATGCAGCACATTGCCCATGTCTTGCATTAGATTTTCTCAGCCATTCTTGCTTGTACACCAGAATAGATTCCACTTATATTCATAGGGCCATTCAGCTAGCTCCCTGTCCTTGTCGTCGTCTCAGTAGTCCTAGACCATTGTCTTCCATACTCTCAAAATTTATTCTCAGGATTAGGACCCGATTGTCCACTCACTTAATGAAATCCTGGAAAGCTCTCGTTAATATTTATTTTGGCAGGATTCCTTTTGTCTTTTTCTATGGCAACCTACCGAAAACCTTGGCTTATTGGGTTGACTTTGGATAAGTCCTGGGGTGTGTTGATTATCGCTGATTCTTGATGTCCTTAATTTTCTGTAACCTGGTCTGATAGCAACCATATGATCTTGTTTTGAATTTCGGGGCTGAGGTTCGTTGTCGGGCTGTGTGGCTTCCTTTATGAGTTCTTCAGGACCAGGAGCATATTTGGCCAATAGTTCAACAGTAGACAAAAAGCTTGCATTGTTTGTTGGTGAAGCAATCTTCCTTTCCTTATTTTTGATTAAAGATCTTCATCGATGTTACTATGCAAACACCACTGATCAGATACTCAGCAAGCTTCAAAATATACATCATCTGGATTGTCATCACTATTTCAAGGTAAATGCTATCGGTCTCTCATTCCACTTAGCCATGCCGAGTAATCAGAATTATTTTCCCGATTCCCCTAAAAGCCAAGTGTTGGCAGTAACGTTTGTCCAGCACAGGAGAATAGCATAACCAGGTTTGGTTTTTTTTTGTTTTTGTTTTTTTTATTCCAGCCTTCTACACAGTTTCATAATACGATGTTGAAAAGCATTGATTTGGCTTAGTGGTCCTTCAAGTTGACAAGGGCCATGTTTTACAGTAAAACATTTCTGTTCCTAACTTCGTTTCAGCACTACGTTTTTACTTGTCAGTGGGATTTTCTCTGAACAACTCCGTTTGAACTTCAGTGGATTTAAGACATCCTTGGTTGCTGCAGGTTATTAATATTTTCATTCTGAACCAAGTCTGCTCCTTGAACACTATCAAGTTCAAATGTCTTGTGCTATTGCAATTAAAAACATTTTCAACAGCTGCTGTCATAATTTTCCATGACTTTGTCACTGGTAGTTGAAGCTGTCATGGGCACATCTGCTGTAGTGATACTTTGCCACAAAATTGATGTTTTTAAAAAACTTTGCCATTTGCTCCTGTCATAAATATAAAGGGAAGGGTAACCACCTTTCTGTATACAGTGCTATAAAATCCTTACTAGCCAGAGGCAAAACCCTTTCACCAGTAAAGGATTAAGAAGCTAAGGTAACCTTACTGGCACCTGACCCAAAATGACCAATGAGGGAACAAGATACTTTCAGATCTGGAGGCGGGGAGACAAAGGGTTCTGTCTGTCTGTGTGATGCGTTTGCCGGGAACAGATCAGAAATGCAAGCCTTCCAACTCCTGTTAAGTTGGTAAGTAATCTAGCTAGAAAATGCGTTAGATTTCCTTTTGTTTAATGGCTGGTAAAATAAGCTGTGCTGGAGGGAATGTATATTCCTGTTTTTGTGTCTTTTTGTAACTTAAGGTTTTGCCTAGAGGGATTCTCTGTTTTGAATCTGATTACCCTGTAAGGTATTTACCATCCTGATTTTACAGAGGTGATTCTTTTACCTTTTTTTTAATTAAAATTCTTCTTTTAAGAACCTGAGTGATTTTTCATTGTTCTTAAGATCCAAGGGTTTGGGTCTGTGTTCACCTGTACCAATTGGTGAGGATTATTACAAAGCCTTCCCCAGGAAAGGGGGTGTAGGGCTTGGGGGGGATATTTTGGGGGAAGATGTCTCCAAGTAGTCTCTTTCCCTGTTCTTTGTTTAAAACGCTTGGTGGTGGCAGCATACTGTTCAAGGACAAGGCAAAGTATGTACCTTGAGGAAGTTTTTAACTTAAGCTGGTAAGAAATAAGCTTAGGGGATCTTTAATGCAGGTCCCCACATCTGTACCCTAGAGTTCAGAGTGGGGAAGGAACCTTGACAGCTCCCTACTCTTGTTTTGTTTCTTGAATTTAGTAGCTCCAGTCAGTTGTTTCAATGTTTTAAAAACAGTGCATAAATTTCTAACAATACAAAGAAATACAGTGCTTACTGGCAGTGAGGTAGTGTTAAGTTTAATAGTGCAGGAGCCCTGCAGAAATCATATCAAGATGGTAATTTTGACGCATGTGAGAGTCTCCAAAATCTGTCTTGTGTGTGATGTCACCATAAGACAAAGCACCCGTATTCAAAACCTAACTAACATTTCACCAGTAAATTTTATCTAATTGAAAATCTGTGCAACAGCAATTGAGACTTCACATATTAGCAATAAATCTACATCATATGAACCTAAAACAGGTAATTTTAGCTTTTTCTATACCAAACTTTAAGTAGCCCAGCACATCCAAAGTACACATATAACTAGTCAAAAAGCCCAAGCCTTCAGTCAACATTAAGTTACTCCAGTTTCAAGCTAGTGTAACTCTATGGGAACTAAACAAATGGATTTACGCGGCTCTAAAAGGGGAGTAATGAAATGGGGAATCTTTATAGCTGAACCCACAATTTTGTGCATGGAAGAACGTGCAATGTGAGCACAAACGGCATTTGCTTTGCTTTTGCCAGTCACGTAGCTGGGCACCAAATACAAACAAGTGTTGTCACAAATATGGCTTTCTACGGTTATTAAAGTAATTCAACCACCACCACATTCTGTATTGAGTCTTTGATAATGGAGGCAGTTGGTTAGTTGACAGCTCTTTCCAGCTGGGTGTCCCACCGAAAGAGGGTTCTGCTGGTGAAGGAACATGAGACTCCTAGGTCAAGGCCAGGTCTATACTGCAGATCTATCCTCGGTATATCGACATCACTACAGGGCTGTACTTGAAGAGAAGCCACAAGACTGGGACTACAGGGTTGGGGGGTTTGTTTGTTTTTTTTTTTTAAATTGGTCAGTGAATGAGGGAAAGTCCCCACTTTAAAATACTTTTTGTTGGTGGTGTTGTAGGGCTTTTTAATGAAATTATCACTCCATCATTGCCAGAGTCTGTGAATTCCTCTTCTCTGCTACCCTCCACTTAAAACAGCCTTCTCCACAGCTGGCTGTGCATAGTCTATTAACTAACTACCCTTCTCCAAGTTGAAGCCTGGATGGATGGTGGGCACCCAAAGCCATCATCACAATAAGGAGTTATACAGTCCAAGTAAAATGTTTTTTGTTAAACAAGGAAGCTGTGTCATGCTCCATTCACACTATAGCAAGCATGTCTGTGAAGAGGGTGCCCTTTATTCGTCTCAATTCAGAGTTTAAAACTCATTTAAACAGGCAAGGAGAATGATGGCATACTGGGCGGTATTAGTCGGAGCATTGCAAGCAGATTGAGGGAAGTGATTATTCCCCTCTATTCGGCACTGGTGAAGCCACACCTGGAGTATCGTGTCCAGTTTTGGTCCCCCCACTACAGAAGGGATGTGGACAAATTGGAGGGAGTCCAGCAGAGGGCAATGAAAATGATTAGGGGGCTGGGGCACATGACTTATGAGGAGAGGCTTAAGGGAACTGGGGTTATTTAGTCTGCAGAAGAGAATAGTGAGGGGGGATTTGATAGCGGCCTTCAACTACCTGAAGTGGCGTTCCAAAGAGGATGGAGCTCGGCTGTTCTCAGTGGTGGCAGATGACAGAACAAGGAGTAATGGTCTCAAGTTGCAGTGGGGGAGGTCTAGGTTGGATATTAGGAAACACTATTTCACTAGGGGAGTGGTGAAGCACTGGAATTGGTTACCTAGGGAGGTGGTGGAATCTCCTTCCTTAGAGGTTTTTAAGGCCCAGCTTGACAAAGTCCTGGCTGGGATGATTTAGTTGGTGTTGGTCCTGCTTTGAGCAGGGGATTGGACTAGATGACCTCCTGAGGTCTCTTCCAACCCTAATATTCTATGATTCTACCTACACAGCAGCTGGGAGTTGAAATTCCCAGTTCACATATACGTATGTCATCTGCTCGAGCTAGTGCACTAAAAATAACAATATGTCCATGGCAGCACAAACAGCAGCTGGAGCTAGCTGCCTGAGTGTGTACTAGGATCTCAGCTGGGATTGTGCTCAGGCGGCTAGCCCTTTCTGCAACCCGTGCCCCTGCAACCACACTGCTATATTTAGTGTATTAGCATAAGCTGAGTTAGTGCTTGTAAGTCTGCCCAAGCTGGGAAATTACACCTCCCAGCTGCAGGGGACATCTAGCCTGAGACCGCTATCAGACTGAATTCTTGACATTACTGAATGTGTCACGTGTTCAGCGGTTTGCTAAAGGAAAGCAATAACTACCAGATTAGAGTTTTTGTTACACAGTTGTATAATAGTTTCGGTTTTAGTAAGTGGCACCTTTATATGTGAAATGGACAAAATTCTCCGCACGTAGGAATCTGAGTAATCCTGTTCTTGCATTTTAGATCTGAATTTGAGCAGCACCCCAGCTAGCGAAAGTCAGCCTCAAAGACAAGGTTGATTTACAATAGCAAAGGATCTGTTCCATTCTTTATATACAGAAGCTTTTATTGATAAAGGGAGAAAATGGGAAATGGCTCTCCTGGGCTCTTTTTTTCTCTGGGTTCCATTACCCAAAGTGACCGACTTAAGGTGGTTGGAAGGTTAGAATGCCTTGGACAAATCAGTCTTTCACCACCATGGCTTACTGTGAATTATGCAAGTTCCTCTCTTAGTTTATATTTAAGCACAGAAATCTACAGATCTGATCTCAGAAAAGCCTTTGGTCTGCGACAGTAATGCATTATGTGTATATAGTGCTTTACTTTGGTGTTAAGTGCATTGCAGATATCTACAGGGAAATGCAGCCACTTGTGGTAGTGAAAGCATGGCAGACACTCTTAGCTAGCAACATAACAGAACCAAGTGTTTTGGAAGGAAAGTGAAGGATAACTTGTTGAACTGAAATTGTAAGCACTATGAGTGGGCAGAATGTAAATGCTTCTCCTACCCAGCAATTCCTGACAAGCCTCAGTTATTTCTTTGTAATGATTAGTCTTAAATAGAACTATGAAACATTTTTATTGTGCCTTGGAACTTTACTAAGTGGTTACGTTTGGGGTTGGATTTTTCAAAGCTGCCAAAGGAATTTGGACAGCCAGTTCCCATTAGAAATTAGCTGGGTGTCCAAATTTCCTAGGCAACTCTACAAATCCCATCCTTAAAGCTTTATCTGGATGTAGGTGACTTTCATCTAGATGCATGTCAAAACTTTAGCAATCATACACAGGGTTTATTCCTTCCATCACTGACATGCAGCCATCTCTGGGCATGCCATGTGTTACTGTGAAAAGAAGAGCTGTAACTTATCTAGTCAAAGCTCTAGGGTTGTCAGCACATAGTCAGGGAGACAGAATTCCTCTAACACATGTAGTACATTTTCATAGGACTCTGTGATTTCATCCATATTCCCTTCTGGTGCAAGGATACTTAAAAGGATTGCATCAGATAAAGGGAGTAAAACCAAAAATGTGCATCATTGACGAGGGGGGGTGTTTGTTTTTTGCTTGAGGTTTGCAGAAGAACATTTTTGCTCCACCATCAGAGAAGGTGACACGTACCTAACATCCCAAAACAAGAATGGAATTTAATGGGAAAAAATAAAGCACAGAGCTGAAATGGTTTACTGCAAAAGTTACTTCCTCTGCAAAGTGCCTGCATCACCTTTCTTCTCTTGGTTTAAAAACAAAACTAAGGTTAATGTGGGTGGAAACTGTTTTCTATATACAGAGTAAAAAGTGAGAGTTTAATTGATTAGTTCCAATTTTGGTTCATTTTCCATTCAGCTTTGTCACACTTTAGGTTCCCTCCTCTTTAAAGCAAATCTGAATTGGAGGTTGGTCCAGCAGGGTTTGTTTTGTTTTGTTTTTGAAAAAAAAAATTGTTGTCTTTTGTTCATCCATCTCTAAACACCCCCTTGAGTTTTGGGAACTCTTTTGTGTGAAGCGCAAAACCCCAGCCTCCCCCAATAAAAACAAAAACAAAAAAACCCCCACTCCTTAGATCCTTTGGCATGTGGGTTTAATTTTGGCTGGACTGAAACCCCACTCTGGATTTCCCACTGTAAACTTGGCATAAAAGACACCAGTAGCAGTTCTGTGGCATATAACTTTGGTATATAAGATGCCAAATAACTAGGCTGTGGCAAACCTTTTACTTTGGTCCAACATCTTGCTGTATCTTACTAAATCAGCAGCCATAGCTTTGTTTTCTCTGAGATTCAGCTCTGCTAAAACAGAACCAGGTATTGGAAGGTAAGTGCATTCCTGCAACTAGAACTAATAAATACAGATTCATAGACTCTTCTTGATAGGCATTTTCTCCATGAAAGCTAATGGACATGGAAAGGGGCAATTTTCAGAATGGGGATAAAGCTGCTAAGGTCACTCTTGTTAGCGTTAATGCACTGATGTGCCAACTCTCTAATCACTGTGCTGAATTGCCCCAAACCACCTTCCTTCTCCAATTCACATTATACAGAGGGGAAATTTTTTCTGACTCATCTAGAGCGCTTTCACTTCTCTTACAAGGAAAATACCTACCATAGATAAATAGTTCACTTGTCCCCTGCATGCACTTAACTAGAGCTGGTCAAAAATGTTCCAAGGGAAAATGCCATTTCATCTACATCAAAACTTTTCTATGGGATTGTTGATTTCGATGAAATTTTGTTTAGAAAGAAGTTGAAGAAGAGCATTTTGCTCTTTTTTGAATGGGGTGTTTCCATTTTCATTTCAAAACAACTGTGGAAATTTCATTGTATTTTAAATTTAAAGTAATAAAATTTTGAAATCTGAGCAAAATTTTATCAAAATGGAATCTTTCAATTGATCCAAAACAATTTTTTTTGCAGATTTTTAGTTTTGCAGGCAATTTTGAAAATTGGGTTTCATTCCGTTGAGAACTTTTGGAAATGTTGGAATTTCTACTGGATCAGAAATTCCAAGTTTCAATGAGCTTTACTCTTTGCACTCCTCTGAATTCCTAGACTGCTCTTGTATCCGTGTCCTGGTTCCATACTACAGAGATAGGGAGTAACTAGCAATAATAGAGATCTAAACCCCACTTCTCTTCCCTTCAAAGAAGGGTGCCAATAGCAACTTTACTAAAATACCATTGCCTGATAGACACGTGATTATCAAAGTTCAATAATTTGGAGTGCATATACCTGGCGGTGGTAGTGTTGTTCATACTTTTAGATTGATCCTAAAGTCAGCTCTGCAAAGGTCTACATGTACCCTCTGCGCTCAATCCTAAATTGTGCACAGCTAAAGATAGACGCGCACACAGTTACCATGGTTGCATGTACAACAGTGGGTCACTGGATATCCAAAATGATGTGGGTGCAGGTCTAAAGCCCTCACCTGAGTATGTAGTTAAGAATTTGCACTGATGAAATAGGTATTTTCATACACAAATAAAGGTTTAGTAAATCTTGCAGCATCAGATTAGGCACCTGCCTTGGAAAATATGGTGCTAATTGACAAAGTAATCTCTCTCACTTGTGTCCATACAGATTTTGTATTTCCATCACTGATTAAATATTATGCACTTTAGTGGATAATTTAGTCAGGACAGTCTTTCAGCACTCCTGTAGGAGGGCACATTAGTTTTGTCATGTGCACAGATATCCTAGCTATGTCGGAAAAAGCCAGCAATGCAACACAACACGTGGGAAGAACCGTGCTACTGAGAGTCCTGTATTGCCAGCAAAAAGTCACTTGTCGTGCACAGTAGCTGTTGGCAGAGAATTTATATGTCAGAATTGGGAGAGCTGCCAATGGAAGCAAACTAGTTTGAGTTCGCCATTGATGGCCATCTGAAAACTGCCTTTCACCAGCTGAAAACAAAAAAGGATGACTCGGCAGAATGGATAATGGACTTCTATGCACCAGCACCACAACAACAAAAAAGGCTGGATGGGGCGTGCCGCGTGTGTGTCTTAAAGCCAACTTTCCTCTGCAAGAGAGGAACCCTGCACTGCAGACAACAAAGGTTTCAACTAAGTCTGTAAAACTGAGGTTGAACTGAAGTCGTTGTTACACGTTGGAGATGAGAGTTAAAGTGCTGAACTCCTTGAAATTCAGAAGTCTTGACTGGAGGAGCCATCTATGTACTTGAAATGCCATCCACTTGTTATTGCAAGAATGATGGGATTACATACAGTTTCTTCAATTTCACTTTTGCACGGAGATCCCCTGGCATTTAACACAGTAAAGGGACAGTTCCAACTGATGCACATGAAATCTCAATTTATTTCCCAACACTTTTGCAGTAGGGAAAGCCACGCTTTTTGATTCACATCTGGACGCTTGTTGAGGAGAACACCACAGCCCAGGGACAGTTGGAGAACTGACTACAGATGTGCTCATTAACTCTGCCAAAAGCTTGCTAAGGATTTTGCTTTTCCAGCTGGCAGAGCATGTTTCATTTGTATGTTGCTTAGGTGCTGCTAGAGGGTGGGCCAGAACATCAACCTGCATCTGAGCACCCTGAACCATTGAAAACCTGATCAGAAATTTGTGGGTTAGCCACTCCCTTGTTTTTACAATGATACAGAAAAACAGTAGTAGCCTAGTGCTTTTAGAGGGTAGCTGCCTCCCTTCCATTTCACACTGCGGGTTTTAAAAGCCCTTAGGCTTGAGCCTCACTCTGTTGTATCAAACCACATTCACCAGTAGCTGCTGTTTAGATTGATCTCTTGAGTGTTAATGTGTCTCTGCTCTGACTTAGTGAGAGAGGACAGGATCTGAGAGGACCTAAGTGATGATGACATTGTAGGGAAAGAGCAGCTATTTACAGGTAGCTGCCACTCATAGGTTTCCAGCTGCCTTGCTGTACTGAAGAAAAATGCTCTCTGCTGCAAAAATCCAGCACAGTGCCTGTCTGAGACCCCATTTTAAATTGCAGCAAGGTGTGTTATGGAGCAGGGAGGGTCCCAAAGCACAAGTTTCAGGAGGAGGTGGAGCAGGAAATACTAGCCTCCAATGACAGGCTGCCAGCACTGGTGCTAGCACTGAGGACGATTTGGTGGCATTTTATACCTGCTTTGCTCAGGAGGAAACAAGGTGCCCAGCAGTGGTGAGCAGGTCTACGTCATGTCCCTTCACTACCCTGCCAGTGGCAATTAGCAATACTAAGGGCTTGTGTCATAACCGTACAGCTAAGGGTAGCCTAGAATTCCTCCTTACCTGTAAGGGGTTAAAAGCTCAGATAACCAGGTTAGCACCTGACCAACAGGACCAATGGGGAAAGAAGGTATTTTTCAAATCTTGCGGGGCGGAGGGGAGATTTTTTTTTGTTTGCTCTTTGGTGTGTGTGTGTTTTCTCTCTTGGGACTGAGAGGGCCAGACAGAAATCCATCTTCTCCAACCCATCCCAATCCAAGTCTCCAATATTGCAACCAGGTTTCAAAGTAGCAGCCATGTTAGTCTGTACCCGTAAAAAGAAAAGGAGTACTTGTGGCACCTTAGAGACTAACCAATTTAATAGAGCATTCTAATGCTCTAATAAATTGGTTAGTCTCTAAGGTGCCACAAGTACTCCTTTTCTTTTTTAATATTGCAACCAGTATAGGTAAGCCAGGCAAGGCGGATTAGTTTCTCTTTTGTTTTTCTTTTGAATTTTCCCTGTGCTAAGAGGGAGGTTTATTCCTGTTTTAAATAAATTTGTTAGTCTCTAAGGTGCCACAAGTCCTCCTTTTCTTTTTCCTGTTTTCTGTAACTTTAAGGTTTTGCCCAGAGGGGAATCCTCTATGTTTTCAATCTGAATACCCTATGAAGTATTTTCCATCCTGATTTTACAGAGATGATTTTTACCTTTCTTTTCTTTGAATAAAATCCTTCTTTTAAGAACCTGACTGATTTTTCCATTGTTCCAAACCCAGGGGCTTGGGTCTGTGATCATTTTGTAACCAATTGGTTAGGATATTATTCTCAAGCCTCCTGACCAGTTTGAGACCACCAGGAAGAGAAAGGAAATAGCTCTATTTTACAGAGCGGGAACAAAGGCACAGAGATTGTGACTTGGCTAAGGTCTAATGGGAAGACTGTGACAATACTGGGAACTGAACACAGATATCTAAATCCGTGTCCTGTGTCTTAGCTACAGGCCCATCCTTCTAGAGCTAGCTGTGTGTGTTTGTGTTTCTAGAAATGTTTGTTACTGGGTTTTGTTCCCATTCATAAGTGGGGAGGAGCTTTTATTCGTGTGAGCATGGGTAAATATGTATGAATGAGGGTATTAGTGCTGGAAGTGCTAGCTATGCTGTGTACACAGTTACTTGGTTTGAATGAGGACAAGAGAAGATTTTATAAGTATGGATTCTCCCTCTCCTCAGTCAGGAAGGAAACCAGCTATTTTTAAGATCTGGCATTTACTTATGCAGCCAAATGTAATGCAAGAGGTGGATGAAAGATTTAGACTGAGTTTCTGAGGCCTGTACACCTTCTGCTGTCTCTCTCCTTAAGCACTCTTCTCCCTGACAATCTCACAACCCAGCAATCTCCGCAGGCACCATTCTAGTCTGTAACATTCGGTCATCCAAACAGGAAGCAGAAATGATACCATGTGACTCAGACCCCACTCACACAACTGGCACAGCAGATTCCAAGTACAGTGTTTGGAAGAGCACATGCTATTGTGCTATGGCCAATTTGCAAACACCACCAATGTACAGCGTTCATAAGAACTACACCTGGAACTGCAAACCACCAACACAAGTCACAGCAGAATGGGCCAAATTCAGACAGGCCGTCGTTTACAGGCAGTACATCAAACAGCTCTATTCTGCAGCTCCCCAACCAGGCACCGCATGTATTTAGCATAGGGCTGAACATGACATTTAAAATCTATGGATCAGCATCAAGTTGGTTTTCTTCCACTCCTCCCCCCAGCCCTCCAACTGCCTAGAGTTTCATATAAAAATATTCCTTTTTGGCTGTAGTCACCTTCCTTTCCTGTTTTGCCATGTGCTCTGTTTCCATGCTTTGCAACTTTGCCCCCTTTTCCTTCCCTTCCAGAAATAATGGCGGTTGCATTGATAGCAGTAACTTCTTCAGGAACTGGTGACAAAGGGGAAATTGCAAAGCTAAGACTAGCAACCCCCTCCCTCTGCTCTGTTTGCATGATATTCAGTGGGCTGCCATTTTAAAGGCACCATGCCTCTAACTTAAACACGTTTTGTACTGATTATATTGCCTACTGGTCATGTGTTATTGTCCCTGATCCCTTGGCTGGGTAAGTGTAACTGATCCTCAGCGGACTCAAGGCAGTTACTGGGACTTTGAATCTCTTGGGTAGAGGCAGCAGTGCAAGGTGAGGTGAGGCAAAATTTAAAGTGTGGAAGCTTTCCCACCACCTTTCTCCCAGCATCATTCTTAGACAATACTGTTAACTAATAGATTTATTGGCTGGGTGTAGAGTTTATTCTACACCTAAACTCTGAATGGAAAATGAGTGATTGCATATGCAATTGCAAGTTTTCCATTAGGGCAGTGACGTGTAACATGTTAGCTAATGGGATTAAGAGATTTGGATTCTCTCAGCCTCTAGGCTTCCTAGATGATGATGGGCGAGTCACTTAACTGACACATCCCAGTTAACCTATTTTTCTCAAGTTTGATGCAAGTGAAAGGTAGCCTTACTACCCAAATTCTGACAGGTTTCAGAATAGCAGCCGTGTTAGTCTGTATCAGCAAAAAGAACAAGGAGTACTTGTGGCACCTTAGAGACTAACCAATTTATTTGCGCATAAGCTTTCGTGGGCTACAGCTCACTTCATCGGATGCATAGAGTGGAAAATACAGTAGGAAGATATATACACAGAGAACATGAAAAAATGGGTGTTGCCATACCCACTATAACGAGAGTGATCAGTTAAGGTGAGCTATTATTGGCAGGAGAAAAAAAACCTTTTGTAGTGATAATCAGGATGGCGCATTTTGTGTAATGACCCACCCACTCCCAGTCTTTATTCAAGCCTAATTTAATGGTGTCCAGTCTGCAAATTAATTCCAATTAGCAGTTTCTCGTTGGAGTCTGTTTTTGAAGTTTTTTTTGTTGACGAATTGCCACTTTTAGGTCTGTAATCGAGTGACCAGGGAGATTGAAGTGTTCTCCGACTGGTTTTTGAACTGTCTGGTTTGACCAATGTACGTGGCAGAGGGGCATTACTGGCACATGATGGCATATATCACATTGGTAGATGTGCAGGTGAACGAGCCTCTGACAGTGTGGCTGGTGTGATTAGGCCCTCTGGTGGTGTCCCCTGAATAGATATGTGGACAGAGTTGGCAACGGGCTTTGTCGCAAGGATAGGTTCCTGGGTTAGTGGTTTTTGTTGTGTGGTTGCTGGTGCCACATGTGGCTCTTTGTGGTCCCACCTACAGTTGTGATGGAGTTCCTCACACCCTGGCTGCAGTGGCGTAGCTAGGTGGAGTGAACAGGGGCAGCGGACATAAAAAAAGGTGCCACCCGCTTGGACTCACCGGGTGGTGCTCCGGGTCCTCGGCGGCACTGAAGGCCCCCGCCGCTGAGGAGCCGGAGCGCGTGAAGGCCCCCGCCACTGAAGACCCGGAGTGCCGCTGGGTGGGTAAAAATTAAAAAAGGCAACTATAAATTAAAAAGGTGCCACTTTTGCTCAGAGGGGGAGCGGCTGCTCCCCCCCGCTCCACCCCTGGCTACGCTACTGCCTGGCTGGTTTCAGGAAGAGCAATCCAAGCGTTTGTCACACTCGTGCCATCCATGCTCTGTTATCCATGCTATCCACTCTATGCCATCCATGCTATCCACTCAAGACCTCACTTGGCGCATTAAGCAAGCTGGCACGAAGGGGAGAAAGAAAGGGACTTTAGGAGATGGAACCGGAGACTCAAGGGCTGCATAAGTAGCACCGCAGACCATGGAGAGAACACGGTACTATTGAACCCTATCAAAGCACAGCATTTTGATCTACTTAGAAGCATTTCTAAAGAGAACTGTTCAGAAGAGTTGTCAAGTTCTCTAGTCTTAAGTCTAGTTGCAGGCTGTTATTTATGAATGAACTGTCAGATTTCCGTGTGCTGTAGTTTTTTGTGGGATGGGGTGAAGATACGTATCCTAAGTAGAATCTGAACGTGAAAACAGAAGGGTTATTCCTAATCTCCTTGGGGAGGGTGTTCCCGAGCCTTGGTGCTGCTGTTCAGAAGGTTCCATGTGCAGTCCATAGACCAGGGCTCTGTCTGATGTGATGTGCTGAACAAATTGTGGCTATCACGGAGGGTCCTGGGTAGCTGTGTTGGTGCCTCTTCAAACTTCCTTCCTGCAGCATAACAATGAAGAGTCAGGACTGCGAGGTTTTCACAGCGACTGTGTGCCATATTGACCTACAACCACTGTCTACAAGCAAAGGAAGGAGTGCGGTTTCCTTTTGGTTGAAATGCAGCTTGGATTAATGCTAACAATATCTGGGTGGAGCGATTCTGTTCCAGCTAGCCTGGTCAGGCGTTCTTCCTGCTCAGCACTTTCTGTAGCCCAATGTTAGAATTAATTTAGTCATTTGTGAACTTGTGTCCTTCCTTGAGGGGTATATCTGCAGCTTCAGACTGCTTCCCTGGAGCCTTGTCTCCATTAGGAAAACTTACACTGGAGTATGTGTAATTACAGTGAGGCAAGTCCATCATGCCAACAGGTTGCATGGAGTGGGGCTTACACCTGTGTATCCGGACTCAGTATTTTAGCAAATCAAGCTAGACAGCTATAAGCCCAATTTTGTGCCAGTGTAGCCTATCTAGGTGACAGGTTTATCATAGTGTAGCCACAGCAGTACAGGTATTCCAGGACAGATTTTCTTATCGTAGGCAAGACCTAGGTCATTTTTACAGGTGTAAGCTCCCCCAAATACAAGCATTAACTTTTTATTTCCTACAGGTAGCTAATGGCCTGGTTATCACCAATGTTTAGCACACTAGCAGCAAGCTGTAGCTATGAGACAGACCACCCCACAACTAGCAAAATAAAGAGCAGCCAAAGAGATGGTGTGTAAATGCAGCCGGAGTGAGGGAAGCGTTGGTTACACCAGCAAATAGACAAAGTTACCCAAGTCCCACACCCCCGAGTTTCTCAGTGATTAAAGTATGAATGGTTCCCCAAAGTCTCTCCCTTAAAACGCTCAATAGCCATGTTTTAACTAGGAAGGCCCCAATCACAGGCTCTTTAGGCCAGCACCTGTTCCCTTAGCATTACTGCTTTCTTCTGCTACTGACTGAGAGGTAGAAGAACCTGTATTATTTCAGGCCCCAGACTCCTCCCGTTCCCAGCATGCCCTGCTAAAAGAAACCAGCAGCACTCCTCCTCTTTCGGAGTGAAAAGCTGACTTTGTGCTGTGTTTGGAGGTGCTCTCTGAAGCAGAGGCAAGCATCCCAAGCTCTACTTCCTGTTTTTCTCCTGAGAGAAAAGTCCAATAATGGTGAGGTAAACACGACAAGCTGAGCCACTCCCTTCCCCATCCCCCCCCCCCCCCCCCCGTTTTCTTAGAATCATGGCCCTAGCAACAATTGGGGATGAAGAGGCTTTGCCTGTCCTGGGGTCTCGGCTGCACTGCAATAGCTAACCCATAATGTAGCTGGGCTTTTCTGCAGCAAGGTGGGGTTTGTGCCAGCATGATGTACTGGCAGGGCTGGTCTGAGGTGTTTTGTTGCACAGGGGAGAAAATTCTCTTGGTGCCCTGCCAAATGGCTGAGCATTGAAAAACCCCACCACACAGTTTGCACCCCTCACCCTTCCTGAATATGGATTTGGAGCCCTTGAAAGCTGGCACCCAGGGTAACTGCCCTGATCACCCACCCCTAAGGCTAGTCCTATTTATTGGTCCCTTGTCCCTTTTACATGAGTCACAGGGTTAAATTTCCCTACTCTTGGCAAACCCTTCATCCACTTTCTCGAAGAGTATGGCTGTTTCTTCCCAGGTGCTTTCCTTTTCTCTGTGACAGTTGACACCCGCCGCTCCCGCCTCTGACAAAGTGAGTTCAGGAACTGTCTCTGCCCATGCTGTCAGAACACCATTTAATTGCAGTTGCATGTGGGGAAGAACAGCGCATGGCGGAAAGGATGTCAGGGGGCCCAGGACCTCAGCACTCAGGTGCTGTACTTTCTATCTCTACTTCCCGGTCAGAGCACTGCTCTGGGAATTGGGCATCTGGGTTTTGTTCCCATCTCTACCACGTGACAGGGGGAATTGATTTAGGCCAATGGCTCTCACCCTTTTCCATACTGGGTCCTTATGTTACAGCAGAAAAGGCTTTTTGTCTGTTCTTAAAAGAAATGAAGGATGGTTGTGACACTTTGGCCCGTTTGCCACCCCTGAAAACTCATGATTTAACCTCTTTCAATATCCAGGTCCAAATCTGGCCACCAAAAACAATTTTTAGCCAAACTTTCCATTTTCTCTGTACCTTGGTGATGTTGGTGTAATTAATCTCCTAACATGTAAGCTCTGTGATATTCCTCTTAAACCTGACAGTAAGTTATCATTCTCTACTGATTCTCTCATCCAGCGGCGAGTGTGTGTTACTCTTTGTCCAGTCGGCGGAGGCTCTGAGCCTGTTACAGCCTCATCTATAGAGTCTTGGCTGTTTTACTCAAGCTGTAGTAGCCTGTGCTTTCAGCCCTCCCGGATGGATAGCTAGCACAAGAGCTACATATTTCTCCTGGAATAAGGATGAAATCTTTCCCCCTCTAAGTGAGTTGATCAAGCAGATAGACTATAGAGTCTGTCTTTAACTGAAACAGCATCTATGCCCAGGCCAGATTCTCAAAAGGAAGATACTATGGAAGTGCTGTGGGTTTTGTTTTTTTTATTCTCCCCCAAAGTGAAGGGCCTGCCAAAACAGGCCTCCTGTTCTAAGTTGTTTTCTTGACTAGAAGTGTGAAAAAATATCTGAAACTACCCTCAGACGTATGATTTTGACTGAAGAAGTATAGGAGGAGGAGCTGTGAGGTAACATTGCTTCTTTCTCTAAATTAGAAATGTGGCACTCTTCCAATGCATTAACTTTGTCAGTTGCCCGTGAGGGGCTTGTTATGCAGCTGGGAAGTTAGTATGCGGGAAGACCCGGGCCCAGATCCTCAAAGTTATTTAGGTGTCTAACTCTCATGGGTGTTAAGTGCCTAACTAACTTTGAGGGGCTGGGACTAACTTTCCCACTGGTGAGGCAAAAGGGTTCACTGAACAAAACACTATGCAGCGGAAAACTTGGTTGCGTTCCTTGATCTTTTAGAAGTGCTTGATTTCCCATAGCATGCCCATACGCTGCATGTATATGATTAGACATTTGTCCCCTCTTTGGGCATACAGCCCAATCCTGCTCCTGGAACCGGTGAGAGAGTTCCCATGGACTTGGAGTACAGGATTAGACCCATATGTATCCATAGAGAACTCCTGGGATAAAGCACCATCTCTGTGCCCAGTGACCTCTCCTCTGCTGTGCTCCAAAGCAATTCAGTCATCGCTGACTGTGTCGTGTGCTGTAAAGTGCTAAGCTGTTTCTTTGTTTCAGGTTCCCTGTTTAAGTTTCAAGGAGCTTGAACCCAATCTGCAACAGGTGATATAGGCTCCTTGCCAGGGAAAAACGAAGACCTAACTGAGTCAGGGAGGGCCTTCAGTGCTCCAAAGAGAGCTCCTAAAATATAAACCAGTATTAACACCCTCCCTGTTCATGGATTGTTCTGCAGCAGCACTCCTCTTCCCTGCTCCTGGGTTTTGTTTCCAGCAGGAGAATTCCCTTTCCCCTCAAGACCATGGTGGCAAGTGCAGGACGAAACCCCACTTTCAGCTTCACGCTGCACATCAATTGCTCATTTTACATTTAAAAGTCCAGGCTGAACTCCCACTGATGTCAATGAGTTTTAGGGTCCCACATCTCTGTCAGCGCCATCCACCAGATGGCCTTCTTCGATCCCTGTTTGTTGCTTAAAAGGGATAGTAATGTAAGTGCCTTTCAGATGTGTTTCAGAGTAGCAGCTGTGTTAGTCTGTATCCGCAAAAAGAAAAGGAGGACTTGTGGCACCTTAGACACTATGATCAAATAAATTTGTTAGTCTCTAAGGTGCCACAAGTCCTCCTTTTCTTTTTTCAGATGTGTGGCATTAGTCACTTACCACTCTAGCAACAGAGGCCAAAGCAGTATGAACTGAGTTATACTGGCATGGCACTCTAGTGGTTAATGGAGGTTCTTGTTTTACCATCTGCACAGGAAAATGACTGTGTACTTCTGTAGCTTTTTCTCCATGAAATAGGCCTCTATCCTTCCTGGCTATCTGCATCCTGCAGTAATTTCCTCCCCTCAGCTAAAATGAAGTTTATCTATAAAATAATTCTTGAAGTTGCTATATGAGCAACAAGCAAGAGAGACAATTAGAATCATTCTTTCTTGCAGTGCAGTGGTATGATTCCAGCTGACTCTGCATGCATCCGTATGCCCTATTGATTAGTGTAGTATTCTCAAACCTGAAAAGTCGAATAGATTTTTCTTTTGGGTGGAGACTGGAGTGGATACTTGTTCTTGTAAAAAATTAAGTGCCTGATCTTGCAGTTGAAAGCTCTTGTTGTCATCAGATGTGTTTTGCACAAGTGAAAGTTACTACACAAAGTGTAAGGGAGTAGAGAAGCAGGCCTCAAGTGCAAAGTATTTTTAGGAACAAAGATTCCTGTCAGGCTGGAATAACCATTGTGGCCTGTGTGTGTGAAAAGTTTTACAGTGTTTTCCACTCTCTGAATATTTCAGAGTGAATTATACTTGTAGGCCAAAGCCATAAAGTTCTTGATCCAAAGTTTAGAGGTGTTGAAATGCTGCATTGTAGCACAGATTCAATTCTAGTAAGAGGTTGGTTAAATTGTACATGAGGTAATTCAGACAATTAGAGTTTTAAAAGTTCTTTGAAGACAGAACATTGTGTAAGCGTTGATTATTGTATTAGTGTGACATGCAGCCTTAGTAATAGATGGGCTCTTTGGAGACGAGGCAGAATAGATTAAAGATTAAAAAGGTTTTCTTTTTTGTCCATGGGAAATTATACAAATGAATTTAAGTACCAGGGAGGGATGAGTTTTAATTACAGAGGAAGGAAATAAAACCAAATGGAAAAGATGTGGGAAAACAATCACAAGCAGCAGAGAACAGTCTACTGTGGGAATGGAATGCTTTATCTGTTGTACTTTGTTTGTTTGTTTGTTAACCCACCTGTGTGTCAGAACTGCTATATTTTCTCTCCAATAAAAGCTAACTTGAAAAAAAGCCTATACTTCCATGCAGCCTGAATGGAAGTATCTTAGTATATGCAGTTCCTAGGACCACAAGACACTGTGCGGTGCCAGTGTTTCTCTTCCTCATACGGCCATTCTAGCAGTGGTAGAGGACTGAAATATTTGGTGCCTTGATGCCATAAAACATTTGGTTGCATTTAAAACGATGAGGTGAAATGATTGTCGGTTTCCCTAGCCAGACAGTGTAGCATAGCCAGAGGATTGTTTTAAAATGATGATCCCTCCACACCTCCTCTTTAGTGTAAAGTGCAAAGCCAGAGATCATTCAGGAGAGAGTGGGCAGCAGGAGCTTTTGTGAAAAATACACAGATGGTCAAGTCATAATTGTTACTTCAAGGAATGTACATACAATACTGTGCAATGGGCCCGAGAGAGGCTGGCCTTCTGCAGTGATAACAGTACAAGGAGCCTTCCTTCTAACCCCTCTGTCTCCAGGCCAGCCATTAGTGTGGACCATTCAGTTGGACTGGAGGGCTGATGGATGATCTATCATTTAGGGTGCTAGCCTGGGGCTCTGATTCACCTGCCTGCTCCACCACGGACTTCCTGCGTGACTGTGGCAAGCCACTTGCTCTCTCTGCCTCAGTTCCCCATCTCTAAAATGGGGATAATCGCACTGCTCTGCCTCACAGCAGTGTTGGGGGGATAAATACATTAATGATAGCGAGGTAGTCAGATGATGGTAATGGGGGCCATGTAAGTACCAACCATAGGTAGGGCTTGCTAATGCCACTTTATTAATGCCTGCAATACGTGGCTAGCAAAGACTGGACTGCAAGGACTTCCAGTTAGCTCAGCCCCTGTCCGAGCGATGGAAGAAGTGAAGAACCAACCTGTATCTTCACCTTCCTTTGTCAACCGCACAAGCTGGCCTGAAATGTATTAAATAAATAAGGCATAGAAATCAAAAGCGCTCTAGCTAGAGCCAGATCACTCGCAGCCACACGGCTACAGTTTGTCTAAAAAACAGGCACAATGCCTGATTGTTTCCTTGCAAGTAAACACAACCAGAACAAAGCCTTGGCTGTATGTGTGTGTGCTTGTGAACCTCTTTGTACTTATGTTCCTGGCCGTCCGCGGGCTGGCCAGAGTGATGCCGAAGGGGATGGGTGCAGGATACAAGCCACACAAAGAGAGACAAAAGGGAGAGATGTGCAAGCAGCGAGGGGACAAAATAACCCCTTGACCTTTCTCACATGCACAGAGAGACCTGCCATTAACCTGTGCCTCACTTATGACTCTGCCACGTCCAAAGATTTTATCCTGTCTGACAGTCCCCAACTGCTGATGGCAAGTTTAGAAAACCGATCTCGAGCTAAATGGAAATGTAGTTTGCAAACTGATTCAGATTAACCAGGCCTGCTTACAATTATTTTAATTGGCTCTAAAAACAAAACAACCACGCTAGTGAAGTTTACAAGCATGGCTAATTTGCTTCCTAACATGGTCATTTAGTCTTCATGGCAAGAGTGGGTGCAATTAGCAGCCTGGTGCTATCTGTTTGGCTTTTATTTGACATGCACCTGTTAATACAGCGCCGCTAATAGGTCGCCCGTTATGCTAACTGCTATGCTGATGAGATTTATCTGATTGAAGGCTATGAAATAGCTCTTCCATTTCCACACTGCTGAACAGCTCCACTTTCTGTCTGGCTAAGGGGATTCAGAACCTGCGACTTCATTGCCACTATAAAGGGAGAGGAGTCTGTTTGTTTTAATTTTTGATCTCAGCAGGTATGGCTTATCTGTTTCCCACGGTGATAGGCTTAGGTTAACACTAGGAAAGTTTCCCAGGCTTGACATTCCCCCAAAGTTATTTTTAATGCCTGAATCCCACAAGGAATAACACTGTTTGATGCGACTTTTGTTTGTCACTGGCTCCTAGTGATAGAAGGAAAGAATGGGGAAACATTTCATGATGTAGTGCCGGGCTGGGGAACAGAACGCAAATTCTGTGGTAAAACTATGTGCGCTGCAGTCTGATCAGGTTACTGTCGCTGTTTTCTGCCTTCTGTTTCATTTTTCCATTGTTTAAGTGGGCTGAGTGGGAATTTGATACATGTCTACAAGCATCTGGAAGGTGAAAATGCCAACGTTCCAGTCCTGCACGTGCAAGTCAATAAGAGTTTTGCCATTTATTTCTATCAAAGCAGGATCAGGAGCCATGGAGGGAGAAGAATTGTTTAGAGTGGTCTGAGGGTTATAATCAGGAGTAATAATATGGAACTGAGCAAAGGAGGCACCTAATTAAATGGGAGAATTCAGGCTGAATGTCAGGGGGAAATTCCTCCGAATGAGCAATAAAGAATAGTCTCCCAGGGGAAGTGATGGGAGATTGTTTGATATTTAAAACTGGACTGGACAAAACATTTGTGAATTACGTTATAAAGACAAAACCTACATTGGCCAGGGGATGGGCTTAAGGGGCCAAGATTTTCCAAATGACTATTGATTTTCAATCCCTCAATTTTTTGATATTGTATTTAAGACTTCTAAAAGGGGACTGGTTTTCAGAGAATCGGTGCTCAGCACTTCCCCCAAATCAGACCCCTTTAAGGTGTCTAAAGTTAGGCACCAAAAATCACTAGGTATCTGGGGAAATCTTGGCGGATTTCATAACTCTTTCCCAGTTTTATGTTCTACAATATTTTCTACTTTTTTTTTTAAACAAAAATTCAAAGTTGAAAATTTAGTTGACACCTGCTGGCCAGAGGACTAAACCTATTAGCCAGAAGTAGATCTAAAAGACAAAAGACCAGATTGTGCACTTTGTGGAGTTATTACATTAGGGCCAAGTCTCTGCTACACTGTTTCTTCTACAGTGTTCAGGGTGCTGTGAGGAGGCCTCTGCTACTTTCCCCCCTCCTCGGCCTTCATTTTATAGGTCCTCCTGTACCACCATGAATAATAGCTTTCCCAAGCAGCAGTATGAAACAAACACGACCCCTGGCAATCTCTCTGCCCATAATGTTCTGAAAAGCAACAGTGAAACTGAAGTCTCAATAATTTCACACTGTTTCTGCTTAGCAAAGCCGCTGTACGATCTGTAGGAGTGGGCCTGGAACAGTGATGGGCCATGACCGTTTTAGTGAGGCATGCAAGAACTCACTCGCATGACTTAGGCAGTCCAAAATGGTGTCCTCATGGTATAGTGCACACAAAGTCAGGTCGTGCAGAGGACACCATTTTGTTCTACAAAATGACGCCCTCCAAGGGGGCCTAGGTGGAATCGTCCCACAGAGAGCCGCCAGCTGGACAACATGCAGCACGGAGGGCATGCAGTGTGTACCTTGCATACGTAGGCAGCACTCCACTGCACTGGAGTAGTTTGCAGACTCAGGAGGGCAATACTGCATTGGTTTACGTTCTGATCCCATTCAGTAGGTCTTCTTTCCAACCACCAGGGCAATGAACTTGCTTAATTAAAGATGAAAGCTTATGTTTTGCAGACTTCGATGGCTTCTGTCACCATATCACCAGAGAGAGCTTCCCACAAGTGGATTTTTTTCCAAGCTCTGTTTTAAAATAGAAGCCTTAAAGTAGTTAAAATAGCTTAAGGGGCTGGGGGGAGGGGTACTAAAGATTTGTATAATGTAACAAATGTAGGAGTGACGAAATAAATGAGACTGTGTAATGTTAATGATTAGGATGATGTCTGCGGTAAGCCGCTGAGTCTGCCCAGTATACACTAGGGCCCAGATTCTCAAAGGTAGTTAGGCACCTAACTCTCATTGATTTCTGTGGGAATTAGGCACCTATGTACCTCTGAGGACCCAAACCCAGATGTTTCCCAAAGGTGCCTTTCACCCATCTGACACAACTCTTGAGTACTTTACTGACCTCATTTTAGGACAGCTTCCATCCTCTAAAGATATTAGTAATCCTTTTCCAGTCTACATATGCACGTCTGGATCTGTGCTGGTTTGGAATTTCCCTCAGCTACTCCTGACAGACCCAGTGACAGCTTTGTAAACGACAAAGTAAAAATGGGGCATTTACGTTGGGAAGGAAGAACAGAGGATTGCCAGATTTTCTCACTGAAAAAAGCAAGAGCCAGACCCGGAAAAGCAAAAAAAAGCAAAAGGCAGTTAATGGCTGGCCCGCATGTGGAACGATACTGTCTCCTGGCAACCTATGGCAATCGGGTGAGAGAGTGAAAGGAGCCGGAATGAAGGAAAGTGCCAGCTTCTATTTCAAGTGGTTGAGAGAAGGTTTACTGTTCATTTACTGCAGACCTGCCCAGTTTATTAATATGCTGCATTCAAATTTAATCCCCACTGATGCAAAAGTACTGACAACAAGTATCTGTACAGTATACAGCTGCCCGTAGAAGAGTTGGGTGGTTAGTTATATTTGGCAGTTCCCATCTTTCTGCTCTGGCATTTGGTTGCCATACTGATTTTTTCAGTGTTAATTCATAATCGAAGCATAACCCTGGCATTTTCAGCTCTAACTCCTGTTCATCCCCGATTGGTCATATCGCTAGTCATTTTTGAGCAACTGGCTTGTTACTTTGAATGTTGACCAACAGGTTTTTCATGGAAAAATTCTCCGTATTATCAAAAATATGTTGGAAAAAATGTTGACGTGCTCTAAACTGAAGTTAGTAGAGACCATTAGATTGGATTAACTCTGTTGACTTCAATGCGGGGATGAATCTGGCCTGCTGTTCCCTTTAAATTTGATTGTCTTGTCCAACTTTCCTTCTGCGCTTAGGTTATCACTGCTTTAGAGTGCAGGGGACAGATTTGATAAAAAAGAGCTACCTTTTGGCTTTCTGACTTCATAAAAAAAATGGAATTTCATTAAAAGACAAAAACAAAATTTGCAAAAGCTTTTTGGGGAAAAAGGCCATTGATTGGGGGGGATCTTTCAACCAAATCATTTTGACTACCTCTAGTATCACTATATATTCGTACTTAAGGCATTTTCATTTCAAAACCCGCTTTCAAGAGGCTTTTCACTTGGCTAGTGAAATTCATACCATATTTAATATACACTCAGTATTCTGAAGTTGTTTTGATAGCGCTGCTTAAGAAGCCATGTGCTTTAGGGGTTAAAGTAGGATGACTTTGGTTGCTAATCTCACAAGTCACTGAGATATTGTGTAACAACTGGCAAACTTGTTGACCTCGATATGACTCAGTCAACAAAACTGCTGACTGGATGGTATCACCTCTAAGACATCAACGGCAGTCATGCTGGATAGTATCTTCACTACTATACAGGCTTTGCAACTCTGCTTTCATTTCATGGTGTTTGACACTGATTTCCTTAAGTCAAAAACTCTTGAATGTGACTTTTAAACACAGAAGACGTGATTTCCCATTGCTCTGTACCTGGGGCCTAACTCATTTACACGAAGGTCTCTTTATACTGCTCTAGCACAGTAAGAAAGCCTTAAAGTGGGTACAAAATCACATTTGCTCCCACTTTACGTTGGCAGAGCAACATAAAGAGATCTTAAATTAAATGGCAATCAGCCTCTTTGTGTAATACCATATGCCAGGCCTGAATGAATGAAAAACACCACTATGCTGATCTGGGAGAATCCACTTTGTACTGGTGTAAATGACTACACAAGGTGCAAGGCAACTGAGAATCGGGGTCAGTATCTGTTGACGATACATGTACATTGGCACATAGTTCAAGTATAGAATGACAATAGGAATTTTGCAGCTGGTTTCAATAGAGCAAAATTAGGCCCTAAGACTTTAGGCTCCTTATATATTGGGCACTTTATAAATTGCGCAGCATCATGTAAATACCTGGCACTAAATACAAATAACATGAGAATTTAGGAGTCCATGGAAAGTTCATTTGCTCTGTGCTGTAGCATACCTTTTCATTCATAACAGTTCCCATAACTCTGGAGGTGCTACAAACTCATTGGAGATATAATTCCCGTGATCTGATATGACTCTCCTCTTGAAATTCAGGGGCAAATCTGTGTAGCACTTCAGGTCTAAATGCCATCTGAGCCATCATCATTATTATTATTAATTTGCCTAGAGATCCCCAGACAAAATCCACTCTCCACTATGGTAGGTACTATACAAACACATAGTATGAAATTGTCCTTGCCCTGAAAGCTTAAAATCCAGACAAAGGGTGGGATGGGAAGTGATTTTTGCAGGGTCACAGACAGAGCTTGCAGTAGAATTCAGGGCTCCTAATTGCTAGGCCAGTGCCTTATCTACTAGACCATGCTGCCACTTGCATGGAATTAGACCTCTAAAGAGACCATCTGATTTCAAAGGAGTGAAATGTCATCCTAAAGAAAGAGAGGGGTTTTGCTGTATAAATGTAAATGTCAGCAAGCAAACCATTTTGCCATTGAAAAGAAGCAGTGACTGTGAGATGTAGAATGGCACTTGTGGTAGAAGTTTAGTGCTTTCTGTTTTGCAGAGTGGAAGGCAAGATTACAATATTGTAAAGAGGATCAGAGAACCCAGTCTTGCAACTGACAGCAGATTTAGCCAGATCCTAGCTCTTCTTAGTCCTAGCTTTGCTCATTGAATACTGAATAATTTGTGCTGTTCATTACGATGATTGCTTCCCTTGCCATGGGATGCCACACAAGCTTTGCAGACCATTTAAATATATATATGCATACAGAGAGATTTTCTTTTTCAAAGGTTCCCTGAGAGCAAGGGCTTCTGAAGACTGGAAGGTGGAAGCTCCCAGGGAAACAGGAATGTAAATCCTTAACAGCAGGATGCAAGACCACCTTGTTGAAATCAAGAGGATCTGGCAGACTTCATGATTATTGGCCACCTGCACACTATTAGCTAAATCAAGCTACAAGCCAAATCCTGAAATGATTACTTAGGGACTGAGTCAGGCAAAACTCCCATAGACTTCAGAGGGAGGACTCTAAGACTTGATCGAAAGTGTGTGAAGATTTGTGTGCATATGTATGTAGGTATATGTCTCCCTAGCATGAACTACACCTGGCTTAGAAGTCAGCACACCTCAGAGTGGGCAGATGGGATAGAGAGCAGCTGGTTAGCCACCCATCCCAAAACTTGAAGGGTCATCTTGATCAAGCAGGATGTGGAACACAATTTAAGTGTACCCCAAATTACAAAGAGCTGGCGTAGCCCCATTTTGTGGTGTTCCGTGGCAATGTGATGACCTTTTTGTCACAAGGTTGTTTTGCCAACTGAAGACTTGGTGAGTTTTTCCTGCAAGACAAATAGCTAAAGCAGAACAGTCAGAGCAGTCTCTCAGTGGATAAAATGCCCTTCCTGTTGGGGATTTTTCAGGAGTAGAAGCTTATAAAGTCTGGAACAAACTGTTTTTAAACATACATCTACAAGCTGGCTGTTGGTCAGCTCCTGCGTGATCACCCTGCCATTCTTATCAGCACAGGTTTCCCCCCCCAGGCATGATGAAAATAAAACACCACCTGAGCACAGAGCACTGAGGAGGGTGACTTCCAAAGCAGAAACAAAAACATTCAAAACCACCAACTGAACGAGTTTGTAAAACTCTGTTGGGAAAGAGGAAGCTACCGCTTGACAAGACTGTAAAAAGACTCTGGCTCTTTGCCATAGCATGGGGCAGCATCCTGCAGTCTAAACCTTGCAAGGTTGCATAGGACCTAATCTGATCAAGGCTCAGGTGTGGGTGGGGGAGGAGCACAAGATCTGATAATTCCTTCTATGAGGAATCTGATGAAGTGAGCTGTAGCTCACGAAAGCTTATGCTCAGATAAATTGGTTAGTCTCTAAGGTGCCACAAGTACTCCTTTTCTTTTCTATGAGGAAGTGGGTAGTGAGGGGTTGGAAAGGATCAGGAAGAGGGGAGAGCCATGGCTGTACCTGCCTGCGTGCCGGCCATTAGAACCAACCACATGCTAGGGGAGGAAATAAGCTGTATCCTGAAAAGGGCATTGTAACTTGCTTCCCTTCTGGGGCAAGAAGGGGGCAGGGAGAGGAATTGCTAAATCACCAGTCGTTTTGTGGCTTCCTCTTGGCATAGCGCAGCTAGACACCACACCAAATTCGAGGCAGAGCCTCGTCCCAATTAAGTGCTTGAGGTTGCAACTTCAATAGTGTTCTTCGAACGTACTTTTCTTGTATGTAATTTCCTAGGGTTTTTTTTCCTGGGGGGGGTGTCATAAATATAAAGGGAAGGCTAACCACCTTAAATCCCTCCTGGCCAGAGGAACAACCCTTTCACCTGTAAAGGGTTAAGAAGCTAAGATAACCTCGCTGGCACCTGACCAAAATGACCAATGAGGAGACAAGATACTTTCAAAGCGGGGGGGGGGGAACAAAGGGTCTGTCTGTCTGTGGGATGCTTTTGCCGGGACCAGAGCAGGAATGCAGGTCAGAACTCCTGTAAAGGGCTAATAAGCAATCTAGTTAGATATGCGTTAGATTCTGTTTTGTTTAAATGGCTGATAAAATAAGTTGTGCTGAATGGAATGTATATTCCTGTTTTTGTGTCTTTTTGTAACTTAAGGTTTTGCCTAGAGGGATTCTCTGTGTTTTGAATCTGATTACCCTGTAGGGTATTTACCATCCTGATTTTACAGAGGTTTTTCTTTTACTTTTTCTTTAATTAAAATTCTCTTTTAAGAACCTGGTTGCTTTTCATTGTTCTTAAGATCCAAGGGTTTCGGTCTGTGTTCAGCTATGCAAATTGGTGAGGATTTTTATCAAGCCTTCCCCAGGAAAGGGGGGATAGTGCTTGGGGGGATTTTTTGGGGGGGGGGGAGGAGGCATTTCCAAGTGAGCACTTCCCCTGTTATTTTTGTTAGGCACTTTGGTGGTGGCAGCATAAGGTCCAAGGACAAAAGGTAAAAGAGTTTGTACCTTGGGGAAGTTTTAACCTAAGCCGGTAAGAATGAGCTTAGGGGGTCTTTCATGCAGGTCCCCACATCTGTACCCTAGAGTTCAGAGTGGGGAAGGAACCTTGATAGGGGGAAAAACAAAAATGTTCAACTGTAAAAACCTCCCATTATGCATTCACAGCAGGGTGTGAGCGCAGACCCTACAGCCCTGGCTGCTACCCCTTGAGCAACCTAAGTACAGTCGCTGGTAGTGGGAGAAGGCTGTTATCCCAGGTAGCACCAGGACCCAGCAGCCTGAGTTTGTGGGAGGGAGAACCCAGCCCATTCTGGGTCTCAATCCCTACCTTTCTATATATTGAGGGAGCTCTTGCTCTATGTGATGCCCCCAGAAGGGGGTATGGGCCACTGGAGCCAGATATTGGGTTACGGGTGGGGAAGGGGCACCCAGCTCTCTCTCTCCTGCCCTACCCCCACCCATAGGAGTTGCTGAAGCATCTAGGTGTTCCCTATTTGCTACATCAGCTGCTTTGCCGCTGGCATCGGCCTGACCCGAGAAGACGTGTGGATTTTGGCAGGCTGCCACAATTTTCCCCAGGAAAATATCCATTTTTAGCCGCTTGTTTCTCAGCAAAGAATTTCATGGGACAAAGAAAAGGCACTTCTGTAGCCTGGCGGCACTCCCCCTGCCAAATAGCAAAGGCCTGCTGAAAACAATGGAGTTGTAAGATCTTCTCAGAGAAAAAGTTGTGAGAATCTTTTATAATGGAAAGTGTTAGGTGACTTAAATACTGGGGTTGCTACCAGCTCCCCCAATAATATATTTTGTGTGTGTGTGTAAAAGTAACACACACAGTGACATTTGTTGCTGGGGTTTTGAGGTTTGCATTGCTGTTTCTCCTTGCATGTTCAAAGCAAAAAACATTCTGCGACTGTCCCAATTCAGATGAAAAATGTCACTTTGGTCATGGCATAATTTTTTGGCAGCTGGATCCTAGACTTGTTTCTTTCTTCATGGTCCTTGGCTAATGGGCCCAGTATTGTACAGCATCCTCCCAGTTTTTAGCAGCGGCTGTGAAAGAAACTCTTTGTCCAGTCAGTCTGTCACTGGGAAAGAGAACACCTTGTGGGACTGGCAGATCGGCACCTCACGCCCACTCCATTAGTTACAGTGGTGGCATGGGGTAACATAGCCAAGAGTGCTCTTGCCAGGCAAGACTCATGACATTTACAGATCCAGTAATCTTGTGCCTCATGCACAACTTGAAAATTCTCCCATGTAAGCCAGGATCCTGCCTTGCCTTGTGTGGATACCCCGGAAAGGAAAAAGGAGCCTCTCCTTCTCCCCTGCATGTGGAGGGGCCAGCACAAGGTCTAGGTACCACTTGAGGACCATTTTGCACTGCTCAGGCTTTTCGCTGGTGAGAAGGTCCGGCTAACATGCCTAACACTGCTCCACAGCCCCAGGATCTGATCTGTGATCTACCAGCCGAGGTCTGAGGTCCCCTGCCTCCCTCTGTGTACGTTGCCATTAGCAGCCAGTGCTCAGACAGGCACGTTGTGCTCCTCCTTGGAACGGCAGTAGCACGGTCTGAGGCTGTCAGAGTCAGAGATAGCCTTTGCATTTTTGGGTTGGCCTGTGCAACCATCCCTGCCTCCCATTGCCCAGTAAGACTAACTCTGATCCACCACGATATTACCACTATGCAGAGGGCAAGCCTGCAGACTGAGGAGAGGGTTAGTGAGATGATTTTTTAAGTGCAACCAGATGTAACTGTCTAATTTTATAAAAATCCCATGTAATGGGGATCTTTGGATCCCCTAAACTCCTGCTGCGGGAAAAGTGGAGCCCATCTGTTTGTGCTGGAGTCCCTGCACAGCTGCTATATTGAGAAGAATTTGGCAAGAGTCAATTGTTCAAATAAGCTATGAGCTAGGGGCCAGATACTGGAGGGTTTTATATGCTTTCCGGAGAATCCTAGCACTTACTTAGCACTTTGCAAACTAACTGATTGTCACAGCCGCCCTGTGAAGCAGGTAGGTGAGGAGATTATTCCACATGTTACAGATGGAGAGACGAAGGCAGAGAAATTAAGTGACTTGATTTAAGGATACAGAAGGATTCAGGGTCAGGGTGGGAATTAGAATACATGTGTCGCTTGCTCTCGGGCCCATGTTTAGTCCACTAAACTGTGCTGTTTCTCCCCTCTGTCCCTCTTTGCAGTCGGAGATCACAGAGAAGAAGCCTGGTCAGCAGTAGGCAGGTATCCTAAGATGTCAAAATGCTGCAGGGAGATCTCGGGCTCCCTGGTTAAAATTCTGCCATGCAGCTGAAGGGAGACTCGGGATGAATTCCCTGCCTCTGATAGCAGTCACCCCTCTCTCTGGATATTACTGCCAGAGATTACTTATCTTTGGGGCTCATAAAAATACTTTGAAGTGGGCCAGGTTGTACCAAACAGAAAAACCTTCCCGGGGGAGGAGGATAATAAGGTCCCACGGAGTCATTAACCCCACCTCCCATTTCAAACAACACGAGCTGAACACCATGCATTGTGATCAATGCACTCAGTATATTTTTCAAGGACAACGTGTAATCGCTTCCAGCCAAGGGCTTGTAATGTAGGCCCCTTTACCAAGTCCTGAGGCCTCCCTCCTTCATGATGAGAAAGTGATTTTGTTTAAGTGGGAAAAGAAATTAATCGTTTCCCCAGTCCCTCCCCCCACTTTTTCATAGAGCAATAATTACAGACCCTTGGGACCTTGCATCATAAGCTTGGTGGGAAAATGTGTGTGGAAACACCCTTGTACAGATGGTTGTATTGGGGGAGGGATAGCTCAGTGGTTTGAGCATGGGCCTGCTAAACGAGGGTTGTGAGTTCAATCCTTGAGGGGGCCATTTAGGGATCTGGGGCAAAAATTGGGGATTGGTCCTGCTTTGAGCGGGGGGTTGGACTAGATGACCTCCTGAGGTCCCTTCCAACCCTGATGTTCCATGATTGCTGGTCTGGGAGGAAGCTTGTGGCAGCAGCAGCCCGCCTCTGGAGCTCTGGCTTGGCCTGGGTCTGCCCAAATATCAAGGAATCCAGAGTTAGAGATTCATGGATCTCAAAGGGCAGCCTATGATCTTCAGGAAATGCTGGTGACAAACTTTCAACCCTACTGATCAGTTTACATTTTCAAGGGTGTATGTGCAAGTCAAATGGCCTAGAAGTGCGTGTGCATCAAAATATCTTCTCCCCTCCTCATTTCCACTTATATGAGGAAGGATATTCTCTTCCCCATTCCCCATAAAGGGGGAATGTTTTCACCCCAGTCCACATTACGCTGACCTGGGAGGGAGGGAGTGGGTGGGGAATCTCTCCTTCCTAAGAATCATGAGACTCTGAGGGGACAATACACTCTTCCCTGTCCATTCCCCTTTCAGAAATATACTTCTGACCAATCAAATGAAAGATGGGATTAGCCCTGGCACTCCAAGGACCCCTAGTTCAGAAACTTAGCATGGATTTCATGCTCCCCCAAGTCTGCTCTGCCTGACTTCATTGACTTCAAAGGGGCTATTCCCAAGAGTAAGGTTACATGCATATTTACGTGTCTGAAGGATCAGAGCCATCATTTGCAAATACTTTGGGATCTTTTAGGATGCCAGGTGTTACAACATTATTTTATTATAATAACAAACAATAGCTGACTCAGGTGTTTGCTTATGGGATTTAGAACCCATGTCTGACCCCATAGGAAATAGGGCAGTAGTAATATCTTGTACAGTACAAAACAAAACTGCCCTACTAAAACAAGATACTCTACTTCAAACACTTCTCCCCCTAGAGAGAGGATAAGAGAACAAACGCATGACAGATGCACAGTTGCTGGAAGCTGCTCAGATACTGTGGTGATGAGCTCTGCATAAGAACCCAGATAGAATAAAATTGTCATGAATCCTGAACCCTATTTTCTGTTTTCTTTTTTTCTGCCAAGTACTGTAAGCGTAGGAAATTCCAGCCTGTGACCCTGAAATCGTTTCCCCTAGTGCTGTCTACATATTACATTCATTGCCATGTTCTTGATCATAATCTGCACAATTTTGCATTCATGTACATTCAGTGCTATTGGCCAGGTTTCCATACGAGGACTCAACAGATCTCAGTGAATATTAATATTCATTGTAAGGCAATCTGCTTTGCTTCCTATTGTGCCTGATATTGTTTTTTCTTTTCGTTGTCTCACTGTTGCTAGCAGATTATCTCATTAATTTTTAATTTTGCAGTTTCTGGAGATTTTCTTTTTTCTGTCTCTTTTTTTTTTTTTCTCCAAGAGGGAAAAAATATCCTTTGTTATGACAGTCAAGGAATGTTGAGCTACCGAAAGCTGTGAAGTTGCAATATTACTGACACTCACAATGTTATTGCAAGTCTTGTGCTATCTGGTGTCTTCTCAAAGCTACACCTCCTAGAGCCATGTGATTAGGAAAGAATCTCGGTTTTCATTTTTTTTTTTTAAAGTGTTTTCCCAGCCCTCCTGGCTGTGGAGAAATGTTACAAATCCTAACGGCTCAAAATCCAGAAGGCAAATAAATTGCCCCCAATTTTTTATTTTTAAAAGTCACACGAGTTTACACCTAGTCTCCTTAGTTTGGGAGCCTGAATCATGATTTTTGAATGCTTGGGGCTGGCAGTACTGGAAATGTGTTGACAGGCTACTATGAGAACATTGCATTTTCACTGTGGGGAGAATAGCTGACTCAGGTGTTTGCTTATGGGATTCAGAACCTTTCATATCTATTGCAGGTATTCCGATTTAAGTTGGTATCGCTTCAGAGTCAGTATCCGATGGTAAGTCCTTTGGACTGCAGCCAAGAAAACATGTTCTTCTGACTATACTAGTTTAATATACTGCAGTCAGAAAAATCTTGCAAGCCCTTCTCCTAATGTTAATCACTATCAACTAAGTGGTACTATGGTTGTGGAAGCCAAAACGTCAGGGGAAGGAGAGAGCTCCCACATGGGGTCCTGTATTTTAATGACCTCAAAGCTGTTGGTGGAGCTCGTTGTGAATCAGAGATGATGCACTTGGTGTCTGACTACACTTCCAGCTGTAGGGGTCTCCCCTTCAAAACAATAAAAATAAAATTAAATAAAATGTATTGATCTGTCAGGAATATTGGAGCATCCTGAAATACTTAGGTAAGGCTGATCAAAAATTGAGTTACTGCACTTGACAATGGTCCCCTCTTTCCGATAGTTTCTTCTAGTTCTCTCTGTTATTCCAATGTTATTCTGTCCAATGTTCTTTCCAGATGGTGGGCTGCTAGGATGGCCAAAGAATGTCTGTGTTAGGGCAAGTCAAAGTCCCTACCCCACTGCAAGAATTTAAAATTGATTGAACAGTCCATCAGGAGGCCTTATTTTTAATATGGAACATTTTGGATGCTGTGGTTGGAGGAGCTTTGGATTTTAAAATGCTGGTCTACTCTGAAAAGTGACTGTATTATGTGTTTCTGCATGGGTCTCGTCAGATCAAACCTGCCCGGCCGACAAGTAAACAGGTTTCATTTTTTCTTTCTAACTGCCAGCGCTGAAGTATGGAATCTGACAGTCAAGATGGGTTCACTCTGTCTCACATCCCCACAAATAACGGCTCTGCTTTTGGAAATTAGTTAACGATCCTCCAGGGTGAGATTGCTGTGGAGTAAGATGCTACACAGTGAGACTAATGGTATCACAATCAGGCCCGTGAGAATTCATGAACTGCAGTAGAATCCAGCTTACTGTCCCACAGTTGCATTTGCTCTTCAGTGCCAAGAGGAGTAAAAAGTAGGCAAAGCTTATTTTGATCAATAAAGACTGCCAATGACTCTGGATAGGCACAGAAAGATGAAAGAAGTAAAAAGGGGGCGTTTTTATTGAGTTCCATTTCAGAGCCAACCATCCTTTAATAATTTTATAGCCAAATTATGAAACCATTTTGCAAGAAAGCTGGAATTGCTTTTTTGTTTTGTTTTGTTTTGTTTTAATAATGTGTGGTCTAAATGTTCAAAAAATCTGTTGGCTTGTTCCGCTAAATGGGTGAGAATGCAGTGTGCAAAGCTAAGACCCATTCGTGAATAGGACTGATTACTCACAGCTCTCACCTTGTAAAGTAATGCCACTCCGTTCTGATCTACTGAGATATAACTTTGTATCATTTAAAATCAGTTAAAATCAGCTACCAAAATGGCATATCATAGGTACCCCCATTTGAGATCTAAGTCCTACTTTTGGACTATAAACTGCCTTTTATCCATGATGGAGCTCCCATCCGTCTCAATAGGACTTGTGCAGTAAGAATGATACCAGTACCATATACTGCCCTTTTTTTTTCCCCACGACTGTGATTTTCATTAGCAAAAGGGTGGTCAGTTCTCAACTGGTGTCTGTGGACCTGATTCTCATTTATACTGCCAGAGCAGTGTAAATGGGCATTAACATAAATGAGAATCAGGCCCTATTTCTTTTAGTTTCTTTATTTAAACTTTGCAAGGAGTAAACTTTTTTTTAATGTGAAAAGTTATAAAAGAATCTCAACTCCTTGCAAAGGATCAAATGGTAAAACCAGACCATCCTTTACAAAAGAGATTTTAATTGTATGCAGTCAGTATGTCTTTCTAGTGTTGCAATACCCCTGCTGTCAGATATCTCCTATGCATATGTGGCTCACTGACTTCTCTTCCTTGGTTGTTCATTTACATTTGCCTGCATGCTATAGCAGCTATTTATGCTTCTCTCTTTCTCTCTCCCCCCCCACCTCTTTTGGTGGTTCAGCTTTTCTAGTCATCTGTTTCCTGTTGAAAACTTGCAAAGCAAAATCTTGCAAAACTCCCTGTACTGTAACTGGAATAGGTATAAAAAATACCAGTGGCCTTTCACCCTCCCAGCAGTTATATCTTTGGGGGAAATAACTTCCAAATTAGCCAGCTAGACGTAGTGTTGCTATTTTTCAGTTGTTTTTGTTCTGTCAAGCCTTGACACTGAGCCAGTTTGAATTGGCAGCCTGATTTCGGGAATAAGTCATGGGGAAAGCAGCAGAACACAGTCATTTATCCTTGAAACAAAAGCATTAACGATTGAGTGTCTGATTCTTCTCTCACTCATACTAGTATAAAGCAAGAGCAACTCCACTGGAAGCAAGAATATAAGGAGTCTGAGAAAAGACTGACTCTGACTATTCATAGTGGGGTGAAAGTGTGATATTCATCTTGTATGATAAGAAAAGACGACATAATTCAAGGCAGGTTCTGTTTCACCAGAAAAAAAAAATGTTACCAAAGTCTTTTGCAGTGATATTTTTGGAAACATATTGTGCCAGATTCTGTTCTCTGTTATGCTGGTGTAAATTGGTTGAAGTCAGTGCAGTCACTCCAGATTTATGTTGATGTAACTGACAGCAGAATTTGACCCATAGTACTTTGAGTAAGAACTTTAATTTTAGATGCAGTAAATAAGAATAAATACTAGTACTCACAAGAATACTTTTAATCTTCCAAGAACTTTACAATCATTAATAATTTGCAGAATTCTGCAAAGTGCAAAAGAATTTGGATCAGACTCTGATCCCGCTTACACTGGTATAAATCCGGAATAACTCCATTGACTTCAGTAGAGTTACTCTGAATTAACACTAGTGTGAGATCAGAATCAGCTCCAAAAACTTTACAATTCCACAAGAGAGCCTTGCTTTGTAATGCACTGATCAAGACTGCCAGAATGCACAATGTGGAAGTGAGAAAAGTGTGGAGGAAGAAAAATGAGCTATTGCAATGCATGAATCCCTCACCATAACTTAAAGGGGAATTCTAAGCTTTTATAAAAAAGTTGTTTTGAACAGCTGATGACTCAAAGTGATAAACAGAATACATATATCTACTTCAGTATGAAAAATACAAAGTCAAATCCTACAGTCCTTACTCAGGCAAAACTCCCACTGATGTCAAGTAAGTGGGACTTTGGCTAGACTATGAGCTGCAAGACTCAAAGGTTTTCTACACTTCAAATATCAGCCATAAACATGTTGCCAACTGTGTTAATTTTATTGTCAGTCATGCAACATTTAGTGTTTTTTCTTAAATCCCCAGCTCCTGAACTCATACGAGTATGTAAGAATCTCAGCTTTCATTTTTTTTAAAAAGTAACTTTCTATCCCACATCTGTGCAGAGAAAAGCTTGACAAAGTGAAGTGAGTCAACCCTAAAAGCTCAACCAAAAAGCCAAATAAAGGAACCTGTACATTTATATATTTAAATCTTATTATTTAAAGTCAATCTCATGATTTTGGGGAGGCCTAACTCTTGGTTAGAGTGCTTAACATGGGCAGTACTAATGTCAGGAGCTCTGGTTACAACACAGTTGTCCCTAACTTGGTTTTAAAATGATTCCACCTCGCAGCGTATATGGGACTGAACTGTGTTTTTAATTTTGTCCCTAACTGCTGAATTGTGCTAAAGCCTGGGGCATGGTAATTTGGTAACCACATCTGTGTTATAATTGCATCCTGACACAATTGATTTTTGTAATATAGATGGAATCAAATATGGCATTAAAAAAGCATCAATAATAGACACATCCTGCCTTAAAGTGTCCTGACAGTTTCCAGTGCAATTTGGTTTGACTTTGTCTTGTCCATCACCTCTACTAGGGAACTGATTTCTGTTAGTTCCTTTCACATTGCATCAGGCTTGCTTATTTACACTGAGATATGAAAGAAATATGAGACATGTTCACAAAGTTTTGCAGAAACGTAGTTTTGTTTAAACTTGAGATTCCATCAAAATTTTGGAACTCAGTTTTTTTCCTGAAGAAAATGTCACTTACCTGCCAAATTCAGACTTTTCATAGATTCCAAGGACAGAAGGGACCATTGTGATCATCTAGTCTGACCTCTCATATGGCACAGGCCAGAGACCTTCCCTCAAATAATTCCTAGAGCAGATCTTTTAGAAAAACATCCAATCTTGATTTTAAAATTGTCAGCGATGGAGACTCCACCACAACCCTTGATAAATTGTTCCAATGGTTAATTATGCCCACTGTTAAAAATGTACTCCTTAAATTTGAATTGTCATCTGTTGGAGGGTAACTCGTTGGTTACATTCCAACAGATGACAATGCAAATGCCCTATTGAAATAAATGGGAGTTTTGAGAGTGTCCTTGTCTCATGAGAAAGTTGCATTGGTTTAACTTAATTCCATTTTAGTTAAACTGGTGCAAATCTCTGTGGCCACTCTTATTTCAATTTAAGAATGGCTTATTTCAGTTTAAACCAATTCCTAATAGACTGAAGGTGTGCCTAACCAAGCCTGGTTTAAAATGAAATAAGTGTGTCCATGCAGCCTTTAGCACTGGTGTAACTAACTCAGTTTAAAGTAGGTTTCAGAGTAAGAGTGCAACTTTCTGTTGCTGACAAGGTAGAAGGGAAATGTCCCCATCGGTGCTGTCAGTGTCTGTGATGTGATCAGCTAGGGACAGGGAAACACACAACTCTCAATTCAGACTTAACACCTGATCCTGTAAGGCAGTGCTTCTCTAGCTATCTGATGTGGGGGACCGGCAATTTTTTTCCCCAGTGTGCGCGTAGACCGGCACCCGATGGCTTGCAGACCGGCACCGGTCCGCAGACCACCACTTTGAGTAGCATTGCTGTAAGGCACTGAGGATGTGCTGTGGAGCCTCGACTTTTCCTGCCTCTGATGGGAGTTGAGGAGAGTCAGCACTTTACAGCTCTGCTCAGCGCTTGGCGGGATCAAGAGCTGAGCCTGGAAGTGGGGGGGTGGGGAATATTCATTTACTTTAAATGGTGTATTTTAGATCTCTTTTTAATATCAATATTAGCATTTATTTAAGTGTCGAAAGGGTTAAGACTAATTATTGGCATTTTTCTTTACAAAAGCCTCTGTCCACAGGGAACTGTCTATATGTTTTGGATTTTCTGCTCTTAATCTACTTTCTTGGGGGTTGTTTTTATGTTGTAAATACATGCCACATTTCTCACTCCAGCATGCACGCGCACCCTAATAACCGCAGTTCACATTTTTGTGCCAAGATGACGTTATGCTTCTGTTCCCACAGCACATTTCTTTTGTTCAGGTTGTAAAAAATACTATCTTTTGCCGTGTAAGACAGGCTTTTCCGAAGCCTTGGTGTAGGCTTAACTTTGTTCCCACTGAAGTCGCCATTAAGGCCAACAATGGGCATGGTTATGTTAAGGTTTTACGCTGTGATGTTAATACGTGCCTTTACACCCTGAAATGCTAGTCTGGACAAGATAGTGAGAGCTTTTGAAAAATCACATGTGTAATTATCTTCCTTAATATTGGTAGCGAGGAGAACAGATAACGTGAAGAACAACTGACATGCAGTGTGTTAAATGTGAAGGTTTAATTTATTTAGCCAACCATTTATTTGCATTATTTAACATTGAAGGGGGAAAAAAGTTTTGTATAGTTCTTATCTGCTTACTATAACTGTAAACTCAGCTTCCTTTCAAGCGGGTCAAGTGACTGCTACCAGAAAATCAGGCAAAAAGCAAGTCTTTGGAGTACTTTTTCTTTAAGAAATATTTGGTATACAGAACAGACAATTTTGTTTGAAAATCTGGTAGATCACATTAAGACATCGTAAAACATGCAAATAAGCACATCAGCACCTTCCTGTTGCTGCCAGTGCTGTCTAAGTATATCCTAACAGTATGGATGCCTAATGCAAAGCCCATCTGGAAAGCATGCACCAGCTGCTTCAGAAAACACTTTGCCCTGGAACAAATCACATCCAATTGCTCTCAAAAAGCAGATGACTCTGTGACTAAATGGTCTTCAGAGAGTTAACTCTGTACCCAGGGGAGATAAAGATCACCACATCTTAATAATATGGCCTCGCTCTTTTCCTCCAGAGATATCCAAGTGCTTTACAAACGTCACCCCAATTTTACACATAGGGTAGCTGAGTCTCACAGAAGTAAATTGACTTGCCCAGTGTCACAACCAGCAACAGCTCCCAGGTCTTCTGAGTCCCAGTCCAATGCTCTACCCACTAGGCCACATTGCTTCCCCATTTTTCAACATATGTCTATCAGAAAGAATGATGAACTTCCAACATAGCTATGCAAACACCGTGCAAGTAGCAACAGGAAAAAGTCTATTTATCTTAGACATGAAAAGAACTCATTGATATGAAACTTTGTTTTTCCATCCACCCTTGTCAGAGAATTTGTGATCAAGGGAAGAGCTGGAAACACCACACCCTGAATGCGTAAGATTGTTTTGACACAAGGGACATATAAAAGACAGTTTCAGGGATGATTTTTCAGATTGTAAAACTGCATACCTGAAATCCTTAGATTTGACAGAAGCTTTCCATTCGGAATCTAACCAAAATATTTTTTCCTTGGTAAGAAAATGCTTTGTTTTAGTCTGGCCATAAATATCCATTAAAGAGCCCTGTTTTTCCCCTCCCATTAAAACCAAACTCCCAGCAGGAATTTTGCTGCAGGTGAGTAAGAAGTGCTGAATTAATTTGGTGCTAGAACAAGGAAGGTAGGCTTAAACCATCTTCCCATCTGCGGGTATATGGTATGTTTATACACATTGGATAGGAGTGCCTCACATGTGATTGTTGCCTTGGACTTTTGTGAACGTGAACTTTGGTGGGAGAATTTAAAGCTGTCTATGGAGTCCCAAATCTATGTCTTTCTCGTTAGCTAATAAGAATAGTATGCATGCCTCTCTTGAAATGTCCTCTTTCCTCCTTTAATTTTCTTTCGACTCCATCTTAGCACAGACTTAGGCTCTGATTCTGCACCCCTTGCGCGTGTGAGTTATCCCAGGTGAGCAGTGTGGGTGGAGCAGCAAGTGTACAGGCTACAGGCAGCTCGGCAATACCACCCACCAACTATGCCAAGGGGCAGACGGAAGGGAGGGAGCTAGGATAGGAAAATGAAAGATGGAAATAATTGCACTGCAGGATGGGAACAGGGAGGCGGGGGAACAAGCAGAGGAGTAAGTGAGGAGGTGCCGGGAGAAGACAAAAGCATAGAAAGTCTGAGAACAAAAAGCTCAGGAGGAAGAGGAGGGAGCATAGAAACAGCAGGAGACAAGGAGGAAAGAAAATAAATGTGGAGCAAGGGAGGCTTTTAAATAATGGGACTGGGATTGGGAGAGAGGAGGACAGTGAGGAAGATGAGATGGGGAATTGCCTCTGGAGGGTGGGATGTGCACTTTTCTCTCCCTCACCTCAGCTCCCCAAAACCCCTATGCATACCTCCCTGACCCCTATCTACAGCCCATCTTCCTCCCCCACGTTCCAGGATAAGCATCCTGGTTATTTGCTTTGATACATCTGTTTGCCTTAACAACAGTGCTTTCCCTTGATGGTATTAAAAAAAAAAAAAAAAAAAAAAAAGGCATTTTCCCCTGGGAGGCAAGACCGTCCTGTCTGCACTTGGGATTGTCTGTGTTTATAGGGACAAGAGTCTTTTCATTCCAAGATACTATGGGCTGTTTTGGCAAAGCGCACTGAATGGGTGCATTTATTGCCTCATTCTAGAAATGCAGCTTTTGCGGGGCTCTCATTTCTATTGATCGTGATTAAAACAGTCCAGGAAAGCTGGACCCACGTCTTACAGAACAGATCAAGCGTCATAGCATATATGAAACATGCCATCCCACTGGGAGAAAGCGTCATTGCTGACTCAGTAAAACACTATGAGATCAGAAAGGCTTCCACGTTAAAAAAAACTACCAGTCATAGGAGAACAAATGAGTTTACTTTGGAAGACCGTATGGATGGGATCCAATTATGATCCCATGGGGAGGGCAGCAGAGTGCATTGAATGGGGTGGCTCATCTCTTTATTTAAAGATGAACACCTTTTTCAATGTTTATTTTTAAAAGCATTTCAAATCAGGTTATTTTAGGAAGTAACTATTTGCAGGATAAATCAATGCAAACAGCCCTGCTTGCTGCTAGCACAGATCTCTGTGTAGGCTCAATGAACTCTAGTATTATTACAGTGGCATCTACAGACCCCAGCCATGCTAGGCACTGTACGTACATGAAGTAACAGATAGGTCACTGTTAGAAAATTCTAAATAGATAAAGGCTGGGAGGGGAAAGAGAGGTGGAATAACTTGCCTAAGGTTCACACATCAGAGCTGGGAACAGAACCAACGTCTACTAAGTCCTAGTCCAGTGCCCTACCATAGAGTCATAGAGTTTAAAGCCAAAAGGGGCAATTAGAGTACCTAGTCTAACCTCCAGTCTATCACAGGTCCTTACATTGCTCCTGGTATTGAGTCCAATAACTTGGGTTTGGATAAAGCATATCTCCCAGAAAGGCATCCAGTCTTGACTTGCAGACATCCAGACCTGGAGAATCCACCACCATTTTTCTTTTTAGTTTGTTCCAATGACTAATCACCCTGACTGTTAAAAAGGTATGCTTTATTTCTAGTTTGAATTTCTGGCTTCAGTTTCCAGCCATCAGTTCGTGTTATGATTTGCTCCACTAGACTAAAGAGCCCTTTAGTACCCAGTACTTTCTCCCCGTCACGGTACTTATACACTGTAATCAAACCACTTCTCAGTCTGCTTTTTGAGAAGCTCAACTGATTGAGCTCTCTAAAGTCTCTCATTGTTAGGCATTTTTTCCAGCCAGCAAAGTGTTTTTGTGGCTCCTTGTTGCACCCTCTCCAATTTTTCAACTAAACCCTGCTGCTTCTCTGTAGGGAGGCCATTGCTCCTGCTAGGAGTCTGCCCTGCATTCCTAGCTCCACCGCTCCTTTGCAAGTGCACTCCCAAGCCTCAGCTCCTTCTCATGCCTGTTTGGATCCTTGTAGGGGTGAGTATCCTGATGAGCTCCCTGGCATTTAGTGCTTGGCATGGGATTGAATGTTGCTGGTTTGAAACCTGCTTGGGTAAGTCTGTTGTTTTAAAAAAAAAAAAAAAAAAAGTAAAAATCAACATTACTTTTTGTGTTTGTTTTCAAAAGGCAGTTGCTCCCACCCCACCCAACCTGAGACTGAGAAGTCAGATTCAGACTTGTGCAGGCATGGGGATGAGAGCGTTTGGGGAGTGCAGATGCAGTGCTGTTCTCTTGGTTGGTGTTCATTGAGCATACACTGATCTGTGTTAGCACAGGCCTACCCTGTAGATGGATAAGCCCTGGGGGATTGTTTTATGTTAATGGCGCTTTCAAAACAACCAGCCAGATTCTCAGCTGATGTAAATCAGTACATCTCCACTGAAGTCAATAGAGCTATGCTGGTTTACCATGGCTGTACATCCTGTTCCAGAAACTCAATTTCCATCATAAGAAATACAGAGAAAAGCTTATAACACATGCTGGGGGGAGAAAATGTCCAAAATGACAGCACGTGCCATCAGTAGCAATGAAGGCTCTCTGCCACTTCAGCTGACAGGACCCAGGTTTGCCCTCAGATACCTCTGAATACAGCTCTTGTGGCAGGGAGCCAATTAGAGCTGTGCATGCACATCTGAGAGCAGAACTGGGTTAGCTGCATAATAAATTAGACAGGTAGGGTCTGATCCTGCAAAGTGTTGAGCACTCTCCACTCCCGCTGGCTTCCAGGCAGGATCAAAGTCATAAGACGAGACTGTGGCTGGCCTTCCCTGGGTGCAAAAACAAACACAGAAACCAACACCTCACGCCTCTAGTTTGAAATTATGCAAGTATTTAAAAAGCCCTGAACCTCACCATATTTTAGACAGGAAGCAAACAAAGAGATACTTACAATCTTTGCCCATTTCAGGCAACCCTTACTGACTCCTAAGCAGTAACAAAGCTTTAGTTTTCTTTGTAGACTATGGAGAGATGGCTGCGGGAGAATGGATATAATGCTGCACTAAGCTCAGAGAGGAGAAACTAAGAGTGAGCTGTTTTAAATGTTTAACATAGTATTATGCAGTTCTTTGTACTTTTGTTTCTTTTTTTCTTCAGTATGTTTTCTTTAGTTGCCTAACATGGAGTGGTGTGTGATGTTACAAAACAAATAACTGGTACTGTTTTGATCTAGCAGTTTAAAATTCTCCATTTGAGCAGCTAATACGGGGCGGGGAGAACACAGGGACTTTTTTTTAGATTTACTGCCTGGTTAAATCATTGTAGGCTTAGTTGGGCAATGGGAGCTTCACCAGCTACTATAATTGCAATAATGAAAATACAAAAATGGTCTCAACAAACAGCAGCAAGTGCAATTATACTAGCTAAGACAAAATCATTAAAGCTATTAATCCTTCAAAGTATAACTGGATCTTCTGAGGTCAGGAAAACATTTCCCCCAGGTTAGAGTACTGCATAATTAGCAACATTCAGGATATGTTAAGACCTCCTTTCCTTTAACACTTGTGTCAATTAATTAAAGCCAGATTCTACCACCTGCATTCAATGGGACCACTGGTAAAATAAGGTTTGGTGCCGTTTAGTGTGAGTAAGGGTGGTAGAGTCTGTCTTAGTGTTTTTATGGAATTGGGATATGTAGAAGTGATACTGCTATTTCATATTTGAATGACAATGGCATTTGACCCTGGGGAGTGTACACTGGTTTTACAGTTGTGTAGTAAAGTGCTAAAAAACCCAGGAAATGTTAATGTTAGGGTTAACTGTACAACCTAATCTCTGCCCCTTTGTGCAGTACAATAATCTTTAAAGATCATCTACTATTTCATATACAATATCTCATACAGCTTATTCTACAGCTGTGTCCACATACAGTGCATGTGCTTCAAAAGCACATAAAGCCTGTTCTTATGTATCAGTTTGATCAATGACAGGCAAGCTTGGTTTCTGCTTTAATGATGTCTTCACGTGTGTTGTCCTCAGGCTTGTTGTATATTCAGTTAATAACTGCAGAGTACAGTTCAACAATAGCTTAATGCACTCTTCTGTGGTTACTTTTTATGTGGTGATGTTCTTTCTACTCTGTAATCTTTGAAGTATGTGCTGGTTGTTACCCACTTATTGGCTTTAGCTGCAGGATGCTTACTCAGGGCCAGCCATAAGCTGCTCATATCTTTTGTGCACAGTTCTCTCCCACCTCTCTCCAGGGTACACAATACCCCCCAGAAAAGAGGGCAGGAGGCAGGGCCATGCCTCGTCAATTCTACATACTGGCCAATGGAGCTGACTGACTGCCCAGGGGAGCAACCTGCACCCCATAAATGGTGGTGGGCTGCCTCCAAGGGCTCCCTTTAGGATAGTATGGCTGCATATCAGCCTCAAATCAGGTTAATTACTAAGTGGCACAACTGACCCCAGTGCCAATCTTAGTTCCTGTACTAAATACCCATCATTAAACCCATCTTCCTGTGCCTTCTCAGAACATACCATAAATCATGTGATTATTTTATTCAGTCATCTGTCACATTGGTCAACGGCATTAATGAATGTATATGAATAGGACAGGGAGCGCTTATGGGCTCCCTTGTCTCCATTTATCTCAAAATTGTCTATATTTAAATTTCAGATGAGCAATGATTTTTATTTCAAGAACAGCCTTGAATCCCAGAAACAGTTTCTGGGAGAAAAAACAATGCTCATTGTAATCAGCAATGTTTTCATTGCTGTCTGTCATGCACAGAATGTCACTGTCTGGGGATACGCGTCTGTCCTTCCGCCAAGTTTGGACGATGTTCTAACTTTTCTAATCACATATACACAACAGATATGGAAACGTACAGACTGAGCCCTCATTCTATCATGTTCTCTGCTCAATCAGAAAGCAGAGTACATGGCATTCCATAAATGGAAACATGGTCTCCATGGAATGAATTTTCCAAAGATTGACCATTTGCAGTGAAAGGATGAAACAGACTTCTCTCCCACAAGGCCTGATCCTGCAAATTCTTATCTTCACAAGTAGCCTTTATTCACATGGGTAGTTCCACTGACTTCACTGGGACTATCTGTATAAGCATCTGCAGTGCTTTGGCCTTTTATTCCATTTTCCTAAGGCGATTGTAGAGCCATAGCATATATCTGTGATTTCTGTCATACAGGTGTAATGAAGCCCTGTATCAATTTGTATTTCTGCCCTCCCTCTATTACATGGGCTGTAGAATTGTTCGTAGCTTTGCAATTTGAACAAGTAAAAATATAAAAAATGAAAATTCTTGCTAGCCAGCCTTGGTGAAAGTATGTTAACAATTGAAATGAAAGCTCTTTTCATCAACTGATAAAATTTTAGATGGGATTTTTTGAAGTCCCTGTACTCTGCATTATCAGGTACTCTAAGTAACATACAGAACTCTAATAAGACATCTTAATGAATATCATATCCCAATTACATATAATAAAAGGAAAATCTTTGAAACACAATATTAAGTCTGAACCTATATAGCATTGCTCTCAGTCCGAAAAGGTAAGATACTAAAAAGCAAAGATCCTCATAGCAATGTGAACTCACATACAGAGCTGCATGTACACAGTAGGCATTCCTGGCAATAAAGGCTGTTTGTGCAAAATCAAAGCTGGGCTATTTAGCAGACAAAAGTCAAGAAACCCATAGTTTAGGGTGAGCTTTCAATCTTAACTTTGCCACCTTGCACTTGTGCATTTTAATACTGGGGGTGATTTTCAGAAGCTCAACTCCCCTCTGTGCCTTTGAAAATCTCCTCAATCTGTATGGAATTGCTTTGAATTTACACCAGGGTAACAGAGCAAGATTTGGCTCCATGTCTCATGACAAGAAAGAAACATTAAAAGTACACAATAAAAAGTACTCTAGTATTTGAAAAAGCATGTGGTTACTCAGGGTTAGACTGTCACTTTGCGATCTGCCCTGAGCAAGGAGATGTCCAGGAAGCAGATTGTTACGCTCCAACACACAAGGTGTGTCTTCCCTGCTGTTCTGGGGCGGAAGTAAACAATGCTGGGTCTATACCAATGCAGTAACCATCACCCCACATGCAGGTGCAGTTATGCTGACCAGCACATTGTGGGGTCAGAGCCAAAGCTTTGCTTAGTCTTACCCTGTCCTTTCCCACCTTCCTGCGCAGAGGATGAGGGGAGAATAGTAGCTATGTGGAGTATATTTCCCATCTCACACTGCAACCCAACGTACAAATACCCAGTACAAGGTACTGTCTTATTCACCCTGCCCCCCTCCCACACCCTTACCTCCTTGTGCAGCTATGTGGTGCCAGTGATAATCTAGCCCTTAATTAAACTGAATATTATAATACACATGTGCAGAGGGGCAAAGGTTGAATGTTTGCCCTTATTTGTGCATGTCTTGACTTTTCTCTGTCTGAGTACACAACCTTTGTTTTCCTTCAAAAGTTTTCTAAAAGCATTTTTCAGTTTTTAATTCCATTGAGGTCAATGAGGTTACTCTGGATTTCAGCTGGGTAACTGAGAATAGGATTTGGATCATAACAGGAGGAACAAGGTCATTTTAAAATAAGGCTCCCCCAGACCTCAGTGTAAACTAATCAGGATCTTGTAATTAATAGGCTCACAGTTGCCTCCTCATGTGACACCATCATTACTTGTTGACCACTGATAGTTAACTTACATGTAGCTCCTGTAAGCATTCCTTTTCCATTTACAGAAAGAAGCAAATGGTATTTACTGGCTTCCTCTTTCCTGTGTTATGACTTTCATTTTTCTTGTCAGCAAACTAGAATAGCCAATTAGCAGAAAATAATGACTTCATAATAATATAGTAGCTTGAAAACGCTTTTGTAAACAGTATTTGCTGAACTGCTGAGTATGAACCAAGTTAATGTATAACTGTGAAATGTAGTTTGATTGCACAAACTGTATGCAATATAATGAAAAGATGTGAAAGCAAGAAAACATTTTTCTCCTAATAAGTGATTAAAGAAAAATCTGATCTTTACATAAATTTGCCATTCTCATGATTTTTTAAAAAATATCTAGTTATTCCTTAATTATAAAGCACATATAGATGCTCAGCAAATAGATTAGATGTTATACGAGTATTCCAGTGTCTCTTTCGGAAAAATAGCATAAAACTATCGTGTCCAACGTAATCAGTGATCCATCTAGTCCAGAGGAGGGCAAACTATGGCCCGCGGGCCACATCCAGCCCACAGGACCCTCCAGCCTGGCCCCGAAGCTCCTGGCCCTGGAGGCTCGTCCCCGGCCCCTCCCCCGCTGTTTCCCCTCCCCCACAGCCTCTGCTCACTGCACCGCTGGCGCCATGCTCGGGGCAGCGGGGCTGCAAGCTCCTGGGGCAGCGCAGTTGCAGAGCCTGGCCTGACCCCGCACTCTGAGCTGCGCTGTGGGTTGGATAGAGGGCAGGGGAGTTCAGGTGGGGGCATGGACAGGGGTCGGGGCGGTCAGAGGGCGGGGAACAGGGGGGTTGAATGGGGGCAGGGGTCCTGGGGGAGGGGCAGTCAGGAAGGATTGGAGGGGTTGGATGGGGTGGCAGGGGGCAGTCAGGGGACAGGGAGAAGGGGTGGTTGGATGGGGCAGGGGTCCCGGGGGGGCAGTCAGGAAGGAGCGGGGGGTTGGATGGCATGGTGGGGGGCGGGCAGGGGTTCTGGGGGTGGTCAGGGAGAAGGGGTGGTTGGATGTAGCAGGAGTCCCAGGGGGGCAATCAGGAATGAGGGGATGGGTTGGATGGGGTGGCAGGGGGCAGTCAGGGGACTGGGAGCAGGGGTGGGTGTGTGGATGAGGGAGGGGTCCCGGGGGGGCCGCCAGGGAATGGTGGGGTTGGATGAAGCAGGAGTCTATATGCTGCTCATAATTTTGTGTATCAGTATCAGGCCCTCCATTCATTTTCTGTCTAAACCAACCAGCCCAGTCTTTTTAAACTTTCGTCATAGAAAAATCTTTCCATACCTCTTTGTACTGCACAGAGGTTTTCACTGGGCAATCTACAATAATACCCAGCAATGTTACCTATGGCCATAGGAATGGATTTTGCTGCTGTAATTTTGGATGTAGGAACATTTTCAATTTTTTTTAAACATTGTCTTTCTAACTGAAATGGATTTAAAACATTCACTGGGTTTGATTTTTAGAATAACAGTATATGAAAATGTTACTTTTTTCATTGTAAGGTTGCATTCTCACTTCTGGAGAGGAAACACAGGCCACTTCCTATTAAGATGACAGATCTTGGGTCACATGTGAGCTGCTCATACAGCAGTCTCAACTAAAGCCTTATCTGCACACACAAGCTTGACTGACTTGACTGAATCAGTTTAGACATGGATTTAAGAATGTCCGCACGAATGGACTGCACTGATTTAATTGAATTGGTTTCTAAATTGATTTAATTACATTGGTACAACTCCTGTGTGGACAAGCCCGAAGAGTTCAGACCCAGGCCTGGGAACCAAGGACGTATGAATGCTATTTCTGACTGACACTTACTCATTCTCCGAGCAGCAGTGGGATTGTCACTTTCTATTGTATTTAGATTCCTATACCTCACCCATCATTTTAGTCTAAGAATACTACTTAACTTCCCCGGTTACATATCCCCCTCGGTAAAATGGAGCTCATAGTAGTTACTTACCAGTGGCAGACAGAGTTTATTTAGCTCTTTGACAGCCTCCAGGAAGGGTTTCACTGTGAAGAGCAAAGATTGTGTGAAGATTTTGAATGGGGATTTCAACTGCTGGGCTTTTCTTTTTTTTTCTTTAATGGATTAATTTGGTTAGTCTGAATGGCCAAAATGTTTTCTTTGGAACCATCCTTTTAAGAAATGGTCAGATCTGACTCTTTGGGGTAGGGATCTGTCCTTTTGTTCTGTGTTTGAACAGCACACAGAGCAGGGTCCTGGTCTGTGACTGGGGCTCCTATGTGCTACAGCAATACAAATAAATAACAACCGTCCCTAGGGTTAGGCTACTACAGCTATATTTTGGCACCTAGATGAAAGTGGCCTTATTTGCAAAGGTGCTAAGCACCTATCGTTTCTGTTCACCTCAATGGGATTTGCAGGTGGTCCGCACTTCTGAAACTCAGGCCACTCTTATTTAGGAGCCAAAATATGGATTTAGGAACCTAAGTTCTACACTACAAACTTAGGTCAACATAAGCCGCGTTAAGTTGACCTAATAATGTATGTTTCTACACTACCGAGTCCCTTCCGCCGACCTAAAGTGGCCTGTAAGTTGGCTTCTGTACTCCACCTCCGCAAGAGGCGTAGCACTCGATTCGACATCCACGTGTCAACACTGGGATAGTGTAGACACTGTGTCGTGTAATTCAAATGAATTGGCCTCCAGGAGGTGTCCCACAGTGCTCTGCTGTGACCACTCTGGAGAGAACTTTCAACTCCACTGCACGTCAGCCAGGTATACAGGAAACAGCTGCTCCCCTTTTTAAAGCCCCGGGAACTTTTGAATTTTCATGTCCTGTTTGATCGCCGTGGAGAGCTTGCCAGCATAGCTGATCATGGAGACCCAAGGCCGCAAACGTGCTCCATCATGGAGTACACAGGAGGTGGTGGATCTTATTGCTGTGTGGGGAGTAGAGACTGTGCGGGCAGAGCTCCGATCCAGCAGTAGAAACCTGGACATCTATGCCAAGATCTCACGGAGCATGGGGGAGAAGGGCTACACCAGGGACACATAGCAGTGCCACGTGAAAATAAAGGAGCTTTGGCAAGCGTACCAGAAGATAAGGGAGGCAAACAGTCATTCTGGTTCTGCCCCACAGACATGCTGCTTTTACAAGGAGCTGCATGCAATTCTCGGTGGTGACCCCACCACTACCCCAAAAGGCAGTGTGCATACCACCCAGGAGTCCTGGGCCACCTCGAGCAACAATGAGAAGGATATTGTTGAGGAGGAGGAGAATGGGAGGCAGCCAAGTGGAGGATTCATTCTCCCCGACAGCCAAGAATTGTTTAAAACCCTGAAGCCCATCCCCTCCCAGGACCAGGTGGTGGCCGAGCGTGATGCCGGGGAAGGCACCCTTCCAATCAGACTGTAGGGGTTAGATGCTATTATTTTTTATGTTTAATCTGAACAAAAAAGGAGGTGTAGTGAGTATCTGTTTCCCAAGGGCCACTCGAACTATGTGGAGGTGCTCCCTAAAAAAGACTGTTTATGTGCATGGGGATGGCCCAGGAAGCCTCCATGAAGATCTTTAGAAAGCTTTCATGAAGGTACTCTGCAGTCCTTTGCAGAAGGTTTCTGGGAAGGGCTGTCCACCATGGTAGGATACTTTCTCACACCACTCTGGTATTAACTCAATGGCATCATTGCAGCACACAGCATTGCAGCATAAGGACCAGGTCTGTACCCAGAGGCTTGCAGCATCTGCTCCCTAGTAACCTAGTAAGCAAACAATGCCAGGGACCTTTTAAATATCCAAAGGCACATTCCACCACCATTCTACACTTGCTCAGCCTATGGTTGAACTGGTCCTTACTGCTGTCCAGGCTGCCTGTGTATGGCTTCATGAGCCATGGGAGAAAGGGGTAGGCTGGGTCTTGCAGGATCACAATTGGCATTTCAACATCACCAATGGTTATTTTGCAGTCGGGAAAGAAAGTCCCTGCTTGCCGTTTTCTGAACAGACCTGTGTTCCTAAAGATGCATGTGTCACGCACCTTTCCTGACCATCTCACGTTGATGTTGGTGAAACAGCCCCTGTGATCCACCAGCGCTTGCAACACCATTGGGAAGTATCCCTTTCAGTTTATGTACTCTTTGGCAAGGTGGTCTGGTGCCAAGATAGGGATATGTGTTTTATCGCCCCACTGCAGTTAGGGAACCCTATTGCAGCAAAACCATCCACAGATGCCTGCAGAGTCACTACCCCTTCTTAGCAGAAGTCTGTTAATGGCCCTGCAAACTTGGATCATAACAGATCCCATGGTAGATACACTCACTCCAAATTGATGCCCCACTGACCAGTAGCAGTCTCGCATTGCAAGCTTCCACAGAGCTATCGCCACTTGCTTCTCCACTGTCAGAGCAGCTCTCATTTTAGTACTGCTGTGCTTCAGGGCTGAGAAAAGCTCTGCACACAGTTCCTGGAAAGTGGCCTTACGCATTCGAAAGCTCTGCAGCCACTGCTGGTCACCCCATAGCTGCATAACGATCCAGTCCCACCAGTCAGTACTTGTTTCCTGGGGCCAGAAATGGTGCTCAACCATGTCAAGGTGATGCGTGACTGTTGCCAGCAAGTGCGAATTGCTCCGCTCTATGTCTTCCAGCAGGGCTGCTTGCGTGGCATCACATTGTTCCATGTGGTGGCTCCTGTATCAGCTGTGTAAATACTGCAGGATAAGGCGTGAGGTGTTTGTAATGCTCACAACAACAGTGTACAGCTGAGCAGGGCCCATGCTTATTGTGCTATGGCATCCACACAGGTAACCCTGACTTATAAAAAATGGCACAAAAAAGGCTTGGTTTATTTACCATTGATTTCAGGGAGGGAGGGAGGTGGTAAGTGCATCATGGGAGGCTAATGCCATGTTCCCATAACCGCCCATGCCAATGTCCTGGTCCCATGAGGCATTGCAAGCCCAACCCCAGATTCCACTTGGCTACGTGCACTGTGGGATAGCTATCCACAGTGCAGTGCTATGTGCATCGATGCAAGCCCTGCCAGTGAGGATGCACTCCGCCCACACAATGAGGGTAGTGTGGACACGCAGGATTGACTTGCTTAAATCAGAGGCTAGATGTTGACTTACATGAAGTCGACTTAACTTTGTAGTGTAGACATGGCCTATGTTTAGGCGTCCAGGTCTGAAAATTTTGGCCAATATTTCTGAAGTCTAGTTTGGTTTTATGATGTTTAAACTTTTTCTTGTTTTGGATGTGGATGTAGGTTTGTCACATGCAGTGCAAGTAATGAAGTGAAAAAGCTGTGAATCAAGATGCTTGCTCCTGAAATGATACAAAATTCTCTGTATTAATCTGCTTACTCACATTTATCACTTCTGGATGCTAATGAGACACAGTACACGCAGTGCTGTGTCAGAGGCAGTATTTGAATCCCCTGCTAAATGATATTAAGCAATAAGTCTCCTTTTGGGCTAGATAATCTATCATGGACCCTGAAAAAGGTACAGTTCATAGCTGTGCTGCTCCTAGGAGAAAACCAGGGACCAAATTGTGATCCAGAGTTCCCCCTTGCTCCAGTGGGGAAGTAAACTGCATCAGCAGTTTAGCTGGTGCAACTTACTTGCCCCGCCATATTAATGCTGCTGCGCTGACAGATATGTTTTAGGGGCCAGAGTCAAGACTACACCCACTCCCTTGTGCCAGTTCCCTACTCCACACCATATGGGGGAGAAGAGGAGTAGCTACCCAGTGAAAGATTCTCTCCCTGTTTTGCATTGCTAACCTCAGCGTGGACAGTGTGCACAGGGAGTGAGTGGATGCTTTATGGCCCATATTCCCATATGTGGGCATGTGCCACAGGTCACTCAGTGGCCCATAATCGTGGAGACTAAGAAGATTGACTATCTAGGCCAGTTGACCTCATCTTGTCTAATGCTATGATTTGACAAATGATCAGAGGCTAATGACCAGATTATGGGGGGAAATGCTTATTCCACAGTCCAGGAGATTTGGAATAGTGAATCATAGGACTGGAAGGGATCTTGAGAGGTCATCTAGTCCAGTCGCCTGCACTCATGGCAGGACTAAGTATTATCTAAACCTTTCCTGACAGGTGTTCGTCCAACCTGCTCTTAAAAATCTCCAATGATGAAGATTCCACAATCTCCCTAGACAATTTATTCCAGGGCTTAACCACCCTGACAGGAAGTTTTTTCCTAATGTCCAACCAAAACATCCCTTGCTGCAATTTAAGACCATTGCTTCTTGTCCTATCTTCAGAGGTGAAGAAAGACAATTTTTCTCCCTCCTCCTTATAACAACCTTTTACGTACTTTTACGTACTTGAAACCTGTTATCATGTCCCCTCTCAGTCTTCTCTTTTCCAGACTAAACAAACCCAATTTTTTCAATCTTCCCTGATACGTCATGTTTTCTAGACCTTTAATCATTTTTGTCACTCTTCTCTGAACTCTCTCCAATTTGTCCACATCCTTCCTGAAATGTGGCACCCAGAACTGGATACAATACTCCAGTTGAGGCCTAATCAGTGCAGAGTAGAGCGGAAGAATTGCTTCTTGTGTCTTGCTTACAACACTCCTGCTAATACATCCCAGAATGATGTTCACTTTTTTTTCAACAGCCTTACACTGTTGATTCATATTTAGCTTGTGGTTCACTAGAACTCCCAGATCCCTTTCTGCAGTACTCCTCCCTAGGCAGTCATTTCCCATTTTGTATGTGTGCAACTGATTGTTCCACCTTAAGTGGAGTACTTTGCATTTGTCCTTATTGAATTTCATCCTATTTACTTCAGACCATTTCTCCAGTTTGTCCAGATCATTTTGAATTTTAATCCTATCCTCCAAAGTACTTGCAACCCCTCCCAGCTTGGCATCATCTGTAAACTTTATAACTGTACACTCTATGCCATTATCTAAATCCCTGATGAAGATATTGAACAGAACTGGACCCAGAACTGATCCCTGGGGGATCCCACTCATTATGTCCTTCTAGCATGACTGTGAACCACTTATAACTCACTCTCTGGGAACAAAAAGAAAAGGAGTACTTGTGGCACCTTAGAGACTAACCAATTTATTTGAGCATAAGCTTTTGTGAGCTACAGCTCACTTCATCGGATGCATACCGTGGAAAATACAGAAGATGTTTTTATACACACAGACCATGAAAAAATGGGTGTTTATCACTACAAAAGGTTTCCTCTCCCCCACCCCACTCTCCTGCTGGTAATAGCTTATCTAAAGTGATCACTCTCCTTACAATGTGTATGATAATCAAAGTGGGCCATTTCCAGCACATCGGCCAATGTGATATATGCCATCATGTGCCAGCAATGCCCCTTTGCCATGTATATAGGTCAAACTGGACAGTCTCTACATAAAAGAGACAGTTACACGAGAGGAAAATGATCAGGAACAGTCAGCATGGATTCACCAAGGGAAGGTCATGCCTGACTAATCTAATCGCCTTCTATGATGAGATTACTGGTTCTGTGGATGAAGGGAAAGCAGTGGATGTATTGTTTCTTGACTTTAGCAAAGCTTTTGACACGGTCTCCCACAGTATTCTTGTCAGCAAGTTAAAGAAGTATGGGCTGGATGAATGCACTATAAGGTGGGTAGAAAGTTGGCTAGATTGTCGGGCTCAACGGGTAGTGATCAATGGCTCCATGTCTGGATGGCAGCCGGTATCAAGTGGAGTGCCCCAAGGGTCGGTCCTGGGGCCAGTTTTGTTCAATATCTTCATAAATGATCTGGAGGATGGTGTGGATTGCACTCTCAGCAAATTTGCGGATGATACTAAACTAGGAGGAGTGGTAGATACGGTGGCAGGTAGGGATAGGATACAGAGGGACCTAGACAAATTGGAGGATTGGGCCAAAAGAAATCTGATGAGGTTCAACAAGGATAAGTGCAGCGTCCTGCACTTAGGACGGAAGAATCCAATGCACCGCTACAGACTAGGGACCGAATGGCTAGGCAGCAGTTCTGTGGAAAAGGACCTAGGGGTGACAGTGGACGAGAAGCTGGATATGAGTTAAGTGTGTTCTTGCTGCCAAGAAGGCCAATGGCATTTTGGGATGTATAAGTAGGGGCATAGCCAGCAGATCGAGGGACGTGATCATTTCCCTCTATTCGACATTGGGTGAGGCCTCATCTGGAGTAGTGTGTCCAGTTTTGGGCCCCACACTACAAGAAGGATGTGGATAAATTGGAGAGAGTCCAGCGAAGGGCAACAAAAATGATTAGGGGTCTGGAACACATGACTTATGAGGAGAGGCTGAGGGAACTGGGATTGTTTAGTCTGCAGAAGAGAAGAATGAGGGGGGATTTGATAGCTGCTTTCAACTACCTGAGAGGTGGTTCCAAAGAGGATGGTTCTAGACTATTCTCAGTGGTAGAAGATGACAGGACAAGGAGTAATGGTCTCAAGTTGCAGTGGGGGAGGTTTAGGTTGGATATTAGGAAAAACTTTTTCACTAGGAGGGTGGTGAAACACTGGAATGCGTTACCTAGGGAGGTGGTAGAATCTCCTTCCTTAGAAGTTTTTAAGGTCAGGCTTGACAAAGCCCTGGCTGGGATGATTTAATTGGGGATTGGTCCTGATTGAGCAGGGGGTTGGACTAGATGACCTCCTGAGGTCCCTTCCAACCCTGATATTCTGTGATTCTATGAAAAGAATAAATGGACACAAATCAGATGTCAAGAATTATAACGTTCATAAACCAGTTGGAGAACACTTCAATCTCTCTGGTCACGTGATTACAGACATGAAAGTTGCGATATTACAACAGAAAAACTTCAGAAACAGACTCCAAAGAGAGATTGCTGAATTGGAATTAATTTGCAAATTGGATACAATTAACCTAGGCTTGAATAGAGACTGGGAATGGTTGATTCATTATAAAAAGTAACCTACTTCCCCTTGTTTATTCCTCCCCCCCCCACCCCCCCACTGTTCCTCAGACGTTCTTGTTAAACCCTGGATTTGTGCTGGAAATGGCCCACCTTGATTATCATACACATTGTAAGGAGAGTGATCACTTTAGATAAGCTATTACCAACAGGAAAGTGGGGTGTGGTTGGGGGGAATGGGGGGGAGAAAACCTGGAACCTCAAACTGTTTAAAAGGCAGGGTTTACTGTTTAAATGTTTGCATTCTAGGTTTATTTTCACCAGATACACATTTAAGGTGGGATCTTCAAAAGTACTAAGCATTGTGCCTTACTTGTGTAATACAACATGGCTTCATGGTGATAAGTAACAGTCAGCATGGATATGTCAAGAACAAATTGCGTCAAACCAACCTGATAGCTTTCTTTGACAGGGTAACAAGTCTTGTGGATGGGGGGAAGCGGTAGACGTGGTATACCTTGACTTTAGTAAAGCTTTGGATACTGTCTCGCATGACCTTCTCATAAACAAACTAGGGAAATGCAACCTAGGTGGAGCTACCATAAGGTGGGTGCAAAACTGGTTGGAAAACTGTTCCCAGAGAGGTTTCAGAGTAACAGCCGTGTTAGTCTGTATTCGCAAAAAGAAAAGGAGTACTTGTGGCACCTTAGAGACTAAGCAATTTATTTGAGCATAAGCTTTCGTGAGCTACAGCTCACTTCATCGGATGCATACCGTGGAAAATACAGATGTTTTTATACACACACACCATGAAAAAATGGGTGTTTATCACTACAAAAGGTTTCCTCTCCCCCCACCCCACTCTCCTGCTGGTAATAGCTTATGTAAAGTGATCACTCTCCTTACAATGTGTATGATAATCAAGGTGGGCCATTTCCAGCACAAATCCAGGTTTTCTCCCCCCCATTCCCCCCAACCACACCCCACTTTCCTGTTGGTAATAGCTTATCTAAAGTGATCACTCTCCTTACAATGTGTATGATAATCAAGGTGGGCCATCACACACACACACACACACACACACACACACACACACACACACACACACACACACACACACACACACACACACACACACACACACACACACACGTTCTCGTATATATATATTTTTTTTTCACACTGCTCCTTTTTCCTAGTATAGTTAAAGCTGCTTTTCATGTGTTTTGAAAATAAATTACTAAAGTTCCAAAATCCAGTTTTTAATAAATTAATTTCCACAGTTGATACAGTAAAGTCAAAATTAAAGTCATGATAATTTGAGGCCTCTTCCAACCAGGTGTATGGGAATACAGTGGGAACTGAGGGTACTCAGTACTTCAGTAGATTAAGCCAATGGTTCTTTAAGGTGTCATGCATCGTATGACACAGATTTGTTTTGTGTTAAGTGATGCTCTTGATTAGCTAAGAAGTAACTGTTGTGCTCAGGCTCTCAGCTTCCAAAATGTTTTTTAATGCTTATAGTACTATATAAAAGAATATGTATATATTTGTCATTAGGTTTGATTACTAACAATATTTTGTAGCTTCACTATGTACCTTTCTCTATGCAGTGTTGTTGTAGCCATATTGGTCCCAGGATTTTTTTCCTGATACTTGAAAAGTACATAATAAAAAAAGTCATCAAACATTTCACGGACCAGATGTAAAAGCAAAACCAGCCGTCTTCTGATAAAAAGAATATGATGGAAAAACAAAATGGTTTTTTTTTTTGTACCTCAAGTGCTCTTCAAAGGTGCTATGGCCATTCCATGACTTCTTACTGTTCCACATAGCTTCAGGGCATATCAGAGCCTCTAGCAGTTTTCAGTGGCACCATGGATTTCTTTTTGTGATATTAAATAATGTATGTGTATTTCAAGAGTATATAAAGGAAGGCTGCAATAGACAGTATTCTGCTGAAATTAACAAAGTACTCAAGTTTTACTTTTGTGACTTATGAACTTGTATAGATTTATTAAGCATATCTGGTGATACTTTGATTCATTCTTGTAACCTCTCCCTCCTCTCATGGCTACACTCATTGTCATTCATTATAGGTCAATCTAAAAATGTGACATAAAACATAACATTATCCTTCACTGAAGGACACTAATGTCCTTGGACCTGTATGTTACAGAGAAAAAGACAAGAAGCAGTTCCTCAACAGCTGTAAATTGTCATAGCCACGTGAACTTCATCTTGAAGACTTTGTCTTGAACTCAGTGGAGCTATGACAATTTACACTGGCTGAGGCTTTGCCCTATAGCCCATGCACCTATCGTGCTTATGTTTTAAATTAGACAGAGCAGGGATCTCAAACTTTTTCCACATGTGGATGGGGCCTCATGTTAACAGAGATTGTCTTGTGGATGCCTCACTTCCATTTGTGATCATGAAAACCACCTTCATTCCCATTCCCAACTGCGCTGACCCCTCCCCTCCCCCCCGCTTTCATTCATTCCCTCAACTGTGGCAAACATAGCAGCTGGTGACATAGAAGCATAATAGTAATGTATTCAATGTATTTCAGTTTTCTTGTAAAGCAATTTTGCAATAAGGGGAAATAAGGGGAGTGAGCATCATATGACCAGTCAGCTTTCCACGAACCATCAGTAGGTACTCCACAGACCATGGGCCACAGTTTGGGGGGCAAGCACTATATTTCACTGACTGCTAATTGAAAAAGGTACAGCTTCAAAAGATTGCAGAGTTGGTTTTGTTTTTATTAAAATGCTTAGCTTGGTGCATTTGCTTTGAAAAGACTCCATAGAGGAAGTGTATTTTACGGACATAATCAAAATTGTGTTATGTACCTTTAATACTGCACATGTTAAAGGAAAAATTACTGTGAGGATGAGGTTATTGGTAAGAATGAGATGACTAAATCATTTAGAGCGTGGGGGGCCAGGACAAAGGATAAACAATTACAGTAGAGGATGAATAACAAGGAAGGAGAAAATGATATCAAGAGTCTGACTATGGAACTAGAAAATGTTTAAATAATATACATAAAATGAAATACCAGCCTGAGATTTTAACCGAATGAAGAAACTGACTGTGTTCTGCACTAGTAGTTATTCATATCAACAAAATTCCTGATTTTAATTGTATGTATTGTTTCACCTGAACTAAGAAAACTCTCATAAGGTGAGAAGCATTTGGCCCTTTGTTACTGAATAAACAAGAACTGTGATCTAGAATCACAATCATCACAGTGTATGGCAGATATAGCGAAGATTTGTTTTGACGTTTATAATCAAAATAAATTATCATATGAGTAAATTAATTTTAACATAAACTAGACATTTTAAACTTCTGCATGTTATATGAATGAATAATTCTTGGAATCATATTCTAGGTCTTAATGTAGCCACATATAACAATGTGATCACTGCACTGGTGTCTTGAAATGGGAGTAAAAACAATACCAATACTTTGCACTTCTATAGTGTCCCCTATCTAGCATCTCAAAGAATTGTGGATCTGCCTGCCATCCCTATTCTGAGTATGATCTTACTCTGTGAGTGGTTTCACTAATTGTTTTTTGTTCTTTTTAAAGTCCCTGAATGACTTGCCAAAGAACATAGACAAAGCCTGTCTCAGAGCCAGGAATCCCAGTCCCTAACCACTATGGGGATTTTAAATTCTTCTTTCTGTCTTAACATATATGATCATTTTGTGCACATGAGCCATTTATGAACATAGTATTGAACATTACCTGAATACTTGCATATCTCCTTCCATTTCAGTAGCAAAGGAAATAAAGTTGACTGGTGATTTTATAAGATTATTTATCATGTTTTCTCATATGCTCCAACTCTAGATATGGGTTTGATCACTCTATCCTCAATCCAGCAAAACAATTAAGCAGATGCTTAACTGTAAACAAGGCCAGGTAAGGGATAGGCACAATACACTTGTACTTATAGGGCCCCAACTCTTGGAGTCATGTGATCAAAGATCACATTGCCACCCCTGCCTCTCTAGGGGTGAGTGAAGAGAGGAACCTTACTGCCACTCTTGAGATTACAAGGGGGCCCCATGCCACTGCCCCTGTCTCACTGGGAGAAGAGGGACAGAGACTGGGGGGTGGGGCCATGGAGGCAGAGCAACAGGTGGTCCTAGGGTCTCAGATTGCCTGGCCCTGGCCTTTTAGCATATGAGTAATGCTACTGAGGTGAAGCTTAAAATGAAAATTTAAGTGCTTTGCTGGATTGGGGTCAGAGTGCTCAGAGTCTTGTAGGATCCACCCATATAACTTCAAAAAGCAAACTCAGTTCTATCCTTGATCTTGCTTATTTAATTTCCAAATTTCCAGCTTTTCCAATCGAACTATTAAAGGATTCCAGTTTGGCATCTAAGTCTCCAATTCTGCAAGCTGCTCCAGCTAGGCCACGGGATCCACCCACGTGAAACAGCTTGCAGGACCAGCACCAAAGTAATTTTCCAGTCCATTATATCCTCCATCAAATTCCTTACTTCATTGCAAAGAGGGGCATGGAGCAGCATTCATGTCGCACTCTCAGTCAGTACCCAGCCTGGGGAAACTAATGATCCAACCATGGGACGAAATTCGGTGATGAATCCTGGTCGCGTGCCACCTGAGGCACATTGCACATACGCTAAGAAGAATCTTGAAAAAATGTCATCCATTGATATTGTCCCTATGGCCGTATGAACAGATGTGAATTTCTCTGCATTCCCTTGTCCTTACCTGGGCAAGGGCTGTAATCTCAAAAAGAAATTTACCCGCATATGAATGGGCAAATCTTCCATTGAAGTCAATGGCTCCTGACTTCAGTGTCAATGAGACTTGCACCCACTTACATCAAGGCTGAATACAGCCATTTATACCTTTTAGTCAATTTTTTAGATATTCTACATCCTAGTATTAGGAATCAGTAATTTTCCTTTGGCTCGCTTTATTTCATGTTTAGAACAGATGGGGTTGAAACTGACAGGGTTTGAAATTCCTCTGTTTGTAAGGCCAGCATGACGTCTATACACCGTGTAAGCCCTCAAATTAAGTATTAAGTAGGCTTGGAAGTATTAGATTTCTACTGGTAAATGTCAGTAAATGTTGATTTCACTATACACAAACCAATGAAAAAATATTTCCATTGATGATAACTGAAATTTACAAATAGGCAAAATAATAAAAATGCTTCTTGAGAACAAGTTTGATTTTAGGTTACTTATGTTGTATATTTTGACCTGTGATGTTCACAATTTGTGTTTTAATGATTCTAAAGCTTTAACGTTTGGATTTCTATGTCTACTGTCATTAAATAATTAGTCTGACCCCTTCCACACACACACACATAATTTCCCACAACTGTGAACATTTAAATTGACAAAATAAAAATGTTTAAAAATAAACATTGATATTATTGGTCCAAATTATATTAAAAAAAATCAAACTCTGCCAAGTCTAGTCTAAAGTAAGACTTTATGCAGTCTAGTGGGTCTTGTGTTGGACCTTTGCAAAGGAGTGAATTTCATCCATACTGTTTTTTTCACAGTAGCCTCTCAATGTACCAGATATTTGATATTTTGTATACATTTAAAAACAAACAAAAAAAACCCCAAAAAACAAAACAAAAAAACAGGAACTTTCCTTCTTGCTACTGAGCGTTGGAGTTAAGGTATTTACTTTATATTAGAGAAGCTCACTTGTCTCTTGGGTTTGTCCTCCTGTCCTTCATCAGTAAACATTTGGATTGGTGTTGGTCACTGTATCTAATTCAGGCTAAACCAGGGTCATCAGCAAGGAACTGAGAAACAGTATTTACTGGGGTGGGGAGATTATATAGCTGCTACTTTGTGTAGATGATGGTTCTCAGCGTTCCCACAGGACTAGAAAGAAAACAAACATAAAACAGTGAGATAAGAGTAGAAAAGTGAAAATAATGCTTATGATGAGACTTTTCTCTTGAATTCTCTTGTTCAGACTAACCAAACTATCAAAAGATAGAATAACCTTCATGTATTATAAATGAACTGGTGTAATGGCATGCAGATATTGCTGCTATGGCCTCTGCACACCAGCTAGTCTATAGTACAAAGGCAAAATCCTACAGTTTGAGTATGAGATGAAGTATAATTTAAGGAGAATTAGCTTTAACAAAGAGAGAGAGAGAGATAAGACAGTTTTAGTAAAGTAAAAACAGATTTCTGAATAGTTAAACATTTTCTTTTCATTTGTTTCCAGTAAGTAGACTGGGAATTTAGTATGAGGGAAAGATTGTCCAGGAAGAAAACAGCAGGCAGACATTTTTAAGAACTAATATCTACACAAAGAAGAATTTAGAGAAGTACTATGGGGATTTTTGTTTTATTTTCCTTTAAGAGCATTACAAACATTTGTGCGGGAAGGTTTATTTGATTTTGTTGAGACTGAGTTTAAACCATTTTATGAACCATATGAGGGAAAGAATTTACAGTTGGGAGAGAGATGCTTAGAAAACAGAAAGAAACAAAACCGAGGAGGTTTGGAGTGTTAAACAGTATAGAGAGGAGAGGATGATGTCAGCATGTTCCTAACTCCACACCTGATATCAGCATATGGAAAACACCTGACGTTACAGCAACTTTCAAATGCTCTTGCATGATGATAAAACAATAATAATACCTAGCTCCTATATAGTGCTTTTTATCAGTAGATCTCAAAGCACTTTACAAAAAATGTCAATGACACTGCTGAAACATTACATTGTATAATCCATATAAACTATTAAGAAATCTTGAATCTAAAAACACATCCTCTGCTATGTACACTCAAAAAATTGGGGATTTGTATTTGTGGATCCAGCTATAGTAGAGCTCTCCAGATCTACACAATTACTAAATAAGAGCATTAAGCGCAGTAATTTACATTCCATATGTGTCTGCAATTATACATTCTTGTTAAAAAAGCTTCATTTTCTGCAATCCTTGGTATTATTGAACCCAGCCTTTAGAGAACCATGAATCAAAATCTCATAATTTTTGGAGCATCTTACAAATCATGAGATTTAGAAAATAATCAAATTTGGCCTTTTGTTTGCTTTAAAGTTTGTAAGTGTCCAGGGTACACATTTTCAATGATTGCTCCATAACTTTGAAGGCTAGAAACCTTTTTTTAAAATGAAAGCTTGGATTTTCCAATCATCACATGATTCCAGGAGCTGGAGCTTTAAGAAAAGACAAATATTGCAAGACTCAAGATAAAATTGTGAGCGTTGGCAATGTTGCTTTGGTCCACTCCTCTGCTCCGTTTCCCTCACCCACTTCCTTTATAACTGGTCTCTTTCTACCCTTTAGTCCAGCCTCCCCATCATCTTGCCTCTTCCAGTTGCTGGGTTATTCTTCAGCCCACCCTCTCTTCTGCGTCACTCATCATCCGCACCTGTGTGTTGTGCCTCTTTTTGATCCATCCCCTGCTCTCCCCTCCCCTTCTTTGCACTGGATCTATCCAATCCTCCTCTTTAGGTCATCTGCCAGTGGGAAATTGAGAAATCTAAGTAGACTCAGGGTGCCTCTCTGCTATTCATTGGAAAACTGAGAGGGAAGAAAGACTATCTGAAAGATGTCAAGTTTCTAGTATCAAAAGATTCTTTAATGAACTGGCAACTACCACTGCTGTCCTAGGTATCCCAGCATGAGGTGTTATATGCTACTGTCAGATTTGGACTATAGAGCTCCAAAATGTGGATGTATTTGTATTTGTGCATTAAAGTAACTGACAGCAAATATTTTACTAGTATGATACCACCCTCTGAAAAAAGCTACTTGCATGTCATCTGCATTTGTATTATGGGAATCCCCAGAGAAAGATATGCCTGCAGTCATATCATTTTGTGTCAGGATCCTGTCATCTCCCTCAGCCCAAGCAGTCAGGCTGGGTCAGTACTTGGATCGAAGAGCTCTATGGAACACCTAGATGCTGCAGATGTTGGGGATCCAGCATACATAAGAGAATGGCCATATGGGGTCAGATCAATGGTCCATCTAGCCATATCCTGTCCCCCACAGTGGCCAGCACCAGAGCTTCAGGGAGAGTGCACAGAACAGGGCAATTTTGGCGTGATCCACCTGTCTTCCACATCTGGCTTCTGGCAGTCAGAAGTTTAGGATTGCCCTGAGCATGGGGTTGCATGCCTGACCATCTTGGCTAATAGGCCTATTTTCCATTTATAGGCCTATCTTCCATGAACATATTTAGTTCTTTTATGAACCCAATTATACTTTTGGCATTCACAACATCACCTGGCAGTGAGTTACACAGGTTAAATTGTGTGTTGTGTGAAAAAGTACTTTGTTTTAGTTTTAAACCAGCTGCATATTAATTTCCTTGCGTGACCCCGAGGTTTCTGTATTGTCTGAAAGGGTCAATAACACTTTCTTGCTCACACCACTCATGATTTTATAGACCTCTAAGTGTGATTACACTTTTTTCTGTGTCAGCAAGTTCTTCTAGTCTATGCAGGCTCTTAAAACACTTTCATCACCGTAGTAGATGGGCTTCCCCGACCTTGCTATGTTTTTTCTCTTGTTCACTGCAGGTTGAAAGTTTCACAACCCTTTTTTCCTTTCCTGCAAACAATTATGGAAAACGATGCCAGTTTTTGACCAGCTCCACCCAGGAGCCAGAAATGTCCTGTTCACAGGCGCTTGGATGTGCCAGCAGCTGGGATTGAAAGGAAGAAAGGGCTGTTGCCGCCAAGAATAACTATGCCTGCTGGGCCTGTCCTAAGCTTTGGCTGGGGACACTGCTTAATTTGTGCCAGGGCTTGACAGGGCTGATCCCTGGCACCTCTAGGCTTGGCAGTCATAGCCCCGCTGGGCTTGCTCCATCAGTTATGAATGTATATAAAAAAAATGCCTGTGCCCCAGTACCTCTTTCATTACAAATTAAGTATTGGCTGGGGAAGGGCTGCTCTCCCCCTGGCCTAAGGGCAGGGACATCCCTGCGCGCGCGCGCCAGCCTCCCCGGGGGCTGGAACCCCTGCTCCTCCAGCGTTCGAAACGGTCGTTCCCCCTCTAACGGCAGGCGGGGTCCAGCACCAACGTTCTAAACAACTGCTGAAGCTCTCAAAGGGCGGCGCGAGCTCTCCCTCCCTCCCCACGTGCCGGCCAGGCCTGGCGACCTCACTTCCGGCCGCGGGGCGGGGAGTGGGCGGAACCGGAGGAGTGCGCATGCGCCGCTGACCGCACACAGCCCAGGCGAGGCGGCTGGTCCCTTGCAGGTCCCTGAGTGCTCGCCTCGGCGCTGCTGCTGCTGCGGCTGGGCGCAAAGTCCGTGCCGGGCAGGGCAGCGCGGGGTCCCCCCCTGGCCCTGCGGGAGCAAAGGGGGCGCAGCTGGGCCCGGCGCTTCCCACCCCCCCAACCCCCCCCGGCCGCGGTGCCGCTGCCTGGCGGGGCGGCGGGCGAGTGAGCGGGGCGGGGGCAGCTCCCCGCGGGCGGAATGTGAGGCTCGCAGCCCGGCTCCTGCCAGCGGCGAGCGGTTCCCCGGGCAGCGCGTCCCCTCCCCCACCCCCGGGCACCCCTCGCTGCGGGGCCGGGCACTGCCCGCGCTTCTCCGGCTCCGTCCCCAGCCCGCCGCTCGCCATGAAGAAGTTCTCCCGCATGCCCAAGGCCGAGGGGAGCGGCGGCGGCGGCGGGACGACGTGCGCTGGCTCCGGCGGCGCGGGCGGAGCGGGCGCCGCGGGCCGGGTGCTCGCTGTGGGACGGCACCAGGTCACCCTGGAGGATCTGCTGGCGGAAGGTAACGGGTGCAGGCCCCGGGCCGTGGGGGTGGGCAGTGCCAGGGCAAAGCCCCCGCCCTCTCGGTGGAGATGCCCCGGGGGGGATCGGCGGGGCAGGGCGGCTCAGCCCCCATCCCGCTCGCTTTCCCAGGGCCACGAGTGCCAGCCCATGCCCCTGCGGGAGGGAATCGGGGCTGGGAGGCAGGAGCCCTGCAGAGTCCATGAAGGGGGCTCCCGTAGACCGACTAAAAAGTTGGGGACAGAAGGAGAGAGGTCTTCCCTTTGCGCCCCCACTCTGGGCTAGAAGCCGGAGACCTTTGGATCGCCCCTTTTTTCTCCTCCCCCCGGCACTGGCTCTCCTTCCCAGACTCTAAATAGCTGCATACACATTATAAGCCGGTTAGTGATTTTTTTTTTTAAATGATTGGCTGGTGCATTGGCCTCATTATAGGGTTTACTTAGTTTCCTGGCATATTGTCACCAGTAAGCCAGTACGAAATTGCCTAGCAAGTGGCATGCTGCTGTTGGATCTGATGATTCATTGGGTCAGATCAAATGGTGTTTCAGAGAATGCGTGTAGTGTACAGTAACCAATGCCAGAGAACGGGCTTGTATAAGATTTTTGTCCTGTTTGCTAAGTAATTCTAAATGAAGCTTATATTAAGGCCTAACTTCTGGAATTCAACAGTCTTGTACTTGGATCAGCAATGAATGTGTGGTGTTTGCAGCTTTATATGCAGTAGGACTCCTGTCTTTCCCCTTGCAACAATATTTGATTAATTACTCCATCATTAGCATGCTGCTTGTATTGTTAAACCGGCAATTGACATTGCAGTGAACTTATGTTAGACAACAAAAGCTCTGAATGGGCAATATTTGGTCATTTATGCTATGCATTTTAGTAAACTAAATAACAGGTAATCTTGACTAGTATCCGCTTTGGGTTCTTATTGTGGGAGTAACCAGTATAGTTCTTATCCCTTAGCTAAATGTTTATGTATTCTCTACGCTATGAAGACTGCTGTAAAATTCCCTTCTTGGATGGTTGGACATAAGGCCAGTTTTGTATTTGCAATACACCTATGCGGTGTGGTATTCTTGCAAAATTAGAAAACAGTAAAGTGAATAAAATTATGTTAATGTTTATTGTCGGAGAAAGAAAAGGAGTACTTGTGGCACCTTAGAGACTAACCAGTTTATTTGAGCATAAACTTTCGTGAGCTACAGCTCACTTCATCGGATGCATACTGTGGAAAATACAGAAGATGTTTTTATACACATAAACCATGAAAAAATGGGTGTTTATCACTACAAAAGGTTTTCTCTCCCCCCACCCCTCTCTCCTGCTGGTAATAGCTTATGTAAAGCGATCGCTCTCCTTACAATGTGTATGATGATCAAGGTGGGCCATTTCCAGCACAAATCCAGGTTCCCCCCCCCCCCCCCCCCACACACAAATCCATTCTCCTGTTGTCGGAGAGTAGACTTATGTGCATATGCATGCTGGCAAATTTTCATGGTTTATTTATAACTCTCAACCCAAGTACTGTGTGCAATTGTGTAGGTTTGCATGTTCTCATTACCCCCTTGCATATATTTATTAAACTGCTATTAATGTCAAACAAAGAACGTTTATAGGTTCTGAATTGATTTCCTTATTTCAAAGTGAGAGAATTGGTAAACGGCTAAAGCATTGCAGATACTGATAGTAGATCTGAGTACTGTTTATCCCGTGCTATTGAGAAATGATTGCAACGGGAGTATGTTATTGTGGAATTTTCATTTTTTCAAAAGTATGTGGGATTCTGGGAATCCTCTTTAGAACCTTGAAAGGTCTATTGAAAAATATGAATTCTAAGGAAGAACTTGCCTACCCTGACTTTTAGTGCTCTCTGAAAGGGACACTGTCATCTTGATCTTTTTGATTTAAAAATATGAAATGAATAGTTTGTTACTGCATCTTTTTTTAGCTTTTGTGCAAATTTTTCTGTAATAATTTCCTATTAAGGTTTCAATTCAACTATTAAATACCCACACAAAGGAATACTGACCATGCACTTCGCAGCACTTGATGCCAAAAGTAGAGTGGAATTTTCCCACCTCACCTTTCAATTAATATCTTTATCTATTGTAATGAATTTTTTTAATCTTTCACACAGAAGTATTAGTTGACAGTATCCCTTTAGCTAAAATTGAATTAGTGTTCAATATTGAGAAGATGGGTAGTTTTGCTTTTGCAGTTTGGAAGTGAGCTCAGTACTCATACATTAGTTTTAGGCTAGCAATGCAGGTGGACCCTTTTATGGAGCTTTAGCCCTGGTCTACACTGTGGGGTTAGGCCGAATTTAGCCTTGTTAGGTCCATCTTAAAATGAATGCGTCTACACAACCAACCCCTTTCCGTCAACCTAAAGGGTTCTTTAATCGACTTCTGTATTCCTCCTCGGCAAGGGGTGGAGCGCTAAAATCGACCTTGCTGGGTCGAATTTGGGGTAGTGCAGACGCAATTCGGCAGTATTGGCCTCCGGGAGCTATCCCAGAGTGCTCCAATGTGACTGCTTTGGACAGCACTTTAAACTCCGATGTACTAGCCAGGTACACAGGAAAAGCCCCAGGAAATTTTGAATTTAATTTCCTGTTTGGTTCGCGTGGCGAGCTCAGCAGCACAGGTGACCATGCAGTCCCCCCAGAATCACAAACGAGCTCCAGCATGTACCAAAAGGGAGACACTGGATCTGATTGCTGTATGGGGAGAAGAATCTGTGCAGGCCGAAATCTGATCAAAAAGAAGAAATGCTAAAGTATATGCCAAAATCGCACAGGGCATGGTGGAGAGAGGCTACAACAGGGACACGCAGCAGCGACGCGTGAAAGTTAAGGCGCTCAGGCAAGCCTACCAAAAGACAAAGGAGGCAAACAGTCGCTCAGGGTCAGAGCCCCATACATGCCGCTTCTATCATCAGCTGCATGGCATTCTAGGGGGGGACCCCACCACTGCCCATGGACGCCTGCAAGGGGGGAGTTTCACGCAACAAGGAGGAGGATTTTGTGGAGGGGGAGGAGAATGCTCAGCAGGCAAGCAGTGAATCTGTTCTCCCTGGCAGCCAGGACCTTTTCATCACCTTGGAGCCAATACCCTCCCAAGGCGGGATCCCCAATCCTGAAGCCAGAGGAGGCTGCTCTGGTGAGTGCACACTTGTAACTACAGTACAGGGTTTAAAAGCAATAGTGTTTAATGTTTGTTTTGCTCTGAAGAATTGGGATGCATTCGCAGTCAGTACAGCTACTGGAAAAGTCTGTTAATGTGTCTGGGGATGGAGTGGCAATCCTCCAGGGACATCTCCATGAAGCTCTCCTGGAGGTACTCTAAAAGCCTTTGCAGAAGGTTTCTGGGGAGGGCTGCCTTATTTCGTTCTCCATGGTAGGACACTTTACCAGGCCAGTAGCAAGTAGTCTGGAATCATTGCAGCACAAAGCATGGCAGCGAATGGTCCTGGGTTTTGGTCGCATTCAAGCAACATTCGGTCTATATCTTTGTGTTAGCCTCAGGAGAGTGATATCATTTCATGGTCACCTGGTTGAAATAGGGGAATTTTTGTAAGGGAACAGTAAAAGGACCCCGTTCATGCTGGGTTGTTTGTGCTTGGCTAAAAGGGATCATCCCTGAGAACAGCCACATGGTGGGGGGAGGGGTGAAGGGATCATCCCAGAGAATAGCCACGTGGTGGGCTGGAGGGAGGTGTGTGCTGCACATCCACCCGAAAACCTCAGCCCCTCCTTTTAAATGTGAAACCCAACTGGCATTACTTGCTATGGGAAAGGATGGCGCTGCAGTTTGAAACCATTCCCACATGTTATGAAGGCATAAGAAGCCAACCCTGTGTACCAAAAGGCTTACCATGGCTGCCTGGAAACCAAATTCTGTTGCTCCATACCGGCAGGCGCTCAATATAAAAGGCAAAATGCGACCTTGTACCTAAAGCACATGTGCTGTCTGCTGTGAATTGCTTGATTCACTGTGAAAGAGTCTCCCTTTTGTTCTCAGAAATGTATCATTTTAAATTTTACTCTCCCTTTTTATCTCCCCCCAGGTGCAAATGTTTCTATGCTCCCTCTATCATTTCCATCCCTGAGGTTATCACAGATTAGAAGGTGAAAAAAACGCACTCGCAATGACATGTTTTCCGTGCTCATGCAGTTGTCCCACACTGATAGGGCACAGCTTAATGCATGAAGGCATTCAGTGGCAGAGGCCAGGAAAGCATTAAGTGAGCGCGAAGAGCAGAGGCAGGAGGCGATGCTGAAGCTAATAGGGGAGCAAATGGACATGATGAAGTGTCTGCTGGAGCTTCAGGAAAGCCAACAAGAGCACAGACCCCCGCTGCATCCATTGTATAACTGCTTGCCCTCCTCCCGAAGTTCCATATCCTCCTCACCCAGATGCCCAAGAACATGGGGGGGAGGCTCTGGGCACCCAGCCACTCCATTCCAGAGGATGGCCCAAGCAACAGAAGGCTGTCATTCAAACAGTTTTGATTTTTAGTGTGGCTACAATAAGCAATGTGGCCTTGTCCTTCCCTCCTCCCGCACCCCACCCAGGCTACCTTGTCAGTTATCTCACTTTTTTAAAATTAATAAAGAAAGAATGCATGGTTTCAAAACAATAGTTATTTTATTTCCTTTGCCAGCTGTGATTGAAGGCGGGAGGGTGGTTGGCTTACAGGGAATTAAAATCTACAAAGGGGGTGGGTTTGCAGCAAGGAGAAACACACAACTGTCACGTCTGGCGAGTCATGAAACTGGTTTTCAAAACCTTTCTGATGCGCAGCATGCCTAGCTGTGCTCTTCTAATCGCCCTGGTGTCTGGCTGCTCAAAATCGGCTGCCAGGCGATTTGCCTCAACCTCCCACCCCGACATAAACGTCTCCCCCTTACTCTCACAGATATTATGGAGCACACAGCAAGCAGCAATAACAATGGGAATGTTGATTGTGCTGAGGTCTAACCTAGTCAGCAAACAGTGCCAGCAAGCTTTTAAACGTTCAAAGGCACGTTCTACCACCATTCTGCACTTGCTCAGCCTATAGTTGAACTGTTCCTTACTACTGTCCAGGGTGCCTGTGTATGGCTTCATGAGCCATGGGAGCAAGGGGTAGGCTGGGTCCCCAAGGATAACTATTGGTATTTCAACATCCCCAACGGTAATTTTCTGGTCTGGGAAGTAAGTTCCTTCTTGCAACTGCTCGAACAGCTGGGAGTTCCTAAAAATGCGAGTGTCATGCTCCTTTCCTGGACATCCTACGTTGATGTCAGTGAAGCATCCCTTGTGATTCACCAGTGCTTGCAGCACCATTGAGAAATACCCCTTGCGGTTTACATACTGGTTAGCAAGGCGGTCCGGTGCCAAGATAGGGATATGTGTTCCGTCTATTGCCCCACCACAGTTAGGGTACCCCACTGCAACAAAGCCATCCAGTGCGACCTGCATGCACATTTCCCTGAGTCACTACCCTTGATAACAGAATGTCAGTGATTGCGTTGGCTACTTGGATCACAGCAGTCCCCACAGTAGACTTGCCCACTCCAAATTGATTCCCGACTGACCTGTAGCACAGTCAGGCGTTGCAGGCTTCCACAGGGCTATCGCCACTCGCTTCTCAACTGTCAGGGCAGCTCTCATCTTGGTATTCCTGCGCTTCAGGGTGGGGGAAAGCAACTCACAAAGTTCCAGGAAAGTGCCCTTACGCATGCGAAAGTTTTGCAGCCACTGTGAATCATCCCATACCTGCAACACTATGTGGTCCCACCAGTCTGTGCTTGTTTGCCGGGCCCAGAATCAGCGTTCCACTGTATCAACCAGCCCCACTGCCACCATGATGTCCCAATTGCCACAGCCTATGCTTTCAGGAACGTCTGTGTCCATGTCCTCATCACAATCGTCCTCATGCTGGCGTCTCTTAGTCTGGTTCTGCACATACTCCAGGATAATGCGCAAGGTGTTTACAATGCTCACAACAGCGGCAGTGAGCTGAGCGGGCTCCATGCTTGCCATGGTATGGCATCTGCACAGGTAACCCAGGAAAAAAGGCGCAAAACGATTGTCTGCCGTTGCTTTCACGGAGGGAGGGAGGGGCGACTGATGACATGTACCCAAAACCACCTGTGACAATGTTTTTGCCCCATCAGGCAATGGGAGCTTAACCTAGAATTCCAATGGGCAGCGGGAACTGTGGGATAGCTACCCACAGTGCACGGCTCTGTAAGTCGATGCGAGCTATGGTACTGAGGACACACTCCCCTGACTTAATGTGCTTAGTGGGGACATACACAATCGACTGTATAAAATGGATTTCTAAAAATTGACTTCTATAAAATCGACCTAATGTCGTAGTGTAGACATACCCTTATTGAAGTCAATGGGGCTCAGTATAGGGATCTGCCTTTGCAAGGCTTGTTGCAGGATACAGTTTTCTTGGATTGTGTAGGGGTATGATTCTCTAATAGTTGAGGAGGTGACTTAAAATAGGCCTGTGGTAGAAAACAGGGAAATTGGATAGTGCTTTGCTCAGGCTTACATACTTAAGAGGACTGGTAATCTCATTTGTAAATTGTCAGTTAAGAAAAATATAAACTCTTATTTAAGGTGAATGATGTTAGGATACTACATCAGCCTAAGGGTTGGAGAAAAGTAATACGTGTGTAGCCTGTCCCTTTTGTTGGCTGCTGTGTTATCAAGTAACTTCGCATTAGCCATAAAATATAATGTTGTCTATAACTTCATCCTTTTGTGTGTATCTGCTTTTGCTCTATGATTACATTAGAAAGCATTCAAGTCAAACTTACTGTTCAAGTTAGTTGATAATGTTCAATGTTTGTACTCAGCAATGATAGTTAGTGGCATTGTGAAGACATCTGCATCTGTAATCCTTCCACTGAAGCCAAAAGAAATGAAAGTGAAAATGTGGAATTAAAAATTAGCAGAGCTAAAATAAAATCTACTTGCGCAAGGGCCTGTAGGAACCTTTCATCGTGTTATGTACTTCTGCAAACTCTAAGGTTCTGTTTATCCTCTTTCCTGTAAAAAGCAAGTTTCTAGTCCTTATAGTTGTGAAGAAAATGTTCCTAATATGGTGTAGGGCAGGGGTTCTCAAACTGAGAAACAGGGGTTCTCCCTGAGAACCCCTGAGGGGTCGCGACCTGTGAGCTTCCACCCTGAACCCCGATTTGCCTCCAGCATTTATAGTGGTGTTAAATATATAAAAAAGTGTTTTTTATGTATAAAGGGGGGTTGCACTCAGGGGTCACCAGTACAAAAGTCTGAGAACTCCTAGTGTAGGGTTCTCTTGCCTTTCTGAATGCAGGCATACCATCTCAGCCACTCTTGTCAGTTTTCACTGTAATTTAAATGCTGATGAAACTGATAAGAGGGAGACCAATTTAAATTCAGTGCTTCTTGGGATGAGCATTGGAAGTGGTCAAGCACTGGAGCTGTCAGTGGAGAGGATTCAAAAGAGATTTGGGGAGAGCTAAAGTAGTAGCTACAGGAGCCATGGAGACTGTAGTATGGGAGTTGGGGGAACAGGAAGAAAAGGCTGGCTGAGAGGAGCAGCAGGCAGAGGACGTTTGGGGTGGAGGGTACCACATTGATCAGACCTGTACTAGCTGGAGGCTATAAAAGATGGAGTCCTGGGGGGGGGGGGGGGGGTTCAGGGTAGCATCCTAGTGGGACTCCCAATGCCTTCACCTGTTGCAGTAACTGGAGGTGTGGGGGCTGGCTTATCTGAGCATTATCTATTTGACAGCAACCTATTAGACCCCAGCCCTGTTTGTAGTCTCATTGTATTAGGAGATCTGGTATCTGTTTGTTTGACTTATTTGGCAAATATTGTTTTAATTCAGCTAGGTCTACAGTGGGTCAAATACTGTTCAGCAAACATTACTATTTTTGTTAAATCCTCTAGTCTGGATTAGGGGTACCATTGTGTTTGGTCCTGTATAAACCCACTGGAAGATATATGGTCTATGCCTCAAAGAGCTTTTAGTCTAGGGCAACTGGAATTAATAAAATAGAAATTTATTTAAGAATTCATTGCAATTTGAATACACAGCTGTCTATTCTTCCAATTGAAATGGTGTGGAGTGGCCATGTAGATATTTTCACCCCAGCTGATAGGCTTAGTTGTTGGATAAGTATGTGTTGGATAAACATTTCAAACTCTGAAAATTAATATTTCAGGTTGAGTGTTTGAAGGCTATTACAAAGGCAGGCTCTGATCCTATAGCTTGACTTCAGTTAGGCTCCATGTGAGTGGAGGATTGGTGCCCTGGAAGTGGCAAATTGGTATTTTAGAGGTTTACCTATACATAAATTGCTAGCATACAGTAACGAATCTTCACTAGATTTGCCACTGTAATATACATGTCCTCACTGTAAAGAGATACAATGCCAAGGAGAGTACTGCCAGTCTTTCAGTGACTTGAATGGCTAGACTTCATAGCATTGCAAGTTTGTTTGGAATGGGATGGGTACCGGAATGAGAGAACAGCATCCATCTGCTGGAACACAATGATTCATGAGATCTAAAAGCACTGTTCTTTTCAGGGATGTTCTGGTCATGACACTTTGTGTCTGGTATAGTTTTCATAAATTAGCAAAAACATGATCAATCTTATCCGAGAGGGAGAGAAATTTCTGTCCCGGGTGGAGCAAGATTACTTATTTCTGTGCGCACTGCCTATTAGGTGGAGATGGAATTCTGAGACATACATCATAAATATTGGATTAAGCAGAGTGCAACATTCACCCAGAAATATCTTCACTCGTAAATCAGCATGGTGGGTTGTTTGGTTTCTTTGTATCTGGAAACAGCAGTAAAGTTCTGTGTGGCTTCTCCATAGGCGTGGACCCAAGATATGAGGTGATGAATGACTTCTCATAGTGCTGGGCAATGTTTCTCATTTATGCTTTCCCGCTGCGCCCCAGGATAGTTGAGGGTGGCAGTGATACTGTTCCCACCCTCCCTGGCTGAAGAGGCTATGTTTGTCAGAACTGATTAACCTGGCATGGACCTTCCAGTGCCTGCCTGCCTGCCTCCCTCTCTCTCTCTCTCACAGTGGCGGTTTGCTATTGCAAAAAAACAATTTTCTAGGACCAGACAGTATAAAACGGGTAACTTTAACTGATCATTTCTCTCATGAATGCTAAAAAGAAGTCGTCAAATAACTTATTCTACTGAGTGGTGCAAAGTCCATAGTTTAATTACTGTATTAAAGAATGAAACGTACTTTTGAGTTCTTCCAGAAGGACTTTAAAGTGGTTGTATAAGAGAGTCCAAGCAAAAAGGTCAAGTCTCTCTGTCGTATAATGTTATAGTGTTCAAGAAAGAGAAGTTTTACACAAACACCAACGTTAAATGTTTCCTCTGGTCAACAGCCCTTTTTCCAGCCTCCAACGTCACGGAGCACTACCTTAAAAGTTCAGTCTGCTTCTTATAGCAGTACCCGGCTCAAACTGCTGCAGAAGGTATCATTATACTTTCCACTAAAATATATCTCCTCATAATTAATAACTGCACGCAGACAAAATTTTGTGATGAGACCCAGTATTTTTAAAATTAAACAAGTAGTCCACTGGGCAACCTTAACTCAGAATTAACCAAGTTTTGGGGTAAGTAATATATAATGTAGGTGGTTCTGGATGTCCATTTTTAAAAGATGGTCTTGGTTCCCATTCTGGAGGCATACTGCTGTGAAAATCCTATTATAATGGATCTGTGCAACATAGCACAATGAAGAATAGGAAAAGCTACCAGCACTTTCCTGAGTTTTTTTTCCTTTCTTTGAGTAATAAACTGTGGCTCACCATAAAGCTAAACAGATGATTTAGAAAAGCAGAGCTGAATTAATCTGAGTGTGGAAATTCTCAACTGGAGGGAACTTCAGGAGATGGTGGCAGAGATGGGTAGGCCTGGTTCTGCCTCCAAGCTGCAAGCCTGCTGAAGTGTCCATTGTGATGAATCTGTGGACTTTGTTACTTGAAAGGAAATTTTCATATATGCTTAGATAAATTTTTGTATTCTCTAGCTTTCAGTCTGAATCAAAATCTCAGTATTGACCATTCTTGTTCCTATAGGCAGAGGATGTGTTTACATCTGCTACTTCATTTTTACACCTTAATTAGGTAACTATATTAAATGGAAACTAAGGCCTGGTCTACACTACACAGTTAGGTTGACGTAAGGCAGCTTACGTTGACCTAATTATGTCAGTGTACACACTACAGCCGTGTCCTGCCAGTGTAAGTACCGTACTACACCGACATAATAACTCCACCTTCATGAGAGTCGTAAAGCTTATGTCGATGTAATTAGGGCAACGCAGTATCTCTGTAGACTCTGTGTTACTTACATAAGCTGTTGGCTGCCATGCTGGAGCCTTGAAATTTGACAAGAAAGCTGGGATGCTACAGCCTGGCTGCCCCTGGTGCTCCAGAATATGGCTGTGCCCGCCTGGCTCCCCACTCAGGGAAGCAAGAAGCCCGGGTGGCTCCTCTTCCCCGTTTCCCCCCTCCCCCCACCCCACAGTGGGGAGCTGCACTGAGTTGAGAGCCATGGCTCTCAGCCCCTCCACAATGTCCATCTTCAGTTGGTGGAAGCGCTCCTCGTGAGGATGTGCACCTCTGACAGAAGTAGGGTAGCGTGAACATCAGTAATTACTGAGGGGGCTGTAAGTTGACCTAACATAGGTTGACTTAAGTCTGTAGGGTAGACATGCCTTAGTAACTCTTTGCAAGCTTACATTTTGTTACACAGGCTTTCTTCAGCACTTCAGCAGTTAGGTCTCATGTATCATGCTGCTCCTTGTATCTTCAAATAAAAATAAGAATCCTTTCTGTTGGGAGTCTGGAAAGCTTTAGATATTCAAATGCTTATGGACTATTCTGTTTGCTCAGGAAAAAGTAGTCCAGAAAAAATCAAGACTTCTTGTAAGTTTAGAGAGACAGTTAGTTTTCCAAACTGCTGGTTTGTTTAAGGGCTTTACAAAACATAATATGAATTAAACTTTGTTGAGAAAGGTTAAATACACAACTCACAACTGGTGCTGCCCCTAAACACAACTATGCTGTGCTAATACAGGAGAGCTAAAAAATGGAACTGACTTCTCTCTTTTGTCCAAGCTAAGTTACCTCAAAAAAATTAAATAGCAAAATTGGTGAAAAGGAAATAGATTTAAAAACATTTCAGACTTAAGGGTGATGATGATATAAACTTTAATTTTCTGTATCTTGTCTGTTTATAGAATAAAACGTTATTGTGACTGTGAAAGAACATAAAATATTTGATATAGTTATTTTTATTTGAAGTCACAGCTTTGAAATAAGTAAAATATTCCAAATGGAGGACTGAGGAAACTATACAACCTAAAAAGAAAAGGAGTACTAGTGGCACCTTAGAGACTAACCAATTTATTTGAGCATAAGCTTTCGTGAGCTACAGCTCACTTCATCGGATGCATTTCATTCGTGAGCTGTAGCTCACGAAAGCTTATGCTCAAATAAATTGGTTAGTCTCTAAGGTGCCACTAGTACTTCTTTTCTTTTTGCGAATACAGACTAACACGGCTGCTACTCTGAAGCCTATACAACCTAAATGTTCTTTCATGCATTCCCCTTCTCTCCTCTGCACCCAGCGCCACTCCAAATGAACAAACTAAGTTTCTATGTGAAATTCAGTGAGAGTTTTGTGTCAATAGCATGTGGGGCAGGAGGTGAAGGGTTAAAGGAACTTTTGATCTTGGAGTTATGTAAGGCAGGAAAATAGGCTGTTGAGTACTAAAAGGTATTCTAGGGTTTTAACGTCATCAACACTTCTGATAGACTAGCTCTAGTAATAGCAATATGAAGTGAGATTAACATTTTGCTTTCTACAGGATGCAGCTGTGTTCAAATACATTTTCTTTAAAAACAGGAAGTGCCTATGGGTAGATGTGTGTAATTCTTGATTTGTCTTTCCCATATGTTGTTGATGCATAACTGAGAGTGTACTGAGTAGAGGAAGGCTTCGTTTTAACTCAGTGTAGTGGTACTAGGTACAAAATAAGAAAAAATGTTATGGCTCCCTCCTTAGCATTTCATTTTCACTGAAAAATGTTTAATTTTGGTGGAATAATAAAATTAGTAACTAGTATATTTTGTTTACTAACTCAATATACTTTAACTGATTTTGATGTATCCTAAATTAGAATAAGATCTTAACACTTTTACCCATCTACTTCACAGGGCTGTTAGGATCAGCTCTATTATGTAGATGGGGAAACTAAGGAAGGGAGGATGAAAAAAATTCCCTAGGGCTGGAGAGGGGTGTCTGCATCAGATCAAGGATAAAAATTCAGGAGTTCCTGAGTTTTAGTCTAATTCTTCTCTTTTCATATTATTAATGCTCAATCATTCCCTAGACAATTATTTCCACATTTTAGTGTGTATTATAATTTATTTTCACATTTCCCACTTTATTGTCTAAACTCAATTTGATTTAAAAGAGAAACTAAATATATTTTCTGTGTATGCCTAATTGTAGTTGGATATTGGTTTAAATTAGCAGAAGGAGAAACCCACGTACATGGTAGCTCAGTAGCTCTGAAAGCTTTTTTGTAAAATAGTGCTCAAGAATCAGACTATTGTTAACTAACAGTTTTTCTTTGGGAGACATTTTATGCTTAGCTTGATGTAAATTTTTCATAATTTTTCCCACCAGTCAAATCTTGGTAGATTCTATTTGCAAACACTTTTTGTTTTACATTTCATAAATGTTGCTTTGGCGATATTGACATTAATACAGTTTGACATTACTATTAATTTATATTATGGTAGTACCTACGAACTCTAATCAATGGTGAGGGTTCCATTGTGCTAGGCAGTGTACAGATGAGTAACAAAGAAGACTGTTCTTTCTCCAGAGAGCTTAGCGTAGGGTTAAAATTTTCAAAAGGGACTTGCGCACTTAGGTGTTTTTGAAAATTTTACCCTAATCGTGAGAAAGCAATAGGTGGACAAAATAAACAGAATGGGGTGGGAGTGGGTGGGAAGATAAGGATAAATTGAAAAGATAGTGAAAGCATAGTTTTGATGAAATCAGAAGTATCTTAAAATTTTATGTTTTTAGTGTATCATAGAAACACAAACAAATTAAGATCAGTGTTAGAAGATTTATTTGGCTGTGTATCCTCTTGTCGTTCAACAAACTTACCCTGTATATCTTTTGTTTAAAATGGAGTAACAGTAACTTTAACTGACATGGATTGTAGTTAGTGTGCACGAAGCTGGTGTGTGAATCTGCAGCACACTAGCTTGCGACACACTAACTTGTTTTGTGGACCTTGCTACTGTGCATTAAAAGTTCTGTAGTGCACTTTGATATGCTGCTGGAACATATGCAGTTAGTGTGCAGCAAGCTAGTGCACTGTACATTCCCACCCCGGCTTGTCACGCACCAAGTCTCTGATGAGCTAAGTCCTTAATTTTTGATGAATGAATGAATGAATCTCAGTATTTGATATGACAACACAATACATGTTCAACAGTGAAGAAAAGTCAACTTCTCAGACTAATTCCTTTCTAATCAGTAGTGGTGATTTCATGTCTAAGCTCCTCCTAGGCAAGGATCAGTTTATCCTTACAACACCCTATGAAGTAAGGAAATAATAGTACAGGAGAACCTCAGAGTTATGAACATGTCTGAAATGGAGGTTGTTCATAACTCTGAACAAAATTTTATGGTCCTTTCAAAAGTTTACAACTGAACATTGACTTAATGCAGCTTTGAAACATTACTATGCAGAATAAATATGCTTGCTTTCCCTTTATTTTTTTAGTGGTTTACATTTAACACAGTACTGTACAGTATTTGCATTTTTTTTTTTTTTTTTTTGGTCTCTGATGCTGCCTGATTGTGAACTTTTGGTTCCAAATGAGATGTGTGGTTGACTGGTCAGTTTGTAACTCTTGTGTTCATAACTCTGAGGTTCTACTGTATGACCATTTTATGGATAAGGAACTGAACCAGGCAATTGGCAAAGGTCACAAGGGACTGAATGTAATTCTCCTAAGTCTCAATCAGTGCCTTAACCAGAAGACCATCCTTCCTCTTGCCTAGTTTGGTGAGTACAACCTAGAAGAGCAGCTTGTCCAAAATTAAATTATGGAGACTCACTTGTAGGGAGAGAACCATCCAGACCCAAAAAGTCAAATTGGAAAGTGTACCCTTATTATTATTTTTAAGAGTTACTTGGTCATTCAGGCATATAGATAGAGAGATAGCACATGCATATTACTTGGGTTGAAGAGAGAGTGAAATTGATTTTTGACAGAAGAGAATAATACTCAGTGGGTGGGGCAGTATTTTAAGTCTTGTAACTGGGCTCCTGGCTGTTGTGTTTATATATTTTTCTTAATTTATTTTAACCTTTTTTCAGTCTTTCCCTCATTGTTAAAAACTTTTATTAGCTTTCTTTAAATCCTTAACTTAGATCTTTATCTCTAATAAGTTTTATGGACTTTAGACTGTCACTTTTGTATTTGTTGCTTGGTGGCACATCCTGGTCATTATAGTCTTATAATTCAGAGTGTAAAAAAACCCTGACAATTTGGACACTTGCCTGCCTCAGTCTACTAGAGAAATACTGTGAGTTTGTTTCAGATGGCACACTAGGAATTATTGCTGGAACCTCTGTAAATCTATTATGAAACTTCAGGTTTTTTTTCCTCTGCATCAGTTGTGTCTCTGTGTGTATACAATATGTCAATACAGCTTAATTTAGTAGTTGCTTGAAAAGGCTTTTAACAGTGCCTGAAATACTTGTATATAGCTAATATCTAGAGGTTAAATGTCTGGGGATAGGATTCAGTTTCCAATGGCTTTAAGGGCAATTCTCTGATACATGGCATATACTGTCCCGTCCTCTTGGTTGCTGGAAAGGGAAAGTTCACCCCATCTTTCGTCTCTGTCTTATGCTGAGAGTAAGTAAACTTTGAGTTACTGGTCTGGTCTGTGTATGGGTAAAGTTTTGTCTCCATTCTCCCTTGTCAGCAAGTGGACAGGGTGGAGAGAGAAGAGGGGCGTTCTGTCCCCTTCTGTGCTGTTTTTTTTTTTTTTTTTTTTTGAGGGGGTTCAGTACTGTCCCCTATTAGTCTCTTGTTAAGTATCTGAGATTTTGCCATACTGGTTTTTGGTTCACCTCTGCCCTTGGTCTCAATCACCCCACATCCCTACTCTTCATAACTTTTAGGAGCAGCAGTGTGATGATTACAAGATCAGGGATCAGTGGTGAAACTGACCAATCTTCGAAATATAGGTGGAATGGAAGAGATTGTAATAAGTTACACTGTGCAGCTGCTTGGGAGCGAGCAGTGATAGTCATGTTTTTGCACTGTCCACACTGGCGCTTAGGTCAATGTAACTTATGTCACTTGGTGAGTGGTGGCTTATTCACAACTCTGAGCATAGTAAATTATACCGACATAAGTGGTAGTGAGTACAAGCCTTTAGTTACTGTGCTGATATAGAATGAGAACTTGAAGAGAATACTGTAATGTATATGTGTAGTGAGGCTAAGTTAAGGTTGTACATGAAACTTTAATTTTTTAACTTCCTGTCTTTTGAGTGCTTAACTTTGCAACTGTAAGATTCCTTTTACATGATTTGTTTTCTGTAATTTCTTGAGTCTGCAGATTGGCCAATCTATAACTATTTTTTCACTCCCATAATACTGGGTGGACAAAAATTGGCCAAACAAATTTTTCCTGTACATCCAGAGGTCTGTGACCGGGGTCTCTCCCCCCTAATCCAGATGGATTAATTTCCTTTGGGACTAAAAACCATGACTGTTTGAGATTCTGATACCTTCGACAAGACAGTTTGTATCTAGAGTCTCTCATCCTATCTGAAAAAAACGTAATGTGGTGAAATTTGTTTTATGAACTTGACGTTCCTATTAGAAGTATTCAACAAAAAGGTTGAGCCACTGTGATCCTTCCAGATCTACCTGATATGCAGAAGCCTGCATTCCACAGGACGTGGTCAGTTGGCCTTGTATCATGGTGTATGGGGAAACAAGTATTACAAGGCTGAGACCACTCCTTCTGAGACTTCAGCTGGATACCTTATGCAATCTAGTTTGAGAAGTTGTCCTGGGAAACACTGGCATCTACTGCAGATGTGAGTACACTGTGGTGTCTCCAAAGTAGTTGTGCTACTTCTGGAAAGATTGATAGCAAGGACTAATTTAATGTTGACTCTGGATTGATGGATTTGTGGTATCAGAAGACACATACTGGTAATGGACAAAATGGTCAATTCTGTAGTACAGAGTGGATTGACTTAAAATGATTTTAATCATGATTACAATCGGCAAGCAGGAAACCTTGATTTAAATCATCAATTTAATTTTATTTTGCATTTGTAATTTTTACTGGTAATCATTAAAACATGTTGGTTGCAGCTAAATATAGACTTACCAAATTTAGTGTGTTACTTTTTGCTAACCAGGAGGATAAGCTATATCTACACATTTTTTTAAAGCTAAACTTAGCTTTATTTGGATTAATTTTTACTTATGTTAGAAAGTTGTGAATGATTCATTTCTTATTTACTAGACTATTTTTTTGCTTATGTTTTGTACTGAGCTGCATTTGGATTGAAAGTGGAATTCGGCTAAAATTCACACAAGCTGCCTTTTTAAAATATTATTTTTATTAAGTAAAACTACTGTAAATGTGCTGGATGTTTTTTCTTATGTAAGTTTTGATAAAAACATGTTTTGCAATTAAAACTGTTTTATTAAACAAAAGGAAGACTTTAAGACTTTCGAACAGGTAGCTCTCATCCTCTCGGATCTTGTTTATATTTATAGATTGGAAAAGGGAAAACAAGCTTTCCTGCTTTTTCAACTTCCAATTTAACTTTGAATAAATTTAAATGAAGAAAATAATCTTTCTTCACCTGCAGAAGAAGCTGTTGCTGTCAAAAGCTGGTTTAGCACTTCAGCAAACTCTGGCTCCAAATTTCTACCATTCATTGGTTTGATTTTCTTTAAAACTTTTTTGTAGCCAGCATGTCCTGCTTGAATATTTTTTATTTAAATGGTAGGTTTCAGAGTGGCAGCCGTGTTAGTCTGTATTTGCAAAAATAAAAGGAGTACTAGTGGCACCTTAGAGACTAACCAATTTATTTGAGCATAAGCTTTCGTGAGCTACAACTCACTTTGGATGAAGTGAGTTGTAGCTCACAAAAGCTTATGTTCAGATAAATTGGTTAGTCTCTCAGGTGCCACTAGTATTCCTTTTATTTAAATGATTTTGATAGATTACTGTTAGTTTAATCCTTAATATAGGTTGTCACAATTCCAAATTTAAATTAAAATACTTTTTTTTTTAAAAAAAAACCTATTTAAAATAAATCTGATTTAAATAAAATATTTAAATTAAAATCTGATTTATTTATCTGCCTTGTTCTACAAATCACATTTCCATGGGAACTGATTTTCTAATTACACAAAGACTTTCCAGTCAAGTGAGGACTTGACCTCACTTGTTAATTCAGCTACTGGTTATCTCCAGCTGAGATTTACCTAATGGGGCATGTGTGTTTGGTAAGCTTTGTTAAAAGCTTCAAACTCCACAGCATGGAATTTAGAAGTAAAATTAATTACAAACGACCCACAACCCTGCTGAAATTTGCAAACTATATAATATACAATAAAATGCTTCTAAGATACAGTTTTAATAGCAGATTAGTTAATGTGTTTTCTAAAATTTTGTTTATCCCACGTATGGCCGAACTATATTTCTTAACTCTATTCTGCCAGTACGTTGACTTAGTCAGGATCCTAAAATTCATTATTCTTTTCATGGTATTTTAGTTTTTCAGAACTTCCAGATTTACGTATTATTATCCACCAGTGCTTAAATAGTAGGAGACAGCAATTTCTTTGCTTTTACCTGCTGTCCTATACATGGTGGATCCAGCCATTTTGCTGTTGTAAGCAAGTTTCAGTCTATACATAGCTCCCTCAATTGCTTCAGGTGTAACAGCACTCACATATGGGATTGGGACTGTGTTCAGTTTTGTTCCTTGCACCTGAACGATCCAAAGGAAAGTCATTTTTTTCAGAGTTTCCTTTAAAAAAATTTATGGATAGCCCTTATCATTTCAAAGATAAACAGATGTAGTGATATCTGCTTTATTCTGCATTCAGTCTGAAACAGTAGCTCTGAAAGGTATAAACTTGCCCCATTTATTTCAGTAAGGGGCCTGTGGGCTTCTCTCTTCTGTGGCTGTGGAAAGTGGTACGTTTCCAAGATGCCACAGAATTTGCCATTTTGCTGTAGCTGGACACTTTGTTTCCATGCCATGATGGCAGCTTCAGGATATTCAGTTGGTAAATGATTAGGGAGCGGGTATACAAGATGGTAGAAAGTCACTTATCCTTGCCAGACAATACAGGAAAAAATACAAGCCTTATACCAGTCCAAACAGTCCCCTTGGGGTTCAATCAGGAAAATACACTGGGGGAGAACAGCTACTTGAGGGGAAAATAGACCTGTCTTTCAAGAAGTCTGCAGGACTCTGTGTTGGCTTAATCTGGACTGAAATCCCCTTGTCTGTGATCTGACTTTTCTCCCAGTGTGCGGAGTATTGTTCAGTTTCCATATTGGATGAGTGAGCTTTGGGAGACTTCCCTTAAGGGGATATGCCTTAGAAAAGGTCCCGGGATGTAGACTCATCCTGTCATAATTCAGCCTCAGGAAGAATCACAATAGGCTTGAAGCTATCCATTATCTGCTGTGGAGAAGGGTGATAGAGCCTCTCTTCTATTCTATTCCTCGTTACAGAGCAGTGTCTGATTTGGTGTATTCTGTAAGTTCCCAGAAAAGTTCAAATCCAGCATAGGGACTCTCACATACACTTCGGCAGCCATAAATTTAGAGGCCTTCCCTACTTTCTATAGCTCTGAAGGCTACTTCCTATAAATCCTTATTTATTGATCCCATGGGGGAAACCTGTATTTTACCTTGGGATAACAAAAAGAAAAGGAGTACTTGTGGCACCTTAGAGACTAACCAATTTATTTGAGCATAAGCTTTTGTGAGCTACAGCTCACTGCATCCGATGAAGTGAGCTGTAGCTCATGAAAGCTTATGCTCAAATAAATTGGTTAGTCTCTAAGGTGCCACAAGTACCCCTTTTCTTTTTGCGAATACAGACTAACATGGCTGTTACTCTGAAACTTGGGATAACAGTACTTCCAGCACATTTCCTTTGCCTCTTTGATATGGCTACTACTCCTAGTGTGTTCATGATGCTTGACATGATAGTAGCCCATAGAGAGGAGAGAATCTAAGGCTATGTCTGCACTGTCGCAGTGCAGGCGATGGGACTGTGAATTGCAGAGTGCACCAAAGTGTTGTGCTCTAACTGCCCTGTGTGGATGATTCTGGCGCAGACTAAAAGGTATCTAGTTCACATCAACATAGATGTATTAGATTCTCTCCTGGTCTCACCAGTGGCCTCCAAAGCTGCTTTCGATCTCTTCTCTACCCTGGTCTGTCTCACTTGACATCAGATATGCAATCCTTCCAAGCAGTACTGAAGTAACTCATCTAGTATCTCTATCTCGTGAGTGGGGGTTTTAAGGCCTCACAGCTCCTTTTCACTGTGATAGTCCCAGGAAGCCAGTTTCCTAAAGGTTCTGTGCATGTGCTTTGCTTTCACTGAGGGCTATGAATAGTATGTTGCTACCGGTTACAAGTTACTGCATGGCTCTTTCTAATCAAGCAAAAAGCATTACAAAGAAAACAGATTTAAATGCACACTAAATATACCCAGAGTCATCCATTGAAAGACTTACCAACCCTCCTGTAGGACTTCAGGGTCCCCTTGGACAGAAGATCTTGTCTGCTTGCTCGATCAGAAAGGCCAGGTCTACACTATATATCAGTATAACTATATCGCTCAGGGGTGTGAAAAATCAAAGTGCTACAGCAGCTGAGCTGCACCATTGCAGTTGTGCCACTGCCGCTTTTTAAGTGTAGACCTGCTCTGAGTCAGTTTAAGCACAGCCTTCTTATGCCCTTTCTTTGTCTGTTGGTCTCTAGAAAACCCAGTTTGAACCACTATATGCAAGCTTCCCCAGTGGGTGGTACCTGCTTAGCGGTGTTTAAAACCTAAGTGATTTACCTTAATGCCCCCCACTGTTTTTGGTTCCTGGAGGAATTGTGGCAACCCTGCTCCCTGGCGTTCGCATACAATCCTTGGACCACAGTGATACATACATTTAATAAAATATGGGCCCCAGCGATATCACATGGGATTGCATTATCTGTTACAGCAGCCTACCAGGTTTTGCAGCAAATACTTTGAGAAGAGAACAGTCCTAATGGCAGGGCTCTTAAAAGAGGGGAGACAGTATAGGTGGCCAAAGCCTCAAGGTGATCCAGTATGCTACTGTTTCTCTGCACAAGTTATTGTTGCATTATAGTTTGATCCATTCCAAGGTTTGAGCCCTGAATACGTATGAGACTTGACATTAGACTAGTTAAAGTTAGAATAAATTCTTGTTTCTATCACTAACTCTTCTGGACTAGATTACATTTTTAAACATAAAGATTTTATCTTTAATAGAAAAGACATCTCTCCAGTTAATAAAACAGCAAATAGAAATTCACAAGGCAGAACTAGAAGTATATTCCTTAGAATGGGACATGTCAATGACTAATGTTTGTATCTTTGGAGAAAAACCTTTATTTGTTTTTAAACTCTTCTGTAACTATCACATGTTTGCTGGCATCCGAAATTGAACGTTTCTTGAACTTACTTAAGAGCTCTTTGGTTTTTTACAGAAGAACTAGCTTAGGCCGGTCAGATATTCTAATAACACAGCACTATTAAATGATGCAATTAGAAGTTGGTGATTGTTGCAGTTAACTGAGTGGAGGGAATCTGAGGGGTGAGCTTGCACTTGTACGACTTTATCTGTAGACTAAAAGATATGCTTAATTGCATATGGGGGGGAAAAATTCATCCTTCTAACCAATCAGTAATAGCATAATCTTTTTAAAATATAAAGGAAATGAAAAAACTGTTAAGACAGTTTCTGTGAATAAGAGGCTGAGAGAAGGATCAGTTACCCTCATTTTGAAAACATTAGTGTCTGAAATATCCTGATAGGTCTTGCATAATTTCCTTACGCTTTCATTGTCTGCAGATCTTTGGAAATTGGGTTACTACAAAATTGCTGTACTTTTTACCTAAAAATAACGAGGTAGAATGTGATGAGAAGCTTTTGAATTAGATGGCTTATGCAGTTTCTTTTGACATCCAGTTCATAGTGTGTAGTTATGACGTTGGTAAGCAATGATGGATTTTTATTTGAAGACCTCTCATTGGAAATTAGTGGAGGCACTTCTAGCTTTCCCTCTTCGTCAGTTTAATCATGTTTGAGTTTATCTAATGGCATCACAAGTAACACCAACAGTTAGTATAAATGAGATTAAACTGAAACATGAATTTTTCCTGTCCTGTACACATGACCTTTTTATTTGTTGGATAAGAAATTCAGTTATAGGAAGTCTTGTTTGAGTGAGTCCTTTTTTTGTAAAGAATTAATTGAGAAGTTTCTTTTTGTATATTCCAAATATACATTTCAAAATTTTTGTGTATGACTACTAACCATAACTTTAAATTTTCTCATTGTTGTGTATGAATATAACGTTAAGTTCAACATCAAAGAAGGCGCTGTTGCATTTTATTTGTCTGCATCTTTAAATCAACATCATGTTGGAATATAAAGGAAACACTGCAGATTGAAGTGCATTGGTGTAGTAAGGGATGAGATGTATAAAATATTCAGACAGGTGATCAAACTACTCATCCTTAATGTAAACCCACATCAAGTCTTTCTTTTGCATAATTTGGAGATGTAGTCTGGTGTCCCCATTTTGGGAAGATTTAATGCAGGGATTCAGGTTCCAGCATTTTAAGAGCAGTTTGTGTTTTTGTAACAGACATGTCAGAAGCAAAATGTTTAAGGATGTTTTGTACAATATATTGGTCTAGATTTGAAAGGTTGCTTTCTCCAGGGCGTCCATATAATATTGAAGTGACTACTCTGTCTCTAACCAGATTGGGGGCAGGCCAGATTAATGTCTCTAAAATTCAAGATTAAGCCCTACTTTCAATTAGTATGTTTCCCCTTTGTGAGAGGATGGCTGCAGATGTGTTGCAGAACACTACAGTACTTCTAGCCCCAAAATGCATAATTGATATTATGTTTAATTACAAGTAAATCTTGATACCTTCTTATGAATTCAGTTTCATAGCACCCAGTTATAAAGAGCTGTAAAAGCTGACTCTTTATTATAAAAAAAAAAAAAAGTTGAAGCCAAAATGATTGTGATTTATGACCAAGCATAAACTTGATTGACTTTTATATTAACTCATTTCTAAGACTGTTCTGATTAATTCTTGTAGTGACAAGTCTCTCTTGGATAAAATGTATAGGTGAAAACGGGTTATCATTTGAATTTGCATACTCAGCTGGGATATTACTGGCAGTGAAAGCAATCTGTTAACCTTGCATTACTAATTATGGTACTTCATTACCACACTTCCTTGTTGAAAGAACCAAAGTATTTTAGTGCCTTAAACAATGGAGTCCATGAATTATTTGTAATGTTAGAGAAATTTGGTTCTTGCTTTTAATGAATAGAAAAAAGGCAGCTAGTGAAAGCAGTGCTATAGTTAAGGTTGATAGACCTCAGTCCAAACTTTTATTTTTGGTTCCAGTATTCATACTTTTAGACATTCTGCTTCAGAAATGAATTGTTTGGGAAAGTTTATAAAAACGTGTTGATTATGTCTCTTAGAGGCCCTTAATTTATCCTAATTGAGAAGGAAAAAGCCTTTTACCTTAGATGCAAAATTCTATTTTTTAATCTTTTCTTTGGAATGGTAGATGCTGAATTAACAATATAGTCTTTTCAAAGGTTTGCAATTCTTGTAACTTTAACTAAAAGTTAAAATCGATATAAAATGACTGAACTTTCTACTGTTCAGGGTAGTTCTTGATATCATGTGGAAAAATCCTGATGAAGCTTGATAGTTAAATTCTTGAACTGTACAATTGTGGGACATTATAAAAATTCATGGATGTGTATCAATTGTAAGCATCATTGCAAACTTACTTGGATTTAATCTTTTCTCACTTTCTTGGGGTACTGTGCATGTAAGCTTATATTGATATGTTGCTGCTGGTCATGGGTAGGCAAATCAAAAATAGAAGTACAGAAGTTTCTTATATGTAATCCATAAGAAAGGAGCAAAATACTGATGCTGATTTGCCTCACTAAATGTCCCTGAAACATTTTGGTAGCGTACAGTGGCATAGGTCTGTGTGATACACACTTTGAATTTACATGACACAACACTGCAGGTTTGGTTATGATGTCAAATGCACTTTAGAAGAGCGTGCTTTAATTGGTCTAGCCAAGCTCTACCTTAAAGTGAATGGTAATTTGGGATACTTCAACTTTTTATTATACTTAACTGGAGACAATTTAAAAAGTGCTTGATTTTCAGGAGTTGGTATGCAGCACTTTTTGAAAATCAGGGTCTCCTTAAGTTGTCAGGTTGGGCACCTGAATTCTTGAAAATCTTGTCCTGTATTCCTAGCTCATAGAAATAGAGGTATTTTTAATAAGCTTGAAACAAATAGACAAGGGCAGATATCAAATGGAAACGACTGGGTATTCAGCGAAAAAAAAAAAGGCCAGAGATAAATTTGTGAAATGTTAATGTCCAATAAATGGGTACAGATTTGAAAATATTGGTGTGTTGGGTCAGAGAAGAAGGAAGGTTTTAAATATTAGTTTCATAAAACAATAAATAAAGTGGAATAAAATGCAGGAATTAATTTATCTGAAAAATACTATATTTCTTAATATTCTTATATATAAGACTCATAAATGTGACTGTAATTGCTTTGAAATTTCATCCTGTCACCATGGATATAAGCCCAGTCAAAGACTTTGGGTAAAATTTTCACAAGTGCCTAATGGGCACTAAGTGAATTAAATGCTTTTGAGAATTTTACCCTTAGTTCATACCTGTTACTTCCTGAGTCTGTTGCATATGGGTGAAGGTGCCTAGTAAAGAGTCTGTCACAAGTAGCATGGCTAATGTATTGTTTTTCTGAATTTGAGACTTCTTAAAAATGGATTTTCCCAAGCAGGAGTAGGTGTACCAAACATTATTTTATTTTCAGTAGTAGTTTAGCTTCCTGTGAATATATTCAAATTACACAGCTCTTGTTGGCCATACTAAAAGCTGTCTGTAGAAAAATCTCTTCCCTCTCCAGTGCCTAGGTGTACTATTCTATCCAGGTAGAGAACATGTTTTACCATGGAACTTATTTTGTATTTAACAGCACTGATAAATAGATCATGCCAATGTAGAATGTTTTGGCTCCGGCCCATTGGTGGTACTGGTATTATTTATCTCACAGGCTTAAACTAAGGGCCACCAAATGAAATTAATAGGCTGCAGGTTTAAAACAAACAATGCACAGTCAACATGTGGAACTCCTTGCAAGAGGATGTTGTGAAGGCCAAGACTATAAGAGGGTTTAAAAAAAACCAAACCTAGATAAATTCATGGAGGATAGGTCCATCAGTGGCTATTAGCCAGGATGGGCAGCCTCTATTTGCCAGAAGCTGGGAATGGGTGACAGGGGATGGATCATTTGATGATTACCTGTTCTGTTAATTTCCTCTGGGGCACCTGGCATTGGCCACTGTGAGAAGATAGGATAGTGGGCTAGATGGACCTTTGGTCGGACTCAGTATGGCTGTTCTTATGTTTTAATTACCTACTACAGTTACTTGCATATTTGTATTTAAATTGCTACTGGTGGCTGGCCCATTTAAGACGAAAAAAAATTTAAGCCATAGCAGGTGAAAGGTCTACTTCAGGCTTTCATGGAATTTTACTTTGCATGTGTTCTTGTGGAGAGGAGGAAAATGTAACTTAATCTAATCAAACAAATTGTAATTTAGAAATATATTTGATAATCCCTGGACTAAAAGATGTGGAAATATATAGCAAGTGAATGAAAACTTGTAATATCTGGATTCTCAAAGCTTCATAAAAGTATCTTTTGGATGGGTCCCAGTAGACAAGGACTCAGAGATCTCACAAAAGCACTTAAGGCTCTCAGTATGGCTAGCTCCAACAGGCCTTATCAAAGCCACTAGAGAGCTTGTATGATCTGTAAGCGAGCTAAAGAAGCTAAAAAATCCAAGTAAAATAGGGGAAGAAAGTGTAAAAGATCTAGGAGTTATGAGTCCTTTGACTTCTCCTTCCTTGCTCTCTTCCACAGAGGATGGTGAATTGCTGGGCTGTGACTCCTATCAGGATTGGGGAAACACTCAGCAAAGGTTTTTTCCACTTGAGAAATTTGAGGCCATGTTTAACAAGGTTGAATCTGTGATTCAGATTCAGTCTGAACAAAATCCCAAGAGTAAGCCTTTGAACACCCCCCCCCCCCCACCCTATCTTCCCCTGCGGCTGCAATTCTTCTACACTCCTCTTTCGAGGAAGTAATAAGAGATGAATGGGATAAGTCAGAGAAGGACATATTAAACATGATCTTAAGTTCTGTAAGATCCAGGAACCAAAAATTGCAATTACAGAGATATTGAAGATTGTTGCTGCCATAGCGTCCCTGGCTAAAAATATGGTTATCCCCTCAGAAGGGGAGTTCTAGCCTAAGGACCCCACGAGGATGAGGTGGTGCTCAGAACTGCAGAATCGTTTGTCATGAAGGTGAACTCTTCTTTCATTGCTTCCAGAGAAGTGGTTCTACCTTCAATCTGTCTAAGGCCACAGTATCCCACTGAAGAGAAGTGCCACAACTGTACGTGTCTCTGTACGGGGCTCTGAGAATTATAGGAAAAGGTCAAAAAAAGGAAAATGGTATCCCTCCCCGTCTATAATATTTACTCAAAGGGCAAAATCATTTCCAAGTCACAACCTGCAGCACATTCCTGCCAATGGATGCCGCTGCAGAGGACAGGAAGTTCACCTTGTTGTGCTTGATTGTGACGCGTGGCCAGAAAGAGTTAAACATCCTGCAGAATAAATTACTAAAATTCAACTCTTAAAGACATATGGTGAGATAATGTTTGTGTTTTGTATATGGGTAGAGGTCAACAGTGTAATCAACAGTCCCTGTCTATGCTGTATTCTGTTAATTCAAAGATCAAAAGAACACCCTAGCATTTAAATGAATTGAAAACACAGGATATCTCTGTATTCATCTCTTTGAAATGTACAGCAAATCATCTGTAAATGGTGGAGAAACAGGCCATTGGCCTTATGTTAATCTGTGTGAATAATTAACAATGATGCTTAGGAAATGAGGGCCTGTTGTTCCCTGAGGGACTCCAATTTATCAAAGAAGGCCTGAAATTGTATGGAAGATCCTTGGGCCCCAATCCTGTTTATCTCAGATCCGCTTAAGTTTCATCAGGGGAAGTTTGAGTTGTCAGATTGAGATCCCAGTTATGCTGGTACTCCCTGAAGGTGATATTGGACATTGGACTACAACCTATTAACTAAATTCTAAAGGAACTCTTTGCAACTATAAAGCTTACTGTCTCTGCTGTGTATCTGAACCTTAAGAATTGTCTGTATGTATGTTGATCTTTTAGCCATACTCTTTCCTTTTTAAATAAATTTTAGTTCAGTTGTTAAGAATTGGCTGTATGCGTGTATTTGGGTAAGATCTGAAATATTCATTAATCTGGGAGGTAATGTGTCTGATCCTTTGGGATTGGTAGAACCTTGTCTTTTATATGATGAAATAAGATTTTCAGAAATCTTCATCATATTTGACTTGGGTATCTGGATGGAGGCCTGAGGCTGGGTTACTTCAAGGGAACTGTGGTGTTGACTTCTGGGCAACCAGTGAGGTAACAAAGAATCTGTTTTATGCTGTCTTGGTAAATCTAAGTATTGAAAATATCCACCAGCTTTGGGGATTACCTGCCCCATTCTTTGCAGTTCACCCTAATTGAGTGACCTCAGCTGGCACCGAGCTGGGACCCCGGTCACAATAATACTTACTCAAAGGGCAAAATAATTTCCAAGTCACAACCTGCAGCACCTTCCTGCCAAAGGATGCCTCTGCAGAGGACAGGAAGTCCACCTTGTAGTGCTTGATGAAAGTGGTAGCATTTGATCAGGAGGCTATCTTACAAATTTCTGCTAGGGATGCACTAGCTCTTTCTGCCCATAAGGTCACCAGGGATCATGTGTAGTGTGCCCTGATTCCTTCTGGAACCAGAATCTCCGATGTCTTGTATGCTTTCACAATACATAGTCTAATCCACGTAACAACAGAGGACTCGGAAGCTCTGAGTCCTTGGCATTTCAGATGGAAGACTACAAACAGGGCATCCTATCTCCTTTTGGTCTCTGTGTTTGAGATAAGTTTCAGGAGAATGATAGGGTTGGCTATAACTGAGGGACACTCTTGAAGTACGTGTGTATGCTTCAGAGGCATTCCTCAGAACAGTTCAGCTCTGAGAATCTTGCCAACTCCATGCATCTTTAGGGCTGGAGGGACTGGGGTTAGAGAACGTGGTAATAGAGAGGCTGTGAGTAGTGCAGCTGCTCTAAACTGTACTGGCAGTGAGGGGACCTTTGAGTTCCTACTGCAGATCGGGTCCCTGTGAAGTGGGAAGAAGCTGTGTTGCCTTTCTCATAGATGCAGAGGGAAAAAGGAGCCCCTTGCAGGTATGGGGTTTTGAGGCTCCCCTTCCCCTTCTCCCACTCCTTGCAGGCAATCTACAAAATTAACACTTGTAGATGTGATTCCTCCTTTTTTTTTTTTCTAACATGCTTTGATCAGCAGAAAGGTAGTTAACAAAGTTGACATTTAAATTACTGGGCATCTGAGCTAACTCCCAACTGAGATCAATGTTCACACATCTCAAAGCTGCTATTGCAGGCTCCCTGCAAGGCTAAAATAGGCTTTCACTAAAACAGTCTGGTCAAGGCTATCACTACCACCAAAAATGTCAAAAGTAACCTATTAATGCTCATGCCTAGCATTTGAGGCTCCTAAGAGCAGGTAAGATTCCAACGAGCCCAAGTCTGATGGGTTGGTGGTGGGCTCCCAAACTTAGCCTTCCTCAGTCTCTCTTCTCAGCACTGTTGGCTATAGGTAATGGGAAGCAGAAGGGCTTGTGGGGCTACAGTCTTTTCCCACTGCTGCCATTTTGGCAGTTCACAACCATAATCTAAACATTCATTATGACTTGCCTTCAAAATTAGACTAATAGTAGTGCTCAAATTTCAGAGTAACAGCCGTGTGAGTCTGTATTCGCAAAAAGAAAAGGAGTACTTGTGGCACCTTAGAGACTAACCAATTTATCTGAGCATAAGCTTTCGTGAGCTACAGCTCACTTCATCGGATGCATACCATGTGAGCTGTAGCTCACGAAAGCTTATGCTCAAATAAATTGGTTAGTCTCTAAGGTGCCACAAGTACTCCTTTTCTTATTAGTGCTCAAAGATGATTTGCTCAAGAGTCCTACCGAAAAGTGTAAACACCTTAACTAGGTACTTCCTGAAGATACTTCTCTTTGTATGTTAAAGAACAAATGCCTTGTTTTTCTGGAGAGTAACTTTCTCCCCTTCTCTCTTCTAAATGTAGAAAGGAGATTCTTTGTTCAAACTATCCTAAGAAGCTTTTCTGTTTCATGTTTTTTTTAATATAGCTACAAAAGTCTAGGCAGCCTCTAGCCAGCAAAACAGTGTTGATGGTTTTCATTCTTAAATAACTTTTAACAGTGAAGCAATTTGGTTTGGAAAGATGGATGTTTTGCCTCTAAGTGAAAATTTCTTAATAAATAAAATTTTCAACTCCTAGGCTACAAATGCGTATGTGCACATGCTTTGCTTTCAAGCATTTGAGTAGTCCTATTGAAGTCAGTGGGACTACTTATGTGACAAATTACCTCTCTGCTTAAGTGCTTGCAGGATCAAAGTCTTAACTTTCAGTATTTTGTTTTTGTCTATAACAGTTTTGTAAAAATCAAATAAGAGGCTCTCAGGCATTTTAATAAACCACCATGTGTTATTTCATTATAGCACACATTTTCAAATGCATTTTACAAAGTCTCAACTGGATTTAAATCATGATTATCTTAAAAAAAACAAAACAAACAAACCTACGCAAAACACCACCCACCTAAGGAATTTAAACAATTTTAAATTGCTTCACCCTGAATTTGCTATTTTTAGGTAAAATAGTGAAAGAGAGCATAAATGTTACATTACGTACATTTGCAATGACAGTTTCAGTATCTCAAAATACCTTCTCTTGTGTTTTTTGGGAGGCCCATACTAACACTTCTAGAAAACTTTTAAAAACTATTTGCCAGAATGTTTTTAAGGATGTCTTCATATATGATCACCCTCTCCTTTTTCCAGTGCAAATTGTCAAGAGAGCCATTATATCTCTTAAATGGTGGATTAATTTCTGGATTATATTACAGTAATTTTAAAAATTTATGCCTTTTTGAATAGGAGAAATGGTTGTCATAGTAGTTAAGCATTTCATTTTTTATTTGTGCATTTACATCCTTATTTTATAACCTTTCATTTTCTGCATTGTTGAGTCATAATTCCCAGATGAGTATTCAGACTCATGATCAGATTGTAGTGAATTATGGAGAGCCCTGATTGTTGAGTTGAGACAGTTTGCCTAGAAGTGTGGGAAAGATGTGGACTTTAAGACACTACAAACTTGAAAATCACACTTTTGAATAGTTTTCAAATCTACTATTGTTACAAATAGCCCCGAAGATTACTGTAATGAACATTAGAGAGGGAAAAGGGTTTTTTGTTGGTTTAGTGCATTTGAAAGCATTTTGTGCATATGCAGTTTCACTGTTTTCCCTGTACAGTTGTTTTTACCTATTATTTGTATGGTTCTCATCATAGCAAGGTGAGGAGAAAAACTAAAAACAAAAATAGACAAAAATTGACAGGATGACTCAAGTGTGTGTTTCAGAGTAACAGCCGTGTTAGTCTGTATTCGTAAAAAGAAAAAAGAAAAGGAGTACTTGTGGCACCTTAGAGACTAACCAGTTTATTTGAGCATGAGCTTTCGTGAGCTACAGCTCACTTCATCGGATGCATAGCATATTGTGGAAACTGCAGAAGACATTATATATACACACAGAGACCATGAAACAAAACTTCCTCCCACCCCACTGTCCTGCTCGTAACAGCTTATCTAAAGTGATCATCAGGGAGGGCCATTTCCAGCACAAATCCAGGTTTTTCACCCTTCCCCCCCCGCCCCCCCCACAGACACACATACAAACTCACTCTCCTGCTGGTAATAGCCCATCCCTCTTTGAAACCTCTCTTTATAATGCGCATGATAATCAAGGTGGGTCATTTCCAGCACTAATCCAGGTTTTCTCACCCCCCCCCCCACCCCCCTCCAAAAACCACACACACAAACTCACTCTCCTGCTGGCAATAGCTCATCTTACAATGTGCACAGCAATAATCCAAGTTTAACCAGAACGTCTTGGGGGGGGGGGGGTTTGTAGGAAAAAAAAACAAGGGGAGATAGGCTACCTTGCATAATGACTTAGCCACTCCCAGTCTCTATTCAAGCCCAAATTAATAGTATCCAATTTGCAAATGAATTCCAATTCAGCAGTTTCTCGCTGGAGTCTGGATTTGAAGTTTTTTTGCTTTAAGATAGCGACCCTCATGTCTGTGATTGCGTGACCAGAGAGATTGAAGTGTTCTCCGACTGGTTTATGAATGTTATAATTCTTAACATCTGATTTGTGTCCATTTATTCTTTTACGTAGAGACTGTCCAGTTTGACCAATGTACATGGCAGAGGGGCATTGCTGGCACATGATGGCATATATCACATTGGTGGATGTGCAGGTGAACGAGCCTCTGATAGTGTGGCTGATGTTGTTAGGCCCTGTGATGGTGTTCCCTGAATAGATATGTGGGCACAGTTGGCAACGGGCTTTGTTGCAAGGATAGGTTCCTGGGTTAGTGGTTCTGTTGTGTGGTATGTGGTTGTTGGTGAGTATTCGCTTCAGGTTGGGGGGCTGTCTGTAGGCAAGGACTGGCCTTTCTCCCAAGATTTGTGAGAGTGTTGGGTCATCCTTCAGGATAGGTTGTAGATCCTTAATAATGCGTTGGAGGGGTTTTAGTTGGGGGCTGAAGGTGACGGCTAGTGGCGTTCTGTTATTTTCTTTGTTAGGCCTGTCCTGTAGTAGGTGACTTCTGGGAACTCTTCTGGCTCTATCAATCTGTTTCTTCACTTCCGCAGGTGGGTATTGTAGTTGTAAGAATGCTTGATAGAGATCTTGTAGGTGTTTGTCTCTGTCTGAGGGGTTGGAGCAAATGTGGTTGTATCGCAGAGCTTGGCTGTAGACGATGGATCGTGTGGTGTGGTCAGGGTGAAAGCTGGAGGCATGTAGGTAGGAATAGCGATCAGTAGGTTTCCGGTATAGGGTGGTGTTGATGTGACCATCGTTTATTAGCACTGTAGTGTCCAGGAAGTGGATCTCTTGTGTGGACTGGACCAGGCTGAGGTTGATGGTGGGATGGAAATTGTTGAAATCATGGTGGAATTCCTCAAGGGCTTCTTTTCCATGGGTCCAGATGATGAAGATGTCATCAATATAGCGCAAGTAAAGTAGGGGCGTTAGGGGACGAGAGCTGAGGAAGCGTTGTTCTAAATCAGCCATAAAAATGTTGGCATACTGTGGGGCCATGCGGGTACCCATAGCAGGGCCGCTGATCTGAAGGTATACATTGTCCCCAAATGTAAAATAGTTATGGGTAAGGACAAAGTCACAAAGTTCAGCCACCAGGTTAGCCGTGACATTATCGGGGATAGTGTTCTTGATGGCTTGTAGTCCATCTTTGTGTGGCATGTTGGTGTAGAGGGCTTCTACATCCATAGTGGCCAGGATGGTGTTATCAGGAAGATCACCAATGGATTGTAGTTTCCTCAGGAAGTCAGTGGTGTCTCGAAGGTAGTGTGTGTAACACTTGAAACTGAAATTTGCATTTCGTATTGATGGTGTTGCTTTTAGATGGGGTCTGATCTGACTGATGAAGGGAGAGTTTAATTTCATTCTCGGATATGTACATATGTGTTGCCAAGGGGATCAACAGTGTAAAAGCAGATTAAGTTTAAATTGTCACTTGCATTGTGTGCAAAATTCAATTAGCAAGTATCTTTTTCAAGTTTGTGACCTTTTTAAAGGCTTTATCTTTACAGTTCTCAAGCTACTTTGCCTACCCCCTAGCTTTCTAGGGTGCCAAAAGAATTTCCTAAACTTGAGTTTAGGTTGTGTACTTGATGAAAGATGGGGTGAATTTGCCATATAAAGCTTAAAAATTGTGAGTAAGTATAGAACTAAAAATATAAAACATGGCACTGTTCATCCTGGATTAAACCTCTCAGAAAAGTTTCATTGTCATCTGCAAATGGCAACAGTTACAAGCTGCAGGAGTTGACAGACTAACATTAACGTGAAATAAACATTTTTCAGGCAATAGCACTGCATAACATATTGTAGTTGCCTTAAATTGTTAACCAACAATTAAGTACAATTACAAGAGGACCAAAGTGTCAGTGATTTCCTACTTGATTAAAAAAGTGTTCTAAAAAATCATGTTTTATCGTGGTTTGATACATTTTTAAAGGAATAATGGAAATTCTAGTGGTCTAACTTTTGTGTAATTTTTTTCCTCAGGTGGCTTTTCCACTGTGTTCCTGGTGCGTACCCATGGTGGAGTACGCTGTGCACTGAAACGAATGTATGTTAATAACGTGCCTGACCTCAACATTTGCAAAAGAGAAATAACTATTATGGTAAGTAAAGCAACTGTTTGATGGTATGCAGCAGGCATGGATTTGAATGGAAATTTTGCAGCTTTATTTTTCTAGAGGGGTGAGATTAGGAATATAGATATCCTCTACTTTTGGAAGATGGAGTGTGAATTGTGCTTTAGTTACTCTTAGCTGGTCAAGGAGTAGAATTGGAGAGAAACTCTTGTGAACCCCTTCTCTCTCAAAGATGATTTCAGTGCATCTCAGCAGCAGCCACAAATGCAGCAAATATAAACCTATAATACTGAATGAAGAGGTGGGTAAAAGTCTTTATCTCTGATTCAGGATTATATCTGGAGTGACTGATTTGTGAAGGTCAAGTGCAGGCACCTTTGCTGGTGTTAATGCAACAAGCCATGGGGGCAATGTGCAAATGCTTTAGGGCCCAACCTTGCAGTATTAAAACTCATTTTTTAGCAATCTCAGTATTAGTATCTCTATTTGTACTCAATAGCCTATGTTAGAATTTCTTCACTGAACGCTGTTGTTTCCTGAAAGCTATTGCTAATGTGTTCATGTTCTTCAACCTTCTGACTCCTAGTTAAAAGGTTTGAGAACATGCAAATGTACTGCTCTAGTCTTATAAGAAAAACTCTCTTCCATGTATAAAAGAGAATATGCACACTACCAAAAAAAAAAAAAGAGAGTAACAGTAAGACAGCATATCCCTTATCCTTCTAAATTTTTTACCTTGTGAATCATGTGAAAGAGATCCTCTTATTGACCGCCTCCTTTCCAAACCTCAAAATCACAATTCCCCATAGCAATTGAAGTGTTACATGTAACAAGTAACATTAAAACTGTTCTAAAGTATAATTCTGTAAAAGCGATGGTAAAAATAGCAGTGTAGGTTTCCACAGTTAGTCTGTTTCTGTGTCAAATGTGTTCTGTTTACAACTAAAAAAAAATTTTCTGCCAGATCTGTGAACTTTAACTGTAAGCTCTGAAAGTACTATATGTGACAATCAAGGTTCTGCTGGCTAAATGATGCTTGTAATGGGGTTGTCAAGCGATCTAAAAAAATTAATCGTGCAATTAAACAATAGTGGTATACCATTTATTTAAATATTTTTGGATGTTTTCTACATTTTCAAATATATTGATTTCAATTACAGCACAGAATACAAAGTATATATTGCTCACTTGATATTTATTTTTTATTACAAATATTTGCACCGTAAAAAACAAAAGAAAGTGTTTTTCAATTCACCTCATACAAGTACTGTAGTGCAATCTGTTTATCATGAAAGTTGAACTTACAAATGTAGAATTATGTACAAAAAATAACTGCATTGAAAAATAAAACAATGTAAAACTTGAGAGCCTACAAGTCTACTCAGTCCTACTTCAGCCAATCGCTCAGACAAACAAACTTGGTTACAATTTGCAGGAGATAATGCTGACCGCTTCTTGTTTACGATGTCACCAGAAAGTGAGAACACGCGTTAGCATGGCAGTTTTGTAGCTGGTGTTGCAAGATATTTATGTGCCAGATATGCTCAACATTCGTATGCCCCTTCATGATTTGGCCACCATTCCAGAGGATATGCTTCCATGCTAATGATGCTTGTTAAAAAATAATGCGTTAATTAAATTTGTTACTGAACTCCTTGGGTGAGAACTGTATGTCTTTGGCTCTCTTTTACCCGCATTCTGCCAGATGTTTCATGTCATTAGCAGTCTCGGATGGTGACCCAGCATGTTTGTTTTAAGAACACTTTCACAGCAGATTTGACAAAACGCAAAGAAGATACCAATGTGAGATTTCTAAAAATAGCTACAGCACTCGATCCAGGGTTTATGAATCAGAAGTGCCTTCCAAAATCTGGGAGGGACGAGGTATGAAGCATGCGTTCAAAAGTCTTAAAAGAGCAACACTCAGATGTGGAAACTACAGAACCCGAACCACCAAAAAAGAAAATCAACCTTCTGCTGGTGGCATCTGACTCAGATGATGAAAATGAACATGCATCGGTCTGCTCTGCTTTGGATTGTTATCAAGCAGAACCCATCATCAGGAAGGATGCATGTCCTATGGAATGGTGGTTGAAGATGAAGGGACATATGAATCTTCATATGAAGCGCATCTGGCACTTAAATATCTTGCGATGCCAGCTACAACAGTGCCATGCAAATGCCTGTTCTAACTTTCAGCTTGTAACAATCTTGTCTGCAGTGTGGTTCTACAGGTGTAACTGATTGGAACCCGGTAAACCATTCTGATGTGCAAAAAAACCTCCAACCCCAACCTGGTTTAATTTGTTAGTTTTGAAGTTTCTACATGAGAAGAAAGCAATAAGAACTTTATATTTTAAACTATATGCAATGAGTAGATGTCTTAAGTAAGATGATACATTTTTTTTACGCCAACCCACACTCTAGACACAATATAGAAATAATATGAAGGGTGCAGCTGCTTGGTTATGTGCCCTCACTTAGTATCAGTGGTGCAAGTACAAATCATTTCTTTCGGGTACGCTGCCCTCATGGGAGGGGCACAAAGGTGGGGGGGGGCTCATGTGACCTCCACACAACCTGGGGCCCCCGCACTCTACCTGTCCCCTCCCCATGATCCACATCCATCCCACGTTAGCTGGCTCATAGTTGAATTTAAACCAAAGAAATAACAAAGGTAGATGTGAAGCAAACATGCAGGATGCAGAAGTTTTTTTTTTTTTTTTTTTAAAGTAGGTCAGAAGATCCTTTAGAACCCATAACAGTCCTGTACTAGGCTACAACAACCAGGGCAGAATTTCTGTGAAAGGCACAGCATCCACATGTACTGCCCTTACTATAATTGTATCAAGTCCATTCTGATCAGCATCTAATACATGAAGCATATTGTATATGGCTGCATATTAACGGGTCCATGGCTTTGATCTGATATTTCTTCCTGGTGAGCAACAGATCTTTCAAATGTACTGTACAACTCTTTTAAAGATCCTTAGAGCAGGGGCGGGCAAACTTTTTGGCCTGAGGGCTGCATCGGGTTTCTAAAATTGTATGGAGGGCCGGTTAGGGGGGGCTGTGTGTCCCCAAACAGCCAGGCATGGCCTGGCGCCGCCCCCGCTTCTCACCCCCGACAGTCTGCCCCCCTCTCCTCCCTGGGACTCCTGTCCCATGCGATCCTCCTGTTCCCTGATGGCCCCCCAGGGACCCCTGCCCCATCCACTCCCCGCTCTCTGTCCCCTGACCGCCCCCGGACCCCCTGCCCCTAACTGCCCCCTGCCTCCCCATCCAACTCCCCCCTCTCCTTCCTGACTGCCCCCTGGGACCCCTGCCCCATCCAACCACCCCTTCTCCTTGACCACCCCTGGACTCGCTGCCCCATCCAGCCCCCCTCTCTCCCCCCGGGAACCCCTGCCACATCCAACCACCCCTTCTCCCTGTCTCGTGACTGCCCCCAGAACCCCTGCCCCATCCACCCCCCCCCGCCCCTAACTACCTCCCCACTGCACCATTGAACTCCCCCCTCTCCTTCCTGACTCCCCCCCCCCACCCCCGGACCCCGCCACATCCAACCACCCCTTCTCCCTGTCCCCTGACTGCCCCCCGCCGCCCCATCCAGCGCCCCCCCTCTCCTTCTGGACTGCCCCCCTGGGACTCCCGCCCCCATTCAACCACCCTGTTTCCCGCCCTCAGAGTGCCCTGATCCCTATCCACACCTATCCCTACCCCCTGACGACCACCCCTGAACTCTCCTGCCCTCTATCCAACCCCTCCGCTCCCTGCCTCCTTACTGCACTGCCTGGAACACCGGTGGCTGGCGGCGCAGCTGCACCAGGACAGGCAGCAGCCCAGCATGGAGCACCGGGTCAGGCCAGGCTCTGCAGCTGTGCTGCCCCAGGAGCTCACAGCCCCGCCGCACAAAGCATGGCGCCGGCAGAGCAGTGAGCTGAGGCGGAGGGGGAGGGGGAGGGGCCGGGGGCTAGCCGCCAGGAGCTCAGGGGCCGGGTAGGATGGTCCCGCTGGCCATAGTTTGCCCACCTCTGCCTTAGAGCATGACAAGTGATCCTGATCAAAGGGATTATTAAAGACCAGTATTTCAAAAAGTTCTCTTGATTCTGACAGTGCCACCATGTTCTCCATAAATCTATGGGGAGGCAAGGGTGTTAATTCTTTTATATAGGAAAACTATCCCTGTGAATGATAATTGGAAGTTGTTTAAGAACGCTTCACTAGATGCTCCAAAAGCCACAATCAGGGAAAAAGGCAGTATTGGTTAGAAAACTGACCCGATTTAGAAGGGAAGTGAAGACAGCTATAAATAATAATTAAAAAAAAAAATAGATGGAAGAAAGGAGACGTTGATAGCAATCAATATAAACCGAAAGCTAGAATTTGTAGAAAATTTGTCAGGGAACAAAGGAACACCAGGAGAAATCTATCACTTGCAGAGTTATGGACAATGAGTTTTAAAAAAAGTATATTAGATACAAAAATAATCCTGACAATGGCTTTGGTCCATTATTAGAGGCCAATGGTAGAATTATTAATAGTGCAGAAAAGGAAAAAGTGTTCAATACATATTTCTGTTCTGCATTTGAGAAAAAACAGATGATGTTGTCTCATATGAAAATACTTTTTCCATTTCACTGGTATCTCGGGAGCACATTGAATAACCGCTATTAAAGATTTTTAAATCAGCAGGCCCAGATAACTTGCATCCTAGAGTTTTAAGAGCTAACTGAGGAGCTTACTGGAACTGGACTGGTAATGTTGGTTTTCTATAAGTCTTGGAACACTGGTGAAGTTCCAGAAGAGCGGCAGAAAGCTAATGTTATGTCAATACTTAAAATGGGTAAACGAGATGACAAGGGTAATTATAGACCTGCCAGTCTGACATTGATCCCAGGCAAGATAATGGAGCACCTGATGTGGAACTTGATCAATAAAGAATCAGAGGAGGATAATATAATTAATGCCAATCAACATAGGTTTATGGAAAATAGATCCTGTCAAAGTAACTTGATATCTTTTTTTAATGAGATTAGACGTTTGAGTAATAAAGGGAATAGTGTTGATGTGATATACTTTGCCTTCTGTAAGGCATTTGTCTGGGTACTGCATGATATTTTGATTAAACAACGAGAGAGATGAAAAATTAACATAGCACCCATTAAATAGATTTAAAGTTGGCTAACTGATAGGTCTCAAAATGTAACTGTAAATGGGGAATCATCATCAAGCATCTAGAGGGGTCCTTCAGGGATCGGTTCTTAGCCCTACGCTGTTTAGCGTATATTTATCAATGACCTGGAAGAAAACAAAATCATTACTGATAAAGTTTTCAGATGACCCACAATTGAGGGAGCGATTAAATAATGAAGAGGACAGGTCACTGATACAGAGTGGTCTGGATTGCTTGGTAAATTGAGCATGCACAGACAATGTGTGGTTTAATATAACTAAATGCACACATCTAGGAACAAAGCATGTAGGCCGTGCTTACAAATTGGGGAACTCTATCCTGGGAAGCAGGGACTGAAAAATATTTGAGGGTCATGGTGGATAATCAGCTGAACATGGGCTCCCACTGCGACGCTGTGGTCAAAAGGCCTAATGTGATCCATAGATGCATAAACTGGGTAATCTAGAGTAGGAATAGAGAGATAATTTTACCTCTGTATTTGCCAGTGGTGTGACCGCTGCAGGAATGCTGTGTCCAATTCTGGTGTCTACAATTCAAGAAGAGTATTGAAAAATTGGAGAAGGTTCAGAAGAGAGTAATGAGAATGATTAAAGGATGAGAAAATCTGTCTTAGAGTGATAGACTCAAGGAGCTCAATCTATTTAGTTTAACAAAGAAGGTTAAGGAGTAATATGTTTGTGTCTATAAGTACCTACATGGGGAATAAATACTTAATAATGGGCTCTTCAATCTAGCGGACAAAGATATAGCATGATCCAATGGTTGGAAGTTGAAGCTAGACAAATTAAGACTGAGAATTAGGCGTACATTTTTAATAGTGAATAATTAATTTATTGAGGGTTGTAGTGGATTCTTTCTCACTGACCATTTTAAAATCAAGATCGGATCTTTTTCTAAAACATATGCTCCAGGAATTATTTGCGGGAAGTTATACAGCGTATGTTATATGGGAGGTCACCTTAGATGACTGCAATAGACCCAGTTGGCCTTGGAATCTGTGAAGGTAGGACTGGGAATTGTCCAGTATATACTGCTTTTGGCTACTTAACTAGCTGGAAAAGAGAATGTTGTCATAGTAAGAGCTGCTTACTATGGTTACTAAATGGTTGCTTGATCAAGTCTTTCTCTAGTGGGGTACATTAGAGGTGGAGCTCTTTGCCGCTAATTATAAAAAGAAGCTCCTGCACCAAGTGCAGGCTCATATGGTGTAACTCTCACATCCTTTTGTGAGGGAAAGCTCTCATAACTTTCCACTAGTCCTCTTAAAAGCAAGGACTGTGACAGCTGTGGAAACTGTCAGGCATGGATCAAGTTGCCTGAATTTTGGCTTATTTTCCGTTAGTCCTTTTTAATGTAACACACAGTCCATGAATGTTTGCAGTGTATTATGATTATAGCTGCAAAATCTTAACATTTTTGAGTTTGTCTTAATGATGAAATTAACAGAGAACATTTTTCTTTTGACATGTGCTTAGTGTTTATAAAGTTTCCAAACTGACAGCACTGTAAATTGAACCTTACTACCTACACGGGTGCAGCATAAATAGTGGCAATCCAAGCGTGTTCACACTGTCCTGCCCATGGTATCTAAGTCCTCTTTTGGAGGAATTATGTTTCTGCTCTGTTTGATCCTTGGTGCTTAGCTTGGTGCTTAGCTATTTTCTTTGAAGTGGGCACCTGTCCCCTGGGAATTGTAGTTGGCACCTACTCACTTGACATAAGCTCCTAAGTAGCTATTAGAATGTTTTTTCAGCAGTTACCTAGGACGTTTCAAGCATGGTGTAGAGATGAAAGACTCCATATCCCAAGAATTCTCCAATCTTCTATATAGACGTATCTTTATACTTTCTAGAGTTTATTTAAACGTTTGTTATTCAAAATGTGATGTGTTGTTTTTTTTTCCGGTTTCAGAAAGAACTCTCTGGGCACAAGAATATTGTAGGCTATTTGGACTGTGCTGTTAATTCTGTTAGTGACAATGTGTGGGAGGTGCTCATCTTAATGGAATATTGTCGAGGTAAGTAAACTACTGTTGGAGTTCTTATTTTTTATGAACATAAGTAAAGCATTCTTGAAGTTAGAGTCCAGGGTTATCTCCTAAAATGTGACATGTATTTTGGTAAAGACCACATTTATTATCTTCCTAATTAAGGTTAAGACCACTGAAAACACTATCACACTTGATTTGTTCTTAAGTGCCAGAAAGAATGAATCTGGGAATATTGAAAAGCTCAACCTACACTGCTTTATATGAAGGTCTGACCAGAAAAGAGGGGGGGAAATTAAATGTTTACATAAATATGTAAAGTGTCCTTGTTCCCTCTAACAAATCTCAGAATATATTTGTATATTGATTTGGGAATGAAGACTTTGCAAAACTGAATATTTTTTCACTCATGAAACTGCTGCTCCAGATAATGAACTGTAAAGGCTACATGCTGTCTCATTATCCTGATCCCTTAAATTGTTTTAAATCAGTTTATTTGGTGGAGGGTGGAGGCCATGGAGGTCCAAATAATGGTATCTCATGTCCTGGTCTATAACGGTTCTTTTTGTTTTAGGCAATACAAGTGGCTTCAGAATCATTCCCTCTTTTTCAAATATTTAGTTTCTTTAATTTACAAGTACACCTCTACACCGATATAATGCGGTCCAATATAACGTGAATTTGGATATAATGCGGTAAAGCAGCGCTCCGGGGAGCGGGGCTGCTTTACCTCGTTATATCCAAATTCATGAAACAGCTGATTGGCGCGGCAAGCCTGGAAGGAAGGGAGGGAGCGGGGGAGAAGCGGAGCGGGCAGCGCACTCAGGGGAAGAGGCGGAGCGGAGGTGAGCTGGGGCGGGGAGTGGTTCCTCTCCCTGCCCCGATATAACGCGGTCTCACCTATAAGATGGTAAGATTTTTTGGTTCCCAAGGACCACGTTATATCGGGGTAGAGGTGTATAGTTTGGGTTTTTCCCCCTTTTTTGTATAGAAATGTATTCTAGTAGTTTAGCTCAAATGTAGAGAAGTGTTAGGATCCAGTTATGGTGAATCTGGAGAAATGCTTGGATTTCAAAGTAACTGTGTCTGCTCCATGTGAAAATAAAATGTTCTGCATAAGCCTGCGCATTAGGTGCTTAAAATGCTTCAGGTGCCTTCCCTTTGAGGGTATTTGGCCTTTGTCTGCACTCAGCCAGTGCTGGTCAGTTGGCCTTCTGTTTAATTGCCTGATGTGATATCCTTGGATCTCTGTTTTGAAAGACAAATCCGATTCTGTGTCATTGTAGCTTTTGTGGATTCTCACTGTTGCTGTGAGGTGCACTGTTGTGTGCTTCTGCAACCTTCTAGAAAGCTATGCTCATTGGGAGCTACGTGAGTGATGCTTTCATTGTGCTCAACATTTACAGCCTGAATTTACTTCATCTTCTCCTATTGACTGAGGGTAAAGGGAATGTCTGCTGTAACCCTCAGATTTCCAGCTACCTTTTCTCTTGTTGTACTTAATTTAGATAGATAACTATAGTTCTTTGACTTTTCTGCACCATCATGTACGTGGTTTTGACGATGGTTTTATCTCTGTGCTGATCACGTAGACTAAGAAAGCTCCTGCATTGTTCTGAAGCAGCCGTACAGAACTAAAACTGAATATTGCTCTTGTTCTCCTAAACTAAAGATGCTTTTCAATAGGGAAAAGGGGCACTGATCTGAGAGCCAGAAGACCATGCTTTTCCACTAATACTAATTCTTTTCATATTGCTTAATGAACAAGACCTGATACCTTCCCCCTTCTTAAGGTAGGGTTTAATCACTTCTCCCATCTTATAAAAAGGTCTTACAGGGTTTGCACAAGGTCACTTCTCCAGTAAGGCAGACCAGGTCTCATTCACTTAGCTACACTGCCTCAGAATTTTACCTAGGTTGGTATAGAAAATGAGTGAGATGTAACTCCATTAATTTCAGTTGAGATGGACGAGATTTGTGACGTGGATTTGAAACTTCTGGGTTCAAACCCTGTTGAAAATGCATGCAGAAGCTTGGTACAGTTGCACATGATGGTGATAGGTGGTTTTTAAAAAATGAAAACTGAGGAAATTACATGAAAAAAACTGTTAAAAGGATATTAAGTTTGTGAAGTTGAGCACTCAGGTTACAAAAACAGTAGAATTCAAGTTGCTGTTTGTGCAGCTTCTGTTTGTCAAAATGCATCAAGGGGGAGACAGCCTTTAATTACATGATCACATACTTCCCTTGCTCAGGCCCCTGCCTCATTCAGTGCATAAGCAGGACTTCTGAATGCTTGACTTCGCAGTTTTAATAGTGGGTGAAGTAATATCTTTTCTAGGACCAACTTCTGTTGGTGAAAGAGACAAGCTTTCGAGCTCCACACAGATCATCCACGTTGTTTCTCTAATATTCTTGGACCAACACAACTACAACAACACTGCAAACAGTTTTAATAGTGTCTTTTAAACATATGTTTATACACTATAAGTATAGATTGCAGCTGTTCATGTAAAAATTGACTCAATTCAGCTCAGATTTTGAGTCATGTTTTGATTTTGCACACTTCTGAGATTTAAACATCTAAATTTCAGTAAGTAAAATCTTAAAAATTTATGGCTTGTCCACTTGCTGATATTAATATAAGTTAACTAAACTGATATTACTTTTTTTTTTTTTTTTCTGTTTGCCAGAAGCTGGGAATGAGCAACAGGGGATGGATTGCTTGATGATTACTTGTTCTGTTCATTCCCTCTGACGCATCTGGCACTGGCCACTGTCAGAAGACAGGGTACTGGGCTAGATGGACCTTTGGTCTGACCCAGTAGGGCCATTTTTATGTTCTAAGAAATGTGGTTTTGAAACTAATGGGAGCTATGCTTTCCTAGCGTCTGAAAGTAAGGCTCATAATCTCATAAAAGATAGTATTCTATGTGTAGTATAACTAAGCCCTTGCGTTTTCGGTTTAAACTGATTTTTACAAATAAAAAAAAATCCTAGGTTTTACAATAAGTATTCGGGTTTTTTTTCTGATTTTTCACCCTACGTTTGGATCATTCATATCTATATATAAAATATAACTTGTTTTACTAGGAAAATACAATACATTGCATGAGATATGTATTACGATAATACATTAGTCTGTGTGTGTATATGCAAAGGTGCTTGTTGAAGTAAGGTTATGTATTCGTCTAGAAGATGCACACAATAAATGAACAGGCACACATTCAAGCTCCTGAAGTGCGTATGCATCTGAATGTACTAATGAATCTCACGCCCACCATGTACACATTTCAGGCTGTTAGCAGATAACGGTTTAAAGCTCTGACACACTAAAGTCGGGAAAATCTGTATCAGAATACATTTCAGAACATAAGGAAAGCTTAAAAAACTTTAAAAGTTTAAAAAACAACAAGGAAAACCAATGAAGTTGAGTGTATACACTGCAAATGCTGTGGCCCACTTACTAAAGTAAATATTTATAGGCTAATAGTTTTAAGTCTATAACAGTAAACTGTTTATTCAAGTTAAAAGTTTTAGTTTGGGATTAGAGGTATATTGTTTTCTTAAACTCAGAGTTGGCATTGTGTTTTGAGTTGTTTTAGTTCTGTAGCAAACCACATTGAATTCTATTAATCAAAGCATTAATCTACTCAATACTTTTGCCCCGTCCTTGTGTCCACCAAAATAAATACCGATATTTGTCCATAAAAATTAATAGTTTTTTCCTCCAGTTTTCATCTGTTTTTGTCATTGTATTAATAAACACAGATAAATTCCTGGGAAAAATAAAATAAAATAACTGAAAATGAAGGGCTCTAAGTATAACATGAGAATAATATGGTGAGCAATTCAAAAACTGCTGTTTCTAAATGTAAGTTTAACTTGATTGCAGTGTAGATGGAGTAGAAAATTAAGCTACTAATTAATGGAGAGCATAAATGTATTTCTCATTTGATCCACTGCTTTGAAGTCATAATTAATAGGTATTGGTGTCTGAATCGACCTAATGGAGACAGTCTTTTCCTTCTGAAACTTCTCCCTGCTGGCACACTTGCTGAGTTAACGACACCTTCCTTCCAGTATGTCTGCCTGCACTGAAGATAATAGATGTTTTCTCTTTTGCTCTCTGTGAGATCCTTTTACAAGGGAGTTGCCTCTGGGAAACCAGTTTTTCCTTTATTTTTTCCACTTTAATGGAATATAATGTTAGAAATGACTCCATGATCACCAGAGATTACCAATAATCCAAGAACTTCCTCTGAGAATTTGGTGCTTATTCTGCCAGAGTTATGTAACATAGTGGAGGGAGAACCATCAGTCCTCTCTGACCAAATCACAGTGTTACAGGATTTTTTTTCAATCTATTCTTTCTGAAATAGAAAAGGTGAATTGGTTTCTTCAGATAGCAGTTCTTGGGCAACAGATCTGTCAGCTGTCAGTGCTTTTCAGGATAAAGATGCACATTTTAAAAAATAAAATTTTGTGTTCAAGAAAATTATTCCTTCTGCATGCGGAAATCTTGAGTTCAAAGACTGTTGAATAGTCTCCATTGTATCTTTCTAATGTGATTAATTCAGATTTCTGGCAGTTACTCAGTGGTTGCTTTTTTCTCCTGAGTTATAGATGTTAAGGACAGAAGGAAGCATTATGATCATCTAGTCTGACCTTCTGTATAAAAAACCAGACCAGAGAACTTTCACCTGTTGATTCCTGCATGCAGCCCCATACCTTTAAGCTGAGCTAGAACATGTCATAGTATCATAGAATATCAGGGTTGGAAGGGACCTCAGGAGGTCATCTAGTCCAACCCACTGCTCAAAGCAGGACCAATCCCCAATTTTTGCCCTAGATCCCTAAATGGCCCCCTCAAGGATTGAACTCACAACCCTGGGTTTAGCAGGCCAATGCTCAAACCACTGAGCTATCCCTCCCCCTCTACAACCGTTTCTGTCATTGTGATACTCTTTGCGCTGGTACTTTTATTACTTTCCCTATATGGTGGTTGAGTGATAATGAATGTTTGTTACTTCTCATGAATTAGGACTCCTGTCTAGGACAGTGAATCCAAGAGAGGAGGGAAAAAACCAGATTTCTTACTTGCCTCCCTAATATGACTATAATTCTTAGGACATACTTTCCCTATATTTATCAACTAGTTTTTGTTTAGGCTGGTGAAGAAGCGGTGTCAGATGTCAAATATTGCAATAGTGGCATCTGCATAATGGTGGTTTATTTTCTATACTTTGAAATTATAACAACTTCTGTAGTTTTTGGGTCTTCTCAGATTTGGAAGGATTTGGCGAAGGTCAAGCAAGTGTGTTCGTGTGGGGAGGTTTCAGATTTCAATTCCAAAAGATCCTTTTGCCACCATTGAGTGGGATTGGACACTGAATTACCTTCTGTTTGGAGCAGTGGATTCTTATTAGGAATCAATAAAATTAAGGGTAATTAACTTTGTCTGTTCTGTAGATGTACGGGGGATGGGGGTGTATTAGCCCTGTTTGAAAAACAGCAAGAGTGGTTGATTAAAAACTTGTTTAATTTTTTGACAAGAGGTTGAAACATTTTGAGTGCATATAGATAAGGTTTTAAATAGAAACACACTTTGTTAGATTCAAGGCCACACAACATTTTGAAAGATCGTTAAAAAGAGTTGTTACTTTTACAAAGTTATGTTTCTGCTGTAGCGGGGCAAGTCGTAAATCAGATGAATCAGAGACTTCAGACAGGCTTTACTGAGCCAGAAGTGCTGAGGATATTTTGTGACACCTGTGAAGCTGTTGCCAGGTTGCATCACTGCAAAACCCCAATAGTTCACCGGGACCTGAAGGTAAGAGTTCCACTAAAAGGTAATGAGCTGAAATGTTTGCTGCTATTGAGCAGCTGTCAAAAGATGACTTGTAATGTGGAGGACATCTCATAGCGTGCAAAAGCTGTCCACTTATATATGGGGAGAAGAACAAAGTCTGTCTGCAGAACCGTACCCAGAAGATTAAATGAAAAACGTTAGGTAGGTTAGGCATCACATTCTTGTAGAATAGATTTTGGCACTACTGGTGACCTAATGAGGTAATGATGAAGTTATTGTTTTACTATTAATGCTAAATTTCTTTAGAATGTTCAGAATATTAATACATGACAGGTTTGTTAACACTAACTGAAAATTAGAGGGAAGACTTAGCTGCTTTCTATAAAATTGGACACTACACAGTTTTTTGTCTTTCAGTTTGTCAATTTACCTGATTGTTTCATTTTTCCTTTTAAGGTAGAGAATATTTTGTTGAATGACAATGGAAACTATGTCCTTTGTGACTTTGGCAGTGCCACTAACAAATTCCTTAATCCTCAGAAAGATGGTGTTAATGTAGTTGAAGAAGAAATTAAAAAGTAAGTTCACTTAAATAGCTATTTGTAAGCACTAATTAATTTTCTTAGCAGCACAGAACTTATTATATGTTATGTACATTAATGGAAACATAAGGGACTAGCTAGGAACAAATTAGTGTTCAGGGTGGTTGATTTAAGTGCACAACTCCTGAAGATACATTCCTGTTGTTAACCACTTCCTTAGTAGTGATCAGGGCTATGCAAATACCTAAAATAGGCATAGCAAGATAGTAGGAATACCTGGTAATGTTGATGCTATTTCAGTTAACCTACAAGCAATTCCTGCAAAATTTAAAGTGAATACACTAACAGTAGAGTGTTAATTACAAAAAGTTTGATGCCTCCAGGTAATACATTAAACTTAGAATATATGCAACCTTGTGATACTTGTACTGTCTTGGCTCTTTCCCCCTAAGAACCTGCAGTGTTCTAAGCCTCGCTTCATTCCTGTTTAGGCCCCTGACCTGCAGTTTACAGCATACAAGTGAACTATTGTACCAACATGTTGTTAATTGCAGAATTGTGAGACCTTAGATTCAAAGTTATTTGATGTGCAAGTTTGTTAGCATATTGTTGAGACATCTGGGTGCTATTGAAAGACAACTAATAAGAACAGGCTCAATCAGCCTGCATGATTGCTGACACTGGAAAAAGGCTTCATACTAACTTACTAAGGTCTAGATCTGTCCTAATGATGGATCTAGTAAGATCCATGTCATTTCCACTCTGTTTAATCAGAGAAATTGTGCATGTGTTCAAGTTTAAAATTTGTTTGTTTGTTTGCCTGCTAAAGATAGTTGGTGCTGAAGAGTAACTATGTATTATTCAGAACTTAAATGGAAAATAAATGTACACCTTTTTGAAACTACTACTTAGGATACATACATTTGGGAATGATATGTTACATTTTATAAACACACTGTTATTTACAAATATGAGACTCAATATCCCTGGAATATGCTTAGTTTTTAACTAGCAAGAATCAGTTCAATGAAGTGAGCTGTAGCTCACGAAAGCTTATGCTCAAATAAATTGGTTAGTCTCCAAGGTGCCACAAGTACTCCTTTTCTTTTTGCGAATACAGACTAACACGGCTGTTACTCTGAAACCAGTTCAAAGATGTAACTTCCGCATCTGGGTTTGGCTTTGACTGCAATATTTATCAAGAAAAGTTACCAAAAAATAGAAGTAGACATACTGCTATGAAAAAAATCACTCTTGGCTTTTCTAGCTCCATCTTTCTCTTTCCATGCTCCATATTTCCAGCATTAGCTTCATGTTGCTTAGAATTTCAATAGGAGACTGATCTGTTAATGTGTAATACCTTTAGAGTAGTGTGAGCAAAATATCAAAAAATAAGAGAAGTTAAAATGCCACAATCTAAGGTGTAATTTGGAAATAGTTTTTTCGTAGCTGCTTTTGAAGATAATCTATAACAAGAATTAAATATTTATCACTTCCCTGATCTTATTAAAATCAGGTGTTCAAGTTTGATACCTTTAGACAAACTTTTTTGTGTTCATAAACTTGGTGTATTTGATTTTCAATAGTTATAACTTGTAATTCTTCTAAGAGTATAGAAAAACAGCAAAAGATTCTTTCCATAAAACAAAAAACTTTTGCTGAGCTATGAGCAGCATGTCTACTGCCATGTCCGCATAGATGGTCAATGATCAATCCACACAGCATCATTTGTTGCTTACAGGAATGCTGCAATGACTTACTATTTTACATAGGAAGAAGAAAAGGAGTACTTGTGGCACCTTAGAGACTAACAAATTTATTTGAGCATAGGCTTTCGTGAGCTACAGCTCATTTCATCGGATGCATTCAGTGGAAAATACAGTGGGGAGATTTATATACATAGAGAACATGAAACAATGGGTGTTACCATACACACTGTAATGAGAGTGATCACTTAAGGTGAGCGATTACCAATGGTGGGGGGGTGGGTAATAAACAAGGGGAAATAGTTTTACTTTGGGTAATGACCCATCCGCACCCAGTCACACATACTCCCAGTCATAACATTCAAAAACCAGTCGGAGAACACTTCAGTCTCTTCGGTCACTTGATTACAGACCTAAAAGTTGCAATTCTTCAACAAAAAAACTTCAAAAACAGATTCCAACGAGAGACTGCTGAATTGGAATTAATTTGCAAACTGGATACAATTAACTTAGGCTTGAATAGAGACTGGGAGTGAATGGTTCATTACACAAAGTAAAACTATTTCCCCTTGTTTATTCCCCCCCCCCCCCCGCTCTCCTCCTGGTAATAGCTCACCTTAAGTGATCACTCTCATTACAGTGTGTATGGTAACACCCATTGTTTCATGTTCTCTATGTATATAAATCTCCCCACTGTATTTTCCACTGAATGCATCCGATGAAGTGAGCTGTAGCTCATGAAAGCTTATGCTCAAATAAATTTGATAGTCTCTAAGGTGCCACAAGTACTCCTTTTCTTTTTGCGAATACAGACTAACATGGCTGCTACTCTGAAACCTATTTTACATAATGTATAAGTAATCTGTAGTGGGCAATTACCCATATTAAAAATAATTAGTGTGTATTAGCTTATGAATGGTGGCTAAAAAAGGTATACTGCAAATCTTCCATTTCATCTCAGTTCCACTTTACTTATTTTCTGCTAGGTATACAACACTGTCATACAGAGCTCCTGAAATGATTAATCTTTATGGAGGAAAGCCAGTTACTACCAAGGCAGATATTTGGGTAAGTAATATAAAAGGTGGTCTAATTCTTGTAGAGTTGTTCTGCTTTATTAAGAGTAAAAAATTGATAAAAGGGAAGTTAGCGTCTCAGAAAATACAAAATAAAGGCTTTGCCGTGAGAGAATAAGGTGTGGCTTCTTGCAGCAGAAGTAGTGTGTGGGAAATGGTGATAAAAAGAAATAGCTGTAGATAATGGTTTTGTCTTTTCCTACAGAAAATTATTGGCATACGTGATGTACTGTAAAAGGGGAATTATTATTTAGATAAGTATTTTTTTTCTTTAGCCTACTAGTGCAAAATGTAGGTAACATCAGTATTTTTCCTCGCTCTGACTCAGTTGTTAACAATGGCTTCAATAGAAACCTGTTTAAGTATGATTTAAATAAGGCAGACTGAATAGGTGACCAGCTCCTGTGCATTCAGCCATGTCAGCAATGTTTAGTTCAGTGTGAAAAATAAGATTTTATTATCACTAATGATGTATAGTGAATATTTGCAGAGTGCATTAAAGATGAAGAGTGCTATATTTGCTGATTATTACACTATATATAATCAGAATGCAAAGTTCAGTAATAACCAGCTGGACATAATTTGAGCGTAAGGAGAAAAGTAACAATGAGAAAATAAGGTATGTAATACAAAAATAAATATTTGTAATGAGTGGCTGGTACTGTTCGTTAAACATCTTTTAATTGCTAAAGAAACAAGGTGGATGAGCCACTCTCTTTTATTGTACTAACTTCTTTTGGTGAAAGAGACAAGCTTATGAGCTATGGAGAGGTCTTCAGGTCTGGGAAAGATATGCAGAGGCCACAGCTAGCCCAGGTCAGCTGAACTGGGCTGTGGGGTTATAAAATTTGCAGTGTAGATATTTGAGCTCAGGCTGGAATCTGGGCCTTGAGATCCTGTGAGGGGGGAGACTTGGCTCTGAGATTTGGTGCCACAAGTTCTTTATCGTAGTGTGTATCCAGAGTTTTGCAGCTAAATACAAGGTGGAAAAGAATTTGTTTAACATAAGTAGCTAATGTGCATTCTAAGGGCAAGTCTACACTACAAAATTAAGTCAACCTAAGTTAGGTCGACATATAGCAACCACAGTAATTAATGGGGCTTTTCATGTCCATACTGTGCCCTCTGTTGGTGGTGTGTCCTCACTAGGAGTGCTTCCACCGACTTAACTGTGTGGGGCATTGTGGGGTACTGACAGCTGGGGCTTTGGGGCTGACAGCCTGAGCTGTCGGCAATGCGGGGCTCGCAGCTGCAGCCCCACTCTACCCAGGGACGCACGGCCCAATATTTACATTATTATGTAAATAATGTAGCGTCTACATGGATGCTGTGTTGCCCTAACTATGTCAAACTAAGCACTATGCCTCTCACAGAAGTGGAGTTAAGTTGATGTAGTGGGTGACTTATATCCGTGGGAGCTAAATTTTAGGGTAGATCCTTATTAGATAAGGTAGCTTACCTTGACCTAACTCTGTAGTGTAGACCAGGCCTAAGAGACGGTTCAAGGAGAAGTGGACACGTTAACACCTCTTCAGTCATAGGTCTGTGAGAGTTCATTTGAGAGCATAGTTATGGTCTAGTTTCACCCACACATGATGATACCCATATAGGGTATCATTAAACAATTACAATCCATACTTGATGGGGACCACAGCCTGAAAAATCTTTTCTGAACCCTCTTTTCTGGCCTTAAAACAACCCCCCAGACTCACCAATCTCATGAATAGAGGCAAGCTCCCCACAGACTAGGACACATCAACTCAAAGTGGTACTGGCCCTGCCATAACAGATGCAAAACCTGCAGAGTCAACTCTGCTCCTATAATGACCATTACCCACCATAACATACCTTTTAAGATCCACGTGTCCTACACATACCTATGGCAACGAGGTGTACTTCTTTCAGTGCACTAAATGCCCTAGTAACAACTGTGTGAATGAAACCAGTCATTACTCTCTCAAATGAACTCTCACAGAAAAGTGATAAGACAAAAACAACATTCATGGGCCAACACTTTTCACAAAACAATCATTCCATATCTTATCCCTCAGTCCTCGTTCTCAAAGAGAACGTGCATAATGCTTTCGAAAGATGAGCCTGGGAGCTTAAATTCCTAACCTTGCTAGACACTAGAAATCATGGTCTCAATAAAGACACTGGATTTAAGGCTGATTACAACAATCGGTAACTCTCTAGCCTGCTATTTTTTTTTTGTCCTATGACTGCAGAGGTGTTCACAGGTCACTTTACCTGGAATAGTCTCTTACAATATGTGTTAACTGCTTATGCTAAACAATTGTTTCCACCTTGTATTTAGCTGTGATGCTCTGAGTATCTTTCCCAGACTGGAAGAAGAGCTCTGTGTAGTTTGAAAGCTTGTCTCTTTCACCAACAGAAGTGATCCAATAAAAGATATTACCTCACCCACCTTGTGTTTCCACTATCCTGGGACCAACACTGCTACAACAACACTTTTAATTACTAAAACCACTGAGGAAATGAAGCGAGGGTAAATCTGATTACTATATGAAATATAACACTTTCATTGTCAACATCTGCAATACCTAATGAGGACTTAAGAACTTTTTCAGATCACTGAAATGGGAGAACAACTCTATGATTACTTTTCTTCTACATGCCAGACAGGTGCATCTTGAGTAGATTCCATCAAAAAGTTTATGGGAAAATAACATGAGCTCAAGGACTCTTATTTGTCAGTTTAGATGGTGGTTCTACACGTGCAGTTTCGCTGTATAAACACATATTGGAATATTCATCTGAATTAAAAAATAGATTTTTTTAAAATTCAAAAACAGATGTAAGTTTCCTCTCTGAATTTCTTTACGTTAACAGCTTAGTTGCTGTCTGGCATCCAGTTGGAGGGACAAAAAGCACTTGTAGAATTGCTTCAGATCACGTCATTGCTTACATCCCAAGTTATGTCAATGGAGTGTTAACTCAAAATGCTACCATGTTCAATGTCTATGCAGGCATCAGTAGAGACCAGCATTTAAGTTATTTATTAAATCTAGCTTCACTTTTTACACTGATTTATTGCCATTTAGACTTTGCAATGACAATACTTTTTTCTTTCTTCTCTTTTTTTTTTTTATTTTATTTTATAGGCACTTGGCTGCTTGCTGTATAAACTTTGTTTCTTCACACTTCCCTTTGGGGAGAGTCAGGTTGCTATTTGTGATGGAAATTTTACCATTCCAGACAATTCCCGATATACCCATAATGTACATTGTTTGATAAGTAAGTAGCTGGGCAGCACTTAAAATTGTTTTGTGTGAATTTATTAGACCTTACTACTAGTAACCTTCCCTACCTGCAGTATGCACTTATAGTTAATGTCCTTTAAATCAGTGAATTTGAAGGTTTGCTTAAACATAATCTAACCTTGCCCTAACACCACTTTTAGACCTTTGTTCTAAGTTCAGAAGAGTCCTTATCTCCACTGTCTGAGAAATCAAAGTAAATCTGTTGTTTTGCTGGGGAAGAAAGGGGGATCATTGCATTGAGGAAATCTTTTGAAAAGGAAAATTGTCTGCTCTGATGAAGAAAAAAAAAAAGTTTCCTTTTAGTTCTTCTTCGAGTGTTTGCCCATGTCCATTCCATTTAGGGGTGTGTGCGCGCCACCTGCACGGGTGTTGGAATCCCCCCCCTCCCCCTTGGTATCCATAGGGGCTGGCTCTGGTGCCCTCTGGAGTCACGTGCATATGCGCCAGTATAAGGGAATCCCCCTCCCCCCTTCAGTTCCTTCTTACCACCAGTGCTGGTGCTGGAACGCTCCTCTTGCCTTAGCAAGCTGTACTGACCAGTGGTGGTTCTAGTTTTTTCTTGTGTATATACCTGTAAATAGTAGTAGTTTTAGTAGTTTCTAGCACTTCTTAGTGGTTAAGTGTAGTATAGATAGTCCCTGGAGAGACTTGGTCTAGGGACAGGGCATGCCCTGGTCCCTGGGCTTTAAGCCATGCGAGCGGTGTAAGAAGCCTATGCCAGTGAGCAATCCATGCATCCATTAGGTAATATAAAATATTAAAATTTTTCTTTAAAAAGGTATCCCTGTCTGAGATCTTTCACCTTCTTCAAGATCTTCCCTACAGATCTCCCCATTGTTTACAGCGTCTTCTCCTCCTCCTTGCTGAAAACTTACATTGAGGACAGCCCCCCCAAAAAAACTTTTTGATAGGACAACCAGCTATATCTGTAAAATTTTCAACATTGGTCATTGTATAAGAATCTAAGCAATATATAGTGTCTTCAGTAAAACTAGTTACCTGTGCCAGTCTTTTTTTAAATAATCAGTTTTGAGCTACCCCCGCTTTGTGAGGAATGTTGAGTTTACTCCTGAGCTAACTTAAAAAGACAGAATCGCAGCTAGGATGGAAAAAACATATGTTTTGAAAGGATACTTATGCAGTATTTGCAAGGATACTTTTGCAGCAAGGAGCAGGAAATGCATTTCTTTCTAAAAAGAGTGTTTATAGAACACACTGGTAATACCAAAATTCTGCAGATATTCATAAAACCATGCTGAGATATAGCACAGAATTTCCCCTGCACTTCCTTGCAATGCTCCCAAATATAGCCCTATATTGCTCTAATCAATTTAATGAAGAAGCTACCATAGACAGAAAAACAAACAAAATTTTAAAATTCTGGGGAAAAATCTTGTTTAAATCGGAGACCTCATAACTTTAAGTAATTATTATTTAAGTACTTGAAATGTACCTCTACACACTCACTTTTTTAAAGAATAAAAACAGTGTTGCCTTCTTCGTCGATAAAGCAAGATGTGTTCTAGAAAATGTTGTCCATCTAGACCAGTCTTACATTTCTGTTTGGTTTGCTTTCTACCTGGAGAAAAGTAACAAAAAGTAGGAACAGAACTCTCATCAGAATTAACTCCAGATACCTGATTGTGCACACCAGAGATGAGGAAGAATCTCTCGCTTGAAACTTACATTTAATTTGATACCATCACTCTTTCAAATCAGATCTGTTTAGTTCTTTATTCTTATGACCTTTCTTGATTCCTAGAATGAATGTTGTCATATTTCAGCTGGTTTCCCAGGTTGCCAGGAAAGCTATTACCCCAGAACTGTTTGATAAAGCCTGGGCTGATGCAAATTATACTTTTAAAGTTTCCTGACATGTTCTTGCTATAAACTTCTTGTTCAGAATCTAAGAAAGATTTTTCTATTTTTATAATTGTTTCTGTATTTGGCAACTTATTAAATGATGAGCTCAGTATGCTGACTTCACTGGCAAATTTCTGACCAACGTGTACTTTAATAGGCTGTAACTTATCGTGTAGTCTTGGTTCACACAAGACTACGGGTGATTTTGTCATGTATCTAGCAGGACACTAAAATCCAGGATGAGTCCAAATATGCCTCTAAATCCTTCTGAGCCCTGGGCATCTATCTTTTTAACCTTGAATTTGTCAAAAGCTTTGTTGTGACATACCTCTTTCAGAGGAGGGCTGCACACAGTTTCTCCCAGCTGCAGTATATTACTTCTGTTAGCTAGGGGAACTTAATAGAATTGAGGTCCTAATTGTGCCCCGAGCCGCCCCCCCCCCACCCCCCACCCACACACACTACTTGCAATGCCTGAAACTGTTCTTTCTCAGGTGCTTCTGATGCCATCATTTCCAGCAATTTTGCACCAGGCTAGGATCATGTGGTGGTGACACTGCAACCTTTCCATCCTATCTTACACTGTTCTTGTCATCTTTTTTAAATGGTATTTCCCCAGCCTTTTTGACTAAACTCTTGGATTATTGCAAATATGTGAAATGAGGCTAGACCTCATTTTTAGGGTGAAATTTGCTAATGTTTTACTACAGTAGTGTCCAATCTCTTAATCCTGAGGGCCAAGTGTATTTCAGAATGGTCAGGAGTCTACAATCAATATTTTGGGGCTGATTCTCTGCACTGTTCTCTCTCTGCACCGTTCAGGATTTACCACGATGTAGGGAAGACTCCTAGCTCTGCACCTGCTCTAGCTCCTGCATAGAGGGAGGCATAGCTCCTGAAAAGGGAGCATCTGAGTGGTTGGGGTGGACACTTGAGTTGGAATGAACACTTGGGCTGTGCCCAGTTGGCATATTGTCCCTTGGGGACCACAGCCAGCAGACATAAGTTGAGGCATTTCCCAGGGCAAAGAATTGGGGAACTGTAACAGGGTGGTGTTGCTCAACTCCTGGCCTGCCCTGCATGGGAGAGGAGAGTGGTATTTTGCTTAGTGCGCCCTTAAGCTCAGGCAGAGCTAGTGAAGCTCTTTTGCTGCCCTTTCTGGGGCTTCCCCACGGAAGCAGACAGTGGAGCAGCCAGAATTTTTCTCTCCTCGGTGACGTGATGAAGGAGATAGAACTGCAGCAGGGAAGGGACAGCAGCAGCTCAGAGCACTCGCACCTCAGAGCTGTTGGAAGTAGCATGAGACAGCGTGTCCTGTGTCCTCCCTGAAGTGATGGGTCTGTTTTGAACACTTCATTTTTTAAAATTGCACTTGTTTAGGAACACATTTTTCACTTGGAGTCAAATATCGTTTTTTCTTCATGTAGTGACCCTCCAGGCCACCAACTGGCACCTAGGTCACAGATGGGACACAGCTAGCTTAGCGTCTTATAAATATCACTACATACAAAATCAGGCTTATAAATTTGTCTGGTTATTCTTTGTGATTATCATTTTCAGTGGCAAATTGAAGCAAGTTAAAAGTAAAGGATGCGATGTGTAGGATTTCAGGCATGGCTAGACTTCCAAAATGAAGTTTAAGAAACCAGTTACTGTTTAGTGTAAGAGCCATACTTTTAAACATAACTCTTTGGTTTCCAAGCTGCATTTCTTTGTAATGTGTAAAAGGTAAGCTTCTGTGTGGTTATGGAAAGGTTTGCGTGCTCATGTTTTTTCTTTTAATCAAATAAGTGATTTATTTTAAAATATCTCAAAATACTTAAGTATTTCGTACTCAAAATACTTTCCCTCTTGCTCTGTGTAGAATACTTTGGAAGATTGAAATTGAACTTTTACTGAAATGTTTTTCCTTCATATGTGAACTTTTCCTTGCTTAAAAATGTAGGATGGATGGATGCTTAATTCTCCAGTGCATTAGGTGTTTCCATATTTATATTTATTATATTGAATGCATTGCATTCCAAACTAGTTAATTACATGCCATTACTCTCTGTAGTGAACCTAAATATTTCTGGTAGTTTACTGATTAAATCAGTGGTTCTCAAACTTCACTGTACCATGACCCCCTTCTGACAACAAAAGTTACTACATGACCCCATGAGGGGGGACCGAAGCCTGAGCCCCGCTGCCCTGGGCAGAGGGGTCAAAGGCCAAGGGCTTCAGCCCTGGGCGGGGGGCCTGTAACTTGAGCCCCACCATCCAGGGCTGAAGTTGAAACCTGACCTCTGCTGCTCAAGGCTGAAGTTCTCAGGCGTGGGCTTTGGTCCCGGGCGGTGGGGCTCAGTCTTGGGCCCCAAACCCCAGTAAGTCTAACGCCAGCCCTGGCGACCCCATTAAAATGGGCTCATGACCCACAGTTTGAGAGTCACTGGATTAAACTGAGTGTACTTCAGAATTACTTATTAACATTAAGTTTGTTTTTAATAATGCTGTTTCTGTAACGGACACATGGATTGGTGCTGGTCTAAAATCCACTCTTTTTTTAATTAGTCTGCATCTAATTTTAACATTCATATAGAATAATGTTCTCATGAAATGGCTGGCTGTGTCAGTTCAGAAAACATAACTTGTGTTCAGAGATGGAACTTGGTTATGTTTTGAGTGGGAGGGTGTGTGTGTGGTTTTTTGCATGGGTCCTCTAATTAAAAAAAAAAAAAAAAAGTTGCCGGTTCCAAATGCAGTGACATTTACACATCAGCCCACCTGTGATGCCTTTAGTTGGCTCACTGTTTTACGTTTCTGTGTCTCAGAAAATGATTTTCAAGAAGGCTGGTACTCCTGAGTTGTTTTCATTCTAATAATGGAGAAGAAGGTTTTGAAGACATAACTCTGATCTAGCTGGTGGAGAGACTCAGTTTTCCTAAAATACGAACTACTTTTTTTAAAAATTTATTAGTGTAGCACTTTGCAATTTGTTTTATAGCATCCCTAGCAGTCCTTACAAGTCTGCTGTTCAACTGATTCAGCTGAGCTTCAGGACTGGTAATGCAAATTTTCTACTCTTTCATTCAAGCAAAAGAGTAAAACATACAGTATAAACCACATATTCTTGGCAACAGACACCAGTCTAACTCAGTACTTGTCTGAAAGAAGTAAAAACCACTTTTTGAAATGAGTAAATTCTAAATCAATTAGTAAAGTAGTTTAATTCTCATTTACTCTTCATTTGTACTATGTCGTAGGCAAATTTTCTTTAATTGCTATTAGAGAAATTTTAATCAATCCACTTTTATAGGGTACATGCTTGAACCAGATCAAGAACGCAGACCCGACATCTTTCAAGTATCTTATTTTGCCTTTAAACTTACCAGAAAGGAATGTCCATTGTCCAATATTAACGTAAGTAGTCTTCTGTTTTTCACGTCTTTTGATAGATTTAGTAAGTGTCCCTCAATATTGTCAAAAGGAGTTATTACTTCTAGATCAAATCAAGTGAAAACATGTCTAATGTTAACTTTTTTCTTTATAAAAGTCTGTCCCTGTGCTGAAATTTCTGGATATGATAAATTTCAAATAGATGCTGTGTTGACAGAATTCTTAGCTTGTTAAACTAAAGCAAAAAGGAAAACTGCCTTAGAATCTTCTGGATAGCCCTAATAAATAAAGATGGAATGGAAAATCGCTTCTGACACATCCTGATAAACTATATCAGAACGTAATGGTACTTTCAGTGAACTGTACTTTCCACACTTTTTATTTGGCTAGGTCTCTGGGTTAATATAAAATACATTTTAAATTGTTCCTGCTATGTTGATTTTCTCTCAGTAAGTTCAAATTTGAGAGTTACTACATGAGGTAATGAGGACAAAAGGAACTGATAATTTTGAACAGAGCTTTGAGTTAACTTAGTATTATTAACCATCCTTAGCCATTTCCAGCCTTGGCAGGCTCTTATGTACCGACAAGGGAAAATGGAATAGCCTGAGATTTTCTCCTCAGCCCCCTTCACCCTATTTCTATATTTCTCTGGCATTTGGGGGAAAGATATAAAATCTCTAATTCCCAGACACAAACTACATTTAAGATGGAGTTAAGGTTGAGAGGACATAACTAGTAATGTTATAAGGATGGAATAATTATTTCAAAACCAAGCATTCTTCTTGAAGTAGTGTCCATATGGGTGCTCTGCTTCAGTTGTGCATATGCCTCTTGAGCCCTTTGATCAGAGGTTTTTCCACTACCTGTGCCTGTTTGACCTGTGTATGTGCCCTATACCTCCTCATGCCAGATGTCAAAGCTATTTAGGGATGCTTGAGTGAACCACCCTTAGTTCCTATTCTACCGCCTTGGCCGGAGAGGGAGCTCTAGTGTGCCTGCCTGGAGCGTGCTGTGGCTATTGTGTATTCTTCTTAGAGTTGCTTGATAAGATTGGTTAGTATAGTTAGCTGTTAGTAATAGTAATAGTACCTGGATGACTGGCTACTCGAGGGCCATTCTTATGAAGCTGTGCTATCTTCCACCCAGAGAGCCCTTGCTCTGTTCCAAAAGTTGGGTCTTCAGCTGAAAGTAAGGAAATTCACCTTAACCTTCATAAAGAAGATACAGTTTATAGGGGCTTCATTGAACTCGTTGACAGCCAGGGCCTGCCTTCCCTTAGACAAGTTCATAATCGTATCAAGTTTGGTACAGACAATTCAGGGAAGTCCTTGGACTACTATAAGGACACATGACAGCTTGCGGTGTTGTGACCGAACACGCATGGCTACGTCTCCACTTCTTTCCAGGCTGGCTCAGAATGACCTGTTTTCTAGGCAGCCGCACCTTGGACAAACAGGTGATGGTTCCTCTACAACTGAGGAGCTTCCTGGATTGGTGGAAAGATCAACTCAACATTTCGATGTGCATTCCCTTCTGTTTCCCAACTCCATCACTAACTTTAACAGAGGCAATATTGTTGGGATAGGGAGCTCACCTTAATGCTCTCATGACTCAGAGCAGATGGACAACGCAGGAAACCAATCTCCACATCAATCTGTTGGAGTTCAGGACTGTCAGGAATGTCTGCCTCCATTTCCTGCCTCTCAGAGGCAAATCGGTCGGGTCATGATGGACAGTGTGTCCTGCGTGTTCTATATCAACATACTATGGAAATGGTGCATAGCTCATCAGATCTAAATGTTGGTGGTCTACATCTTGGGCATTCAGAACACCACAGCCAATGTTTTCAGCGGACACATGGCACAGAACTGTGAATAGGAACTAGACTTTCAAGTCCTCCAAAACATATTCCTAAGATGGGGTCTGCTGAAGGTGGATCTCTTCACAAGAACAAGAAGTGCCCTCTTTTCTGCTCATGAGGGGGGTCTGAACCACCATTTTGGGGGGGATACCTCTCTTCCTTTCTGAAGGAATAGTGTCAAATTCTATCCAAATGTAGGTTTTGTGTTTTAAAAAAAAATCTTTTATAAAGCATATGGTGAAAATAAGTGTTTCCATGAATGTGTTTGAAAACTCCAAAGGAAACATTTTAAAACAAATATTCTCTGCACTCTGTGCAGCCCAAATGTAACAGCATTGTGCTAGTGCATGGGAGCCTGAAAGTTAAACTGACTTAGCTGACTTCTATTCAAGATGAGAAAGCTAAAAGCAGTCTATATAATGGTGAATTTTTTTTAAAAAAATTGCAATTAATAATCTCTGTGATGGTTTCTCCATGGGGTTCCACCTGGAACTGGGGTAACACTGAGCCCCCTGACCCACCAGCCTGTGCTCCCTCTCACATGGTACTGCTGTGACAAACTGCAAAGCCCTTCAGTCTGCACTTTCACCAGCATTCATACAGGTAGGGACACACCCAGCTGCAGTTACATGCAGGCTCTCTGACCAGCCCCCCATAGGAAGGCTACAGCCAAGGCAACCCCCAGCTCCCCAGGCATGCCCCCCCCTCTGGCGTATATACCCAAAATTGTACCGTCTTGTGCTGCATAGGGAACTCGACAGCATAAGCTCAAAGTTTCCCCCCTCCTTCAATGTGGAGAGGAATACCCAACAGCCTTTGAGCTATGATTCCCAAACCCTTCTCTGCAATTCACTGGTTAAGATAAAACAAAAACAATTTATTAACTACAAAAGATCGATTTTAAGTGATTATAAGGAACAGCAAACAGATCAAAGCAGATTACCTAGCAAATAAAAAAAAAACACCAAACTAAGCTTAATATACTAGATAGACTGGATATGAATTAGCAGATTCTCACCCTAAGAGATGGTACAAGAAGGTTGCAGATTCTTAAGGGGCAAGTGCACTTGCTTTACAGCTTGGAATCCCCAGGTGTTTCATTCACAGGCTAGAAATCCCTTTAGCCTGGGTCTAGCACTTCCCCCAGTTTAGTCTTTGTTCCCCGGGTGTTTCCAGGAGTTGTCTTGTGTGGGGAGTGAAGAACCACAGATGATGTCAGTCCCTGCCTTATATAGCTTTTGCATATGGTGGGAACCCTTTGTTTCAAAGCTTGGTTCCCAGACCAGTCTGTGGAAAAATACTGACATCCCAGGATGGAGTCCAGCATCATGTGGTCTGATCACATGTCCTTGTAGAGTCATAGCAGCCAGTACTTACAGGCTGTTTGGAGCATTCACAGGAAGGCTCACCAGGTGGGAGATAAGCTTCTCTGAAAGCCTATTGATTTTTCATAATGGCCCATTGCCCTGAATAGGCCCTTCTCCACCCACTATTTTGTCTAGTGGGCATTAGCCAGGTGTAACTACATTTGAAATACAGATATAGTCAATATTCATAACTTCAGATAAAAAGATGATAGGATAATAATAATCAAATCATAACTTTTCCAATGACACTTCACATGCCTAATGTACAAAATGTATCATAATTATGCCATAAAGCTATCATAACATCACTGTGAAGAACATGCGGTGCAGTGTCACAATCTTTGTAACATAGGTAAGGAAACATTTTTAATACATTTAATCTGACAATGTGTGTTTAACCACAATACTGAGCCAAAGCACTGTCTGATACTTTGTTTATGAATTAAGATCCCCCAAGAAGCCACAGTATTCCTCTTCAATTTGTAACAACTTTCAGGATTTTATATTTTAATTCACATGTGTTTTTTCTGAAGAATTCTCCTGTCCCTTCAACTCTTCCTGAACCCATGACAGCTAGTGAGGCAGCTGCTAGAAAAAGCCAAATAAAAGCCAGGTGAGTAAAATAATGTAGAACTTCGTGGATTCTGATGTAGATATTTTTATAGCAATTTTATGCACCTGAAGTTTTCTTATATGTTTGGTTAATATGCTAAAACTCCTCCTGATACCCGGGACTTGTGTGTATATGAATTTTTTTAAAGGTCAATGTTTTTAGCAGTCTGAGATGGTAATTTTAATAGATAAGAATATTTTATTATGAAAAAATGTCTCTTTAGCATTTGGTTTTTTTTGACAGATTAGTGATAGGGGCACATATTGATAGGATAACTTCAGAAGCTCCTAGTTGACTTGACTTAGCCTCCTGTGTGCCTAATGACAGGTTTCAGAGTAGCAGCCGTGTTAGTCTGTATTCGCAAAAAGAAAAGGAGTACTTGTGGGACCTTAGAGACTAACCAATTTATTTGAGCATAAGCTTTCGTGAGCTACAGCTCACTTCATCGGATGCATAAAGTGGAAAGTTCAGTGAGGAGATTTTATTTCCACACAGACCAGGGCAACAAAGCCCGTTGCCAACTGTGCCCACATATCTATTCAGGGGACACCATCATAGGGCCTAATCACATCAGCCACACTATCAGAGGCTCGTTCAGCTGCACATCTACCAATGTGCTGTATGCCATCATGTGCCAGCAATGCCCCTCTGCCATGTACATTGGGCAAACTGGACAGTCTCTACGTAAAAGAATAAATGGACACAAATCAGATGTCAAGAACTATAACATTCATAAACCAGTCGGAGAACACTTCAATCTCTCTGGTCACTCGATTTCTGACCTCAAAGTGACTATCTTTCAACAAAAAAACTTCGAAAACAGACTCCAACGAGAGACTGCTGAATTGGAATTAATTTGCAAATTGGATACAATTGACTTAGGCTTGAATAGAGACTGGAGTGGTTGAGTCATTATACTAAGTGAAACTATTTCCCCTTGTTTAATTCCTTCCCCCCCCCCCCCCCCCCGAAGTTCTTGTTAATGCCTGGAAATGGCCCACCTTGATTATCACTTCAAAAGGTTTTCTCTCCCCCCACCCCACTCTCCTGCTGGTAATAGCTCATTTTAAGTGATCTTAAGTGATCACTCTCCATACAATGTATATTTTTTCTTGGTCTGTGTGTATATAAAATCTCCTCACTGTACTTTCCACTTTATGCATCCGATGAAGTGAGCTGTAGCTCACGAAAGCTTATGCTCAAATAAACTGGTTAGTCTCTAAGGTGCCACAAGTACTCCTTTTCTGTGTGCCTAAGTACCTTTTGAAATGAGGTTAAGGCTTGCTCCTAAGTCAGTTTGGCACTTTTGGAAAATTTTACTCATGTTCTGGCAGAATATTGCATTGCTATAAAATTCCCAAATAGCGAAATAGAACTGGAAATGACTGAAGCTCAAGAGTCTGTAGATTTTTGACCACCATGAAGAGAGAAGAAAGGATTCTTGCTTTTAAAAAAAATATTTTATCATCTCCTACTTTTTCTATATCACAGTGTTGAGTTTCTGGAATATTCCATGAATGATCATCATGGTGCAATCACAGTACTTTGCTCAAACTCTGAAACAGTTGCATTCTGTCATTAAGTTATGATCAATATATGTCTCCAGGAAAAACAGAACACTTGCACTTAGGAAGAATGAATGTTAATGATGTTCAGTCACCTTGGTCTCCTTGGAAATGTTGTTGCATGGGCCCCCTCTTGTGGTATCTATAGACATTTGAGAGTTTATCTGAATTAGTAGGCAGGTCTTTGGGCTTGTTCTCCAAAAGTAATGTCAGGGGTTTTTCAATGTCTTCAATATTTTTAGAAATCAAAACTTAGAAATATTAACATTAAAATTTAAAGGTATGCAAAAAGAAGATGGGCTTAAGGGTATCTTGAATAAAGCTGAAGAACAGTCATATACATTGAAATGTCTTCTCTGGAACATTTTTCATTATAGAATAACAGATGCTGTTGGACCAACAGAAACCTCAATTGCACCACGACAAAGACCAAAGGGCAATTCAAGCACTGCCACTTCTAACGTGCTAACTATCCAGAGCTCAGCAACACCAGTAAAAGTATCGGTTCCTGGTGAATTCGGTAACTGTGTGCAAAAAGGTAATTCACTCACGCTGAAGGACTTAAATATTAACACCCTTCCTTCCCCCCATCCCCACCCCCAAAAGGGTGGTGGTGGAGAAGATTTGTTCTATTTTTCCATTGTTTTTAATGATAGAAATCCAAAGTCTGTGACAGTCACTTTAAACCCAGAGGTAGCTGTTGTGATCAGTGTCCTGGAGCTCTGAGCCATCTGGATAGCCCTAATGGCCATCCTACCTATTCTTCAAAACTCCACGGTGCGGATCTTGACAGATAGCACCTCCCCTACATAAACAATCAAGAAAGCACAAGTTCATCTCTCCTCTGCCTCGATTGGAAGCTGTCAAACTCTAGATGTGTCATCAACACCAGATAACTGAGATGGCAGAAACAACCTGGCAGACGTCCGGAGCAGACAGTTGGTTACCACTCATCAGCGATTTTTTGCCTAGATCCATCATAGAGATGAGACGTGGGGACCCTGGTGATAGATTTGTTCGCCACTGATGTCAACGCCAAGTGCCAGAACTTTTGTTCCAGAAGGAGCACGAGTCTAGGCTTATTGGGCATCTTCTTTCTGCAGTGGTACCAAGGTCTCTTATGTGCCTTTCCAATTCCCCAGATCCCCCAGCATGATTTCCAAGATTAAAAGGGACAAATGAAGAATTATTTGTAGCTCTGTACTGGCTGAAGCAGTTCTGGCTTAAAGATTGATTACACATGTCCATCCAGCCTTTGGTCCAGCTCCCAGACTGCTTGAAGCTGAGCTACAGCCTCACAACCAGATACACTTCCCAATCCAGAAGTCACTGCAGCCTCCCAAAGACAGCATAGCTATTAGCTGGTTGAGTACCGTGGACAGAGACTGCTTCCTTCAGATCCAGAAAATCCTGATACAGAGCAGGAAAGCATCTACCAGAAAAACATATTCATTTAAATGGGAGATGTTCTTGTTGCAAGCAGCCCAGCATGGTCTGGACCTCGTCCAGGCCTCTGTACTGAAGGTCCTCAACTACTTATTGCATTTAAAACAGTCTGGCCTTTTATTCATCTCTGAGACCCACCTAGCAGCAAGCCAAGCTTGCCATCTGCCTGTACAGTATTGCTTAGTCTTGTCACCCCCAAAGGAATATTACACACACGCTCTCCCACTGGTCAGAGAACCTCCTACTGCCTGGGACTTCAGTTTAATCTTCCTAAGGCTTGTGGAGCCTGCATTCAAACCTCTCCTTACACCACCGTGGTTTTTGTTGTTCTGATCCCTGCGATAAAGGGAACAGAAATTACATGAAAGTACCCCAATGTGGGAATTGCCAGTAGGTGTAGAGCCAGCATATATTGCTCCTTCACCACCCTCTCTACAGACCACGATGCAGAGGGCATGTTGCAGGGAGTGGCTGGAGAGCAATTATGTGGCACAAGTGAAAGCAACCTTCAGATTGTTCTAACTGGTGCAAAGAATCAGGGACATGTAATAATAGGTGGCTGGTTCTCAACTTCTCCTTTTTCCTGTATCCTGGACTCTCCTACGTAGCTGTCTGAGGGAGGGGAACCATTCTTGGCTACACTCTCCCAGGCACAGGCAAAGGCAGTCAAACTCCTGTCTGACTCGCCATAGGGCTCCTGTCCTGTAGATAGGTAGGTCAGATTTCCTTTTTCCCCTGCAAAGCAGAAAATGGCCAGTAGGGGAACTCGTGAGCAGCTGCAACAGATGTTGGCTGTGCACCCATACAGTGATAAGACTGATTCAGGTGCTTAATTTGAAAAGTGGCAGGATACTTATGAGAATAATTTGTAATTATTTTCTTAACCCAGTTGCTCTCAAGGACCACTGCTTAAAGCTTTGGTCGCAAGTGGCCCCAGGGCACAAGTTTTATACCACTGGCCTAGAATGTTACACATGAGATACATGATACATGAGCTACCTGACTTCATCTTACTTAGACAACAGTGTGTAGTACATTAGTAACTACTTACCTAATAAAGGCTGCACAAAGAGGACTCTGTGGACTGGAGAATCTGGCCCAGTGTGTGTGTTTTCAGTATATTGCAAATGTTTGTGTCAATATGCTCTAGATCTCTGAATATACAAAAACATTTTTCCTAGCTATTTTTTTAAAATCTTAAGCAACTATAATGTGTGAGGAGTTAGATATACCTTGATGCATGAAGACTTCATGTGCCTAACTTGCCAGCGTGTGGAGTGATCCACAACAAGCAAATATATATTTTCCTAAATGGATGAGTCATGCATCAAGGTATATTCATTACATTAAAGAGTCAGAAGGATACAAATGGAATAAAGGGAACTGTCTATTTCAGTATCAAGTTCCCACTCACTGGAATGTTTTGGGACCTCTGAGCATTCTCAGTAAAGAAGAGCCCTCGAACCAGCTGACAAAGGCCATTGAGTCAAATCATAAGAGCAAAGGGAATTTCCCACATGACTCAGGCTGGAGGCATGAACTCTTAGAGTGAGAATTCTGCAAGATATCTTCAGAGATATAAAATTTACCTTGCAATTCTACCTTCTCTTAAGATTTCAATTTCCCAAACTGGTCAAGGAAACTCTTAGAGCAGGTCTATGCAACAAACTTGAATTTGTAAAGACTTCTGGTGAAGATGCTGTAAACTGACAGGAGAGGCAAGAGCTGCGTCGGCAGGAGAAGCCCTCTGGCCAACATAGTGCTGTCTACGTGGGGGGCTAGGGTCCATATAATCTGGATTTTTCACACCCCTGAGTGATGTAGTAATAACATAGTAACTGTATACTCGGACTTAGAAAACAGTTTGTTTGCAGTAAGAGTGTTAAAATAAAAATGTGACTGTTACTGACAATTCTGCCAATAAACTTCAGCAATACACGAGTTAATAAAATTCTTTAAAAATGTTATAGGAACCCTAAGACCAGGAAATGGACGAGAGATCTTGTCCCAAGGGACCAATCAGCACCCTCCACAACAAAATAGAGTACTGCAGCAACTGCAACAGGGGGACTGGAGATTACAGCAACTGCACCACTTACATCACCAGCAACAGCAACAATTGCTTCAGGATGCTTACATGCAACAGGTACAGGTTTATTTTACTAGAGGAAAATGCCATGTTTAAAAATAATTAAATGTGAGTAAGCCCTCTTTTTAAATTCTGTATTTCAATTACACATGGAAATGTAAACTTTTCTACTACTGTGGCGGGGGGGTTCTGCCTTTTTCAGGCAGAGAGCAAAGTGGGCTGTCTTATTTCCCCTTTGTCCTACATCTGTTGTATAACACACTTTTTATAGTTACATTCTACGTGCTAACCAGTTGCTGTTTCTTCCGGCTGCTTGAACTCGGATCCTAGCTGGATTTTGATTTAGCACTAGGTGTAAGTGATGTGTTGTGTGAGTCACCCTTTCATTCCAACAATCTAGGAAAGCAATGTGATGCTGGCAATGACTGTCAGCAATAGTTTGTTCTCTAAAGATGCCATCTGTGTAGGATTCTCATTCTGTGGTTTTGCCTAGTCAGTGTAAAATTCCCATAGCTGTTGAGGTTTTTTTGACCCTGGAGGGTAGCAGCAGTGAGAGCAGAAGACAGATCCCCCTTCTTGTTGGATCACCCTGTAAATACTACTTCGCAAACATTATGATCCCTTTTTTGACCATGGTCAGCAAAGGTGCTCCCTTTTGGTGATTGTGATTCTGCATTGCTCCAGCTCTTCTGTTGACACTGTGTATCCTTAAGACTTACTTAAATGTGTGTTCTGTTGAGTATGGCTTCCTAAATTTCCTGAGGATCACATCATTTTACTTGTACTGTGTGGTGCCTAAAACACATTTGAGGGTGAGTTATACAATAAATAACCATCTGAGAGGGAATCTAAAAGAGCAACCAGGTTTGACAGATTCAGTGGGTCCATAATACATAATTTTTTCCCCCACAGGACTCTATGCTTTTTAAGGTAGACCATTGAGTTTTCATTTAAGTGTTCACTTGCAAAATAGACTAAATACTGGCCCAGTTTTTATATCTTGTACTATCAGAACAACGTGTTTTAAAATGCACCAATTGTTGATAGTGCGTTTTACTCTTATTTAACCATTGCTCTCCTTTATTGAAAATGCTGCTGATGCATATAGATGCATTTTTTAAACAAGCTGTTTAAAATCATTACTCATTGAGTTGTTTTGGTTAATTTTTTCAGAAATATCTCTTTCTTTCTAAATGTAGTATCAACAAGCAATGCACCAGCAAATGGTCCAACAACAACTTATGATGCAATCTATGTACCAACAACAACCTTCCCCATCCCAGTATCCTGCCATGGTATGTTGCCTGTAGATGCTGATATTCTTTCTTTGATTAGTTGGTGTGCTATACAGATTAATTGCAATGTATAGTCTTAATAGGTATCTGAGCTGCAATAGACATCTTAAATATTGGGCAGTGAATCATCTAATTTGTTTCCCAATATGCTACAGCTTTCAGTGCTAACATGTTTCTCTGTTCATATCTATTAGCTGATTTTATAATGAGCACATTTTAAAGAATGTGTAGATTTGGGTACAGTTAACACATACCGCCTGAAACACTGCTGAGTAGTTATTCACTAGCCTGAGAGATATTTGGTTGTTACAAGAACGTAGGCAGATGTTCAACGTCTAAAGGTTGGTAGAAAATTAAACCTCTATAAAATCCAATATTTGAAATAAACTTTTCAGGCCAAGACTTTTTCAAAAGTGGTTGCTTAAAATAGGGTTCTTAAGTGGCCTGAATATCCAGCAGCTCCCTTTCAGGCTCCATTATACTGGTACTTTATCACAATTGGCTAACAGTACATGTAGCTTCTGCAGTTGCATGCAGTCATATTAACCGAACACTCATTTTGAACACAATTATGGAAGTCTGGTCCTTAAAGACAAAAATAGAAAACAAAGCACTACAATAGACACCATTTAAAATATTTATAATTTTGCTTTTGCAAGTAGATACTGAAGTATAGCATAACATACATTAATTTTGCTTGCCTTTGCCAGTAAATATTTTAATGGTGACAGTTGTATGCACAAACGTGGCTGAGTTAACATTACTATTAGAACCTTAACTTTCTCAGAGTAATGTTAACTTGGCTACTCCATGCATACTATTATGCAACATCTCATTTTCCTGTTTTTACTTTTTATATTGGTTCATAAATAAATATTCTGAGTATGCCATAAAATATAGGATGGGCACCAGAGCAGAGAGAGAATTTTTCACTTGCTTATGATAAAGCATTTGAAATCAAGTATATGTTACATTGACTGAAGTTTGTTTGTATGAAATATTCTTGAATGCAGCTTTTAAAATATATCTAAAGTCTTGAGTTAACAAACATCAAAAAATATCGGTTAAGTTAAACCTTTCCTTTATTTACCATTTGATGTATCATAATTTCCCTAAAGAGTAAATGTTCTTACATAGTACGTGTGCTGCAGTATGTAGATACATCACGGTGGAAACTTTAAGCTCAGAATTTTCCTGCTTTAGAGAGAGCTTTTGTAGGTGGTCTGGTCTTTTCTTAACAAGATGGAATAATTTCCTATTGTTTTGCGATATGCAGTCCCTCTGGACTTAGAACCTGACTGCAAAGGTGGTTTTATTTCATTAGACTTACGGTTAAACTAATTTTAAATTTTTCTATTTTTATTAATAGATATAATATTGTCAGTTTACTCCACCTTTGCAATGTAGAAAAAAGGACATGGAAAAATAATTAGCCCAATCTAATTAGTACACTCTCTTATCTCTAACATAATTAGAGATTTTACCCCCCCATCAAAATAGATTTATCTGGGTATGTGGGCAACTATAATTTTTGCAAGGATAATTTACACCAAGATTACTAAAATGAACATTACTCAGCATTTCAACCTTTAGTGGATATAGTAAAACATAACTTGTTGACGGTGCATACAGTACAGCATTGTAAGGACTCCTCTGTGCTGCCATACAGTGCCCTCAGTATATTGAATGTGTGTAATTTAAAAAAAAAAATGGTAGCAATTATATATTTACTTTGATCTTTTTCCTTCTCCAACTCGTATGTTTCAATGAGTGATTTATTAAACAAGCAATTTTATTAGTAGTATAAATGCTCTAATACTGATTTCCTGCAGTTTCAGCAGAAATATGTAACTTTGGCTTTGCCATAGCCTGATGTTTTTTGTCTTCCTCCTCATATATTAATTTCAGACAAGATGGGTGAGGTAGTATCTTTTATTGAACCAGCTTCTGTTGGTGGAGGGGATAAGCTTTCAAGCTTCACAGAGCTCTTCCTCAGGTCTGGAGAAGGTGAAGAGCACTGTGAAGTTCGAAATCTTGTCCCCTCTACCAACATAAGTTGGTCCAATAAAAGATACTACCTCACCCACTTCGTGTCTTATATCTTGGGACCAATACAGCTACAACAACATTGGAAACTACGACGATAGTCATATTGCAAGTCCAAATACTGTACAAGAAGCAAAAGGAAAGTGGCCTGTTGAATGGCCACATGAATTCTGGTTACTTTATAATGGTGAGTCTCTTCCTCAGGTGCAACAATACCAGCAAGCTCTCTTACATCAGCGGATCCTTGCACAGCAACATCAACAGCAACAGCCACAGTCTCCTGAGTATCTTACCTCTCCTCAAGAGTTCTCACCAGCCTTAATTTCCTACTCTGCATCGCTTCCAGCTCATGTTGGAGCAGTAATGGATTCTCCTTATACTGCCAACAGGCAAGTAGGCATGTTGTTGAGACAGTAGTGCCGGAGGCCCTAGTTGACTCATCCCGTTGCGATGGGCACTGTACAGATACTTGCCTGGTCCTTTCTGAAAGAGCTTATGCTTCCTTCACTATTCTGAAATGTATTTAAAATGTGTCCTACAATCTGCATTCAACTTGATGCTGTTTATATTGGGGTGGGGTGGGGTGGGGTACTTCTCTGGTTACTCTGACTGACAAATCAGTTCAGGTTCTGCTACTGACAGAACACACCACTCATAGCTGCTTGCTTCTGGACTAACCTCACTTCCTGCCTTGGTCGGTCATGGGCTAAGTTGCTCAGGTATTGAACTTGACACCCTGCTGCCATTTACTATTCTGCTATCTCTAGGCAGGATTAAAACCTTTTCATATGCTGCTTCAAGGTATGAGTATGTCGTGATTTGCTGTTGACTGTTACTTGTACACCCCACAACACAAGCTATGGCTGAAGTTTCTTTCAGTTTTCAGGCCTCAACTTTAGCTGCACGCGGTGTAAACTTTTCTACTTTATTCACTATGCATTGGAAGGAAAAGATCAGCTTCATTTGTTATGATGGAAATATGAATGAGGCTGCAGCTAAAATAGTTTCAGCTTACTTACAAAACTGTGATTTTGTTAAATGGGTTTTCTGAACCAAACAGACATAGATTGAAGGGTAAAGGAGAGAGCTGTTATGGTCAGATGTGGGTGGGGGTTGTGTTAAAAAATTAGGCTGAATTTGGCACCATATGGGAGCCCTCTCCACAGATGTAAGATCACACTTGAGACTCGATAGCTGAAGGCAACATTCAGTTGACAGGCAAAATTTTCCTCCTGGCCAGTAGCAGGAATCCACAGAGACCATATCAGATAAACAGGCATAGTCTGCATCCAGGACAGCTAGGGTATGCTGTTAGAACTCAAGATTAACAATGGCCTGAGGTTTGATAGGCTTCTGTGAACCAGATGCATCTCAGAAGCCCCAGGGAGTTCAGCAGGAGATCACTAAGGTGTTGTGGCCCTCCAGATAAGTCCTAAATCCCACAGCTCCAAATATCACCAGGGCATTGTCTGATGGGCCAAGATGACCTGACAACCACAGACAGGATGGGGGAAGAAAACAGACACCAGTGAGGATGTAGGAGACCTTACTAAAGAGGTGTGTCAGTATTTAGTTTATCATCTACAACCAGAGTCTACATATTTCTCTTACCTGTCAGGCAAGTTCACAGTTTCTTAGCAATGCAGGTCCCAGTTGGTGCCCCACCTTCCCCAACCTCAATACCTTTTTCCCCAAGGTGGCTGCCTCTCCTCCAGCCCCTTCCAGGGCAGTTTTTCTTCTTGGCACTCCTTCAGCTTAGTCTTCTTGGGTGCTGCTGGTGTTGCTCTTCCTCCTCTCTGGAATAAGCTGGGTCTGGCTTGTATAAACCCCAGCCTCCTCCCACTCCAGCAGACTCTGAAAAAAGTAGCTAATTGGAGTCAGCTTCTTGGTCCTTTTTTCTTCCCCATGTGAGAGTTCCCTTGGTCACAGCTTCACAGCCCCTAAATCTCTGCAGCTTACAACAGAAAATAAAATCAAAAGTAAAATACAGACGACAAAACACAAGAACATTGACGAAAAGCTGCCAATCCTTTGAGTTTTTTCGGTTTTTATATGTTGCGTCAATGATAGATACTGGTACAAGTTAATCATGTTTGAAAGACTTCAAGAGTGGATTTTCTCATCATTTTGTATTTTTTTTTAAAAGGCCTTGACTGACTGACTGACTTGTTTCCATTGTCCTAGTATATTTCACTTCTACCTATAAATAAATGTTTCAGTTCTTTAAGTTCATGCCTATGGATGCTCCACCTTAAGATGTGCATGCGCTCTCGAGTGGAGACTGCAACTTAGTGTCCACAGGGTGGTTTCTGCTCAGAGCTGTGCCTCATGCATCAAACAAGAGGATAAAAGGAGGCATGAGCCTGCTGCCACTCAGCTTCCTCTTCATTGACTACAGCTCAGAATGGAGCGTTCTGCTGTCTTCAGGTTTCTGCCATTTTTTTCCATTATTTATTTTATCTGTTGTTTTACTTAATTATCCCCTTTTCTATTTTTGGTTAGCATGTTTGTGCTCCTGGGAGCGAGGGGCTGTTCCCCCTTCCTCTTCTTGGACCTTTCATTTTTGCTGGAGCACAACCTGTTACACTTAAGGGCTTAACCCCTACCAGACCTGCCGCAGGACTTGTCCCTGCAGTGACAAGACACTTGAGTTGCCTATGGTGTTTGGGGGTCTCTTGCCTGCCCTCAAAATGTAAAGTGTATCTGGTATTCAAAGACCGGTCCAAAAAGACAGGGAAATGAGACTAGAACTCCTGCCTAATGAAACGTACTCTAGTTCCAGAGGGGTCTGCTCCCTCCTCCTCTACGTTGGCCTCAACATTGCTGGCTGCTTTGGCCACTGTTGGAGCTTCATCTGCAGCTCCAGAAATGATGATTTCAAAGGAAAAGAAGCACGCCTCCCCAGCCAGGTGGACGAAGAAAAGAGGTAGGTCATCCCATATGACCCACTTTCAGGAGACTGTACATCCCTCAGAGGGTATGGCTGAATCTCTGGCTGAGTCCAGGACCAAGGTTTTTGTACCATAAGAAGCCCTATATAAACAAGCCCTCTAGCACCAGAGCACCTACTGCAGTGGCACCACCTGATCCTTCATGACACTGCTGTATACACAGGGCTATCCTGCATATCTCGACACTGGTCTGTTACCACAGTTCCGCAGATGGTTGCAGACCCTGCAGCTTCCTCAGTACTGCAACAATCTCTATCTCACCAGTAGGCATTTCCGCCTCTGGTAACAGCCCAAGTCTTTATTATAGGCTATCAGAGGCCTCCAGTGCCTAGTTTTTTTTTTTTTTTTTTTTTTTTGGAGGACTTTATAATTTCTGATGAGCTGGAGTCTCCACTGTTGAGATCTGTCAGAGCTCCCTCCCTGGTAACATTCAGACAGTCACAAGTTGAGACTCACCTAAGTCGCTAGCCTTTAGAACTGGCTATGTTACCTTGAGGTTCCATTTGTAGCTCAAGAGAGGATTGGTCAGACTCCGAGATCTTGGTACAGGAATTCTTCCATGTACTGTACCACTACACTCCTATGAGTCCCTCTAATGGAGAGAATTTGGGGGAACCTGCCAGACATTGTAGGCCTAGAGAGTCTGATTATCATTGAGAACTCCTACTTTTTTCTTGGGGATAAAGGATCAGTAACCTTACTGTCCATGGGTACCAACGGACAATTCCCTCACTACTTCGGTATCGGATGATACATAGGAGGAACAAGAACCTCAGGCTGAGGGGTCTCTCTTCCTTCCGTCAGGTCCTCTTCATTTCTGGACCAGGTGGTAATACCGTCATTGCCTTCCTGTGCTGGTGACATCAAGACCTTCCAGGACTTCATGCAGTGGCTGGCGGGCTCTCTCCAAATCCTGCTAGAGGAAGTCCAAGAGTCGCATCATTCCTTCATGGATATTTGGAATATCAATCCCCAAGGAAAGTTTGCCTTGCCTATTAATTTCTCTATCTCTTACATGCACCCTGTGGCAAACACCTGCCACAATTCCACCCACCTGTAAGAGGGCAGATAAGATATATTATATCTCATCAAGTGGAATAGAACACTTCTTTTCCCATTCCAGTCCTAATTCCTAGTGGTGGATGCAGCCAATGAAAGGAGCCATCAAGCTCACTTTAGACCTTCTCCAGTGGACTAGGGATCAAGTGGCTGGACTTGCTGGGCAGGAAGAGCTACTAGTCTTCTGCTCTTCAATTTCATATTGTCAATTATCAGGCCTTCATGGCGAAATAAGACTTTGCCACATACTCAAAATTTACACATTTTACTGGACACCTGCCACAAGACCAGAGAGATCAATTTCAGTCCATCTTGGAAGGCTAATTAGTCGCAAAAGCCTCTATGCAGGCTACCCGAGATGCCACGGCTCCAGGTCCAGAGCCATTGCTGTGGTCATGAGAAGAGTATCCTGGCTCCAGGCCTCAGATCTTCTGAGAGAGGTTCAAAACGCTATGGGGAGTCTCTCCCTTTAGAAGGACCCAATCTCTTCAGTGAGAATATGGACTCCTCTTCCTGCATACTCAAGGATTCCAGGGCTGTTTTGCAGTCACTGGGGATTTAGTATTTGTTTAGTAGATCTCAAACTGCTCAAAGATCCAGTCCATTCCAGTATCATCAGCACACCTTCTCTAAGCCTCAGGAACTCTTCTTTGGAAGATACAAACAGCAAAAATGAGGACCCCCTCCACTCCCCCACACACTTCTACTCAGTCTGCTCTCGACTGAGCTGTCAAAACCACCTCTTAGAGCATCAAGCATCCCATTCTGCTGGATCCTCTCTTGTGCAGTTACTCCTCCATGTCCCTTTTGGTGACTGTCTGTCCCACTACTTACCTTACCTCAGCCAAGTGGATACTGGAGGTCATCAGAGTTGGTTATTCCATCCACTTTCACTCCCCTCCTTCTCACTCCCCCTTACCCGTCCCTCTTCAGGGACCGTTCTCACGAGGAACTCATAAGACAAGAGGTTCAATCCCCCCTCCTCCTCCTGTGAGCAATAGAGCCAGTTCCACCAGAGTTTATCAGAAGAGGCTTGTATTCCAATCTCTTTCTACTTCCAGAGAGAGAGAGAGGGTGAAACTCAGGAACTTGAATTATGTCCTAGCACAGCACTTCAGAATGATGACACTCACTACCATTATTCCATCCCTAGATCCGGGAGGCTGGTTTGTTGCCCTCAACTTACAGGATGTCTGCGTTCATGTAGCCATCCACCCATCCTACAAGCACTGCTTACACTTTAGAATAGGAACAGATCACTACCAATATTGAGTTGTCCTTTTCAGACTCTCCGTGGCTCAAAGACTGACAAAAATCCTCTCAGCAGTAGCAGCTTCTCTGTCAGCTCGATATTCCTGTACTTGGACGACTGGCTGCTCTAAGGCGGGTCACCTGAGAAGATCCAGTCATCAGTGGGCAAGGCATTAACCTTATTGTAATCTCTGAGCTATCATAGGAAATCCATACTAATTCTGGAACAAAGAATAGACTTTATAGGGGCCAATTTAGACTCCACAATACCAAGAGCCTGTCTACCCAAGGAAAGATTTTTCCATTCTATCCAGTTAATCTCAACACTGAAGTTCAGCCCACAAACAACCTTAAAGCCTTGTCTAGAGCTACTTTTGCCGGTGATATTCCCAACCCCAAAGAGAATTGGGTTGTCACCATTTTTTGTCTTAGCTTTTTAATTTTTAAATTTGAGTTGAATTTTTTCAGCCTGCATGGGATGTGGGATCATGGTTTTTATACAAACTGCAAAGGGGGTGGGGGGGAGCAACGTAGAAGGGGTTTGGAGATGTAAACCAAGAGGCTAGGGCAAAATGTTGTATGTTTCCAGTTAATAAGAAATGGAAAAAATGAAAGTATATTTACATATCTATTTAGGCCTGGTCTACACTGTAAAGTTATGTGTGCTTTAACTGAAAAATTTCATGCCCTGTGTGATGTAGTTAAACCAACCTAAGCCCCAGTGTAGACACTCTCGACATAGCTATGGCCTCTCAGAGAGATGGGTTTAAGAACCTCTTCCATCGTGGTAGTGTCTGTCTATGGTACAGAACTATAGTGGTGCAGCTGCAGCACTGTAGGTGTGCCACTGTAGTGTTTCTAGTGTAAACGTTCACTTAGGCATTCACATACTACTTACTCTTCTTTGTTCCTTGAAAGTGATCTCCGAAGGAAATGGGTTTATGCCTTTTTTTTTTTTTTTTTTTGCTGCTGCGCTATATAAAGGCCTGAAAAGTTTTAAAAACCACATTCATTAGAAGTTGACATGTTATATAGCCCTCCTGTCTTCCCTTATTTTTAATGAAAACCAAAGAACAGATAGTATTAAGATTCCAAGAAAGGAAAAACTTGATTAAAGAGAAAGTGACTTTATTTTGTTTAAAATTTATCTTTTTCTTGTTAACACTTATTTAACTTCATTAACTCTACAAATAATTGGAGGAGGAGGAGAACCTTTTAGTCAGTAGCCCCAGCCCTTCAATTAAGGACCAGCAGCTCCCAATCTACAGATATGTTTTCTCCCCCCCTCCCCCCCCCCCCCCAAAAAAAAATCCCAGCAACAAAACAGGGGAAACAAATTTTGACATTCCCAATATTCCTCCCCTGCTATCCCCCTAAAAAAGCAGAAATAAACATATTGGCTATTTTAAAATATAATACAGAAACAAATAGATACACTGCCTTGACTATTTCAGGTCATGTTTACATTAGAAGGTATTTGCAATTTGGCTATGCTTAGAATGAATGGAGGAAAAAACTCAAAGTAAAACACAAGTTGAAGTGAATTATATACAACAATATAAAATAAGGTGGAACAAAACTCTAAACTATCTCACTGGGAAGCTGTCACACTGTGTGTAAGAACAAATATTCAAAGACCTCTGAAATGACGAAATTCTGATATCCTTAATTTTACATCAATAGGCTGTAATGTTTCTTTATCTGCTTCCCCAAATTGACTTCACAGGTCAGCCGTTCCTGATGCAGAGGCCGTTTCCAGTTACCCAAAGCAGAACGTCAGTAACCCACCGGATATGTCAGGCTGGAACCCATTTGGAGAGGACAATTTCTCCAAGCTAACAGAGGAGGAGCTACTGGACAGAGAATTTGACCTTCTGAGATCAAGTAAGGGACGCTTGAAGGCTTATTTCGCTTCACAGTAAATAAGGGCTCTGTAGGTACGCTCAACAGTGCCAAAGACTGTCCTTTTGAAGGGCCATGCAGTCTGTTGTACACAAAATTCTTTCTGAGCGTTTGAGGGCAGAACTAGGTCCGCTTTCTCACTTTTCTTTCCATATGGAAAATGTTGTGTGCAGGGGAAATTCACTGTTTAGCATTAGCAGCTATTGATATAATCTTTAACTCTTCAATATTTCTCACATCTCCTTGATTGTCAAGAATTTTAAGTATCAGTAGTATGGTGTTCAGATAAATGAGACAATTTAGCTGCTTGCATTATTCCATTTGCAGCTCTGTTTTCTTGCACACCAGAACAGAAGGGTCTATTGGTCTGAAATGCCCTTTGAAAATGCCTGAAAGAAAAATTGGTCTATTACATTATGTTAATGTTTTGTAATGTCCTTGATGAGTGGCTACATGTAAGGGCTGCTTTATTGTTCTGACATGGCAATAGTTAAATAAACTTTTTTCCTCTTTAAGTCAGATATCTCAATGTTTTTACTTGAAATCACTTTCTTTAGTCAACTTGTTGGTATTCATCCCGATACTATTTTCAAATGTAATTTTGTTAAGGAAGACTAGATCTGTTTTTAAAAAGACCTGTAGCATGTAACAAAACATGACATTGACTTCAGAGTTACAGATATAATAATTTGACAGATAGGATCAGATTTCTCACTTGTAAAAATGCAACAAAATAGCTAGTGGGGAATTAATGGAAAAAGAAACTATAATTTTAACAGAGCTGGCTTCTTTCACATTTCTGGTGGCTTAATTTTTCCAAGTGACTTTTTTTTTGTAAGCTTGCTGTGAGAATGTGGAATGCCAACAAGCAAAGTGAACATAAGAATATTAAAGAACATACATGAAATCATTTTTCTACCATTTAAATTCAAGAAATCATCCTAAAATAAATAGGGCAGAACCGAAAGCTTACCGTAGTGTTGCACAAATGTGGTTTATTTGTACCATTTTTCTAAGAGATGTCAAAGTAGCACTGCAAAAATGAATTATTTCCAGTAGAACAAAAAACTTGTTCTTGTTAATGTTTGGGAAATGAAGATTGTCCTAGTTGAAAATAACCATTCTTTAAAAAATTGAACTTGAAACTATTGTCTTTCCAGTAATTGTGTTTAAAATCTTAAGCATACTTCCTTCAAAAGGAGCCCTGGAAGATTTGGAAATCAAAATAATACTCAACAGGAGAATGTTTGTTTAAAAGTGAAAGGTCAGCATAGCGCTGCCCATTCTCATAATTCCTAACCACTTTGCTGACCATAATTATGCTAAATGTCCGGAGTATGTCCTGTGTCTGGCTTCACTGATTATTCCATGTTTCCAATAGATGTAAGGAAAACAAAATATACTGACCAGAAAAATATTTTAAGTGGCTTCATGACTAATGTACTAGCTGCCATCTAGCAAATGTACTTACTGAGAATGGCCAGCTATACTGAGCATACCCAAAGTTCTGTTCAGTCTGGTGAAAGATGTAGAAAAATTGACAACTTAAACAGATTCTAAGAAGGGAAAATAAGATTGTCAGAGATTTAAGATTTTAATTTTTTTCTTCATACAGTGTGATCATATTCTAAAATTCCAGCAAAATAGAAATCCTAAAGTAATGCTATTTTCACGCAAAGTCACTTTCTTTGAAGGTTCTAGGAGGTTGATTTCTTCCTGTAAATGCTAGTGAACTTTGCATAAGGTTATCTCATCAGGAAATTCTAATACCATTGTCTCAGAGGCCCTGAAGTTATGTAATGCCTTTATACACACCTGATAGAGAGCTTATGACGCTTTGTAGTGAGATGACTGGTGGTATTCTCAGTGCAAGATTAAGGAGAATACAAAGAAGAATAGTTGACTAAGATTATTATACAGTCTGTAGGCTAGAGCTACGTCTACACTAGCACTTTGGTCGTTATAGCTTATGTCACTCCGGGGTGTGAAAAAAACACACCCCAGAGTGACATAAGTACACCGACGTAAGTACACAGATGTGCTCCCGTCGACACAGCGCTCGTTGGAGGTAGTTTAATTATGTTGATGGGAGAGCTCTCTCCTGTCAGCATAGAGCAGCTGCACGAGCGATCTTACAGCGGCATGGCTGCATCGGTACAACTGTGCCACTATAAGCTCACTAGTGTAGTCATGGCCAACAGTTGCTTTATTCCAACATCACAGTGAGCAAGATGGGACTGTAAAGTGATGGCATAAAAAGGAAGAATTATTGTAACATGACAAGAATTAGAACAACTTTTACATGGTTGGTGGCTCCTGTTAATATTGCGTTCATTATATTATAATGCCTGCCATTGAATTTGTGTAGTAACCTTAATATGATGTTTCTTGGAACGCAGTCCTTGTAAAAACGGGAGTGCTTGAAACCACACAGTTTTCTCTCCTCTTTTGCTCTTTACTGTTAAGTCGGGCGGAATATGTAGTAAAAGTTAGAGCATAGTAGACATTAGACTTCATGTTACCTTACTGCCGACATCTGTTTGAGTTATTCCTTATTTCCTCAAGTATACTGAGCTTCTACAAGAGAATTATATGAAGAAAATAAACTAATGATGTCTTGTACTCTACAATTCCTTGTATCTTTTCTGCTGATTCTCCTTTAAGAGTTACTGATTACTTCCATTGTTCAGTGTTTGTATTATACCCTGCTAGTATAACTGACTAAACAAACAGTGGGTGCTGGTGCTGGTGTATCTTGCTTTTCCCCTACCCTAGTCTGTAAAGTGACTTTACTATTGTATAAGAGGCTCATGATAATAAGCCACTAGCACTTCACATTGTAAAATTAAGTACCTGAGCACTGTTCCATTTATTCAGTATTTAGTACTTAGCTTGTACGTAGCACTGTATATTTAAAAAAAAAAAAACTTTTCAAACATCAACTAATATCACATTACATTTCTGAACTAGCGAATAACTCCATTTATAGATAGGGTTAAGTGATGTGCCCTAGGTCCTTCAATGAGTTGTTAGAGCCAAGACTAGAAACTCAGGTTTCCTGACTCCTTTTTTTTTTTTTTTTTTATATATAACCACAAGACCGCGCTGCCTAGGAAAATGTTGAGACATAACTTGCTGTGGTTTGACAAATAATACACTAGGTGGCAGGCTGGTTTAGTATACTGCAGGAGGTGCAATAGTTTTTCTTCCTCACCTTTGGCTTGAGTCCAGTTTAAAAGCCTCAGTGGCAAGCCCTACTACACATCACAAATTTCCACAATCTTCACTCCGACAATGAGGATTTTCTTAATGAATTTCTCATTGCAATTATTGATGTCCTGTCACAAAAGAGATCCCTGATATTAAGGCAATAGTAGACAAAGTAGATAAAATACTTCCATTACATTTTAGCCTATGGATTTTGATGTTGAGACAGTTAGCAGTCTTGTTCTAAATGTATGTTCTGTAATACCTATAGTAATCTTTTAAAATCAGAGCACAAATGTTTACCACTATACAGTTAAAATGGCAAAAGTGGTAAATGTACAGGCATACACCTCTACAGAGATAATTTACATAATACTGGTTTTAGTTATTTCATTGTACATTAACAAGATTATACTTGCTAAAATGTTTTTGACATCGTGCAGATGTGTTTAAATATATATCACTGCTCTTTTCATAAAATAACCAGATTCCTTTCAACAGGAGAAGACATCAGTTTTTACAAGAGAAAGCCACTGTTTATCACAGAATGTGTAAATTTTCTAAGTTTATTTTTGCTTTTTTTGATCTGAGGGAATAAGGACGGAAGAATGAAAACCCAGAGAAGAAAATTTCATTGCTGTACTACTTAGCCCGATAATTGACGCGTTATAAGCTATCATATAGTCTTTTGAAATAAACTTTTCCATTTGCTTTCAGTTTCACTGGGCTGGCATATCACAAAATGTTGATCCTTGTTTTTATTTTCTAAAAGCCTAATTTGTTATGTCATGTCACAGTTTACATATACATTAAAAATATGTAAAGTTTTGTTCACCATTCATTAAACAACTTTCCTAGGTTCTCCCTTTTGGGTCTCAAAAGTCAACGTTTTTAGGGTATATGATTTATCTGCAGCTATCAGCATCTTCATCTTAATGTGGGCACGTTCTGCTATACAATCTCTCATATAAACTGGTTAAACTATTATCTGCGTGCATAGTAGAGTATGCACAGAGAACTAAAGTTCTTGATGCTATGACGGTTAAGCTTTTTGTTCTCCATGGTCACTGCAGGAGAAATGAATAAACTGAATATTTTATATCATATATAAAAGAATATTATGCTGTGGAAAAGATCTTACTTTCACAGAGACAAAGTCACTTGACAATTAACCACTAGATGAAGCTAAGTGAGAACTCTTTTGTGTAAAAACATTTTTTTCAAAATTAGCTATTCCATTAGCTATTGGCTTTTTTCTGCATGGTTTCCTTTTCCGTGGTCATGGTTTTAAAGATGCCAATGAAGCTGCAAAGGCCAAACATGAGTGATTGTAATGGGTTTCTGAAAATTATAAAATTGCATTACGACTAAATGGTTTCCTTACTGACTAAACACTCAGCTGCAGTACTACACTTTGGAGCCAAAGTAAAACACTCACTGGAATATGGGTAACAATAGTTGAACGGTCATCTCTGCTCACTATGATTTTCTGTTATCTTGGCTCCTGAAGTCTTTGCTGAAGATTTTGTTCCTAGTGTAAATAAATAAATAAAACATTCTTTCCCAAATTGGAAAATTTTACTATTGCTGAGTTATTGCTTTTTAAGCTCCAGTACTCTTAAACTGGAACCTATGGTTTTGGGATTGAAAACTGCCCATTCTCCTAAATAGAATTCCTCTTCAGATCCATTCTGAATCATATTATTTTTGAGATCCAAAATCACTTCAAACAAGTGTGCATATCATAGAATCATAGAATATCAGGTTTGGAAGGGACCTCAGGAGATCATCTAGTTCAACCCCCTGCTCAAAGCAGGACCAATCCCCAATTTTTGCCCCACATCCCTAAATGGCCCCCTCAAAGATTGAACTCACAACCCTGGGTTTAGCAGGCCAATGCTCAAACCACTGAGCTATCCCTCCCCCCATATGGGGCCCATGGTTGCCAGCATTCTAGAGAAATGTATAGAAGACCCATGGGCATGGGATGCTCAATATAGTTTAACTCCAGCTGTGTTGAGGAACCATCCAGTCCCTGTCTTAAGCAAATTAACCATTTTTTGAAAATGTTTTTTTTGTATAGTCATTTTTCCAGTTTTATTCTGTTTTATGCTTTCTTGTTGGTTCAAAGTAAAAACTAGAGAGAGCTGGTTATTAAAGAAGTGTGCATCTTATGACAGGATGCAAGTCTTGTTTGGATTGTGGCACTTGTGTGGAATCTATTGCATTGTCAATTGGCATTAAAGAAACTGATAATTTTCCTCTAAAGCCTAATCATCTATGCTGAAGGACAAATAAATCTTCATATCAGTGTGCTAACAGTCTTAATTGCCTTAATCATTGACACTCAAGGAAAGCTCATGCAAGCTTTTTATCCCTCAGTTCCAGGCTATCACATGAAAGTAACTTTGCTTGCTCCACATGTTGAGGGTCCTTTTGAGCATCAAGAAACCATGGAGTCAGCCTGCTTCTGCCCTGGCCTTAATCAGGAAATTGGACAAACTCTTAAATCACAGCAAGATTTAATCATCTTCCTCACCCTTCCTTCCTTGGGCTCCTTGTTGTTACCAGTAAATTTACAAATCAAAGGGAAGCGTGTCACTGTGACATTAACACCAAAGGTTAGCTCAATTGAGAAGGAAGGCTTACCCATTTTTGCTATTCGCAGCAGTATAACTGTAATGGTACACAGACTGAAAACCAGCCTCAGCAAAAACAATTCAATAGCGGCAGTCTCAGGGTGTGGAATGCAAGGAGTGCCAAGTCAGTGAAACCTTTCCTGGATCCCATTAGCTTCGTCTTCTGGATCAGCTGATGTTCCCAGAGAGCTAAGAATCCCAACTCTTTATTCGGAATCTAGCTGTCCGAAAACCTTCTACCCATCAATCTGCCTCCTTCCCATCCATATTCTGAGGTCTTTTCTGTGAAAAATAGAGGGGAAAAACAGCTGGTCTCCATTTTGCCTATAGCAGGAGACTAGGGATGATGGTACCTAAAGCCTCCCACATGCACATTTTACATAAACTTGTATTACGGTAGTGGCCACAATGCAGCAGGCTCTGTCCAGATATGTAGTAAGAGGCAGTCCTTGTCCTGATGACCTCACAGCTTAAAAAACAAGCAGCAAACAAAGGGTGGAGGAAAATACTTTTTTTTTTTCCTCTATCAGCTATCTCCAGCTGGTCCTCAGACTCTCCGTGAATAGTCAGTTCATTTAATTGGCACTTGGAAATAAGAAAGGTCAGTACAGACCAGATCAGAGAAGATGTTACCTGTAAAAGGGTCATGTAGGAACAAATGTGAAGATGGCTGTGGGAGAAATGGAAAAAATTGGAAGTTGTCTGCTCATCATGGGCAGGGAGGCAAAATGTAAGAGTTAAACAGTTAATGTTAGGCCGTATAAGTAGAGTATATGCAAAAGAACAACTAATCAAATTCCTCAGACTGGCCCTATGCAGGGGTGTGATGGTGGGAGGAAACAATGTTTTTTAAAGCCTACCCATACACCTGTCCTATACTATGCTTTAATTTGACAGTGCTTATTACTATGGCCTCTGCAGAATGCCATTTTTGAAACTTAAACTGACCAGGAGCTACTTGAAGTCTTCCATGACTCAGACATTCAGGATTTGCTGTAACAGAGCAGAAATTGACAGGCTTTTAATACAACAATCTGATAGATGAACACACACACATAAACTGGCACCTAGTGCACAGATGAGCTAGTGCAACTGAGAGCAAGTTGAGTGCACATATGACTCAAGAACCTGCTCAGGTCTGACACAGTGGTGTTGCCACCATTATCTTCCCCTACACAGAGATCCATATGAAGTCTTGAGACTTGGATACTGCTATAAGTGACATACCTGTAATCAACATAGTTGAACCACCATGTTCTGCAACTCTTGTGTGGGTATTTGCCAGAAGGGCTTATGACCCATTTTAGAAGAGCTGTGGCCACCTCTTTATCTTGCCTCCATCAGATTTAGAATGCTTTCAGTTTGTATCTGTATCTGGCTCAGTAATATTCTCTCAAAATGCTGGAGCTAGACAATATGCTCACTCTGTCAAATCATTTATCCAATATCTGTCCAATTAAGCACTCATTAGTCATCCACCTGGGAATTGCAACTACTTGTTAATCTACGATGGAATACCACAAGGGTAATTATATTAACTCTGGTTACTGGTAATTTTTCTTTCTTTAGGTGAATGTATAGTTTCTGTAGATTCTTGCTCACCTGCCCTCCATCCCTTCTTCTTTTTGAATCAAAAATTGGAGTTTAGCCAGATGGAGAGGCGCCGTGGGCAATTGAGGATGTGGGCTTTTTATATTCACAGAATGCTCAACTATGACTATCAGTTTGTGTGCTGTTGGGTAACTGCTTTGAAATGGTTCCAGGACTCTTGAGCAATAGTGCACCAAGATAGATCTGCTGACAGAATTCCAGTTATGGGTTACCTTCTTGTCTTATCACTGATGACCCTTGGAACACTAGGCTACAATAAATGAGGAGACTACATTCCCAGTTTTGTGTTGCATTATTCTTGTAATGTTGATTACTGTATGTATCCCGTTCTAAAACACATTGTATGGACCAGAACACAAGAGAATAAAGAGCATACAAAACATAACTATACTTGTTTGGATTTGGTGAAACTCAAAAACTGTTATTGCAATCATTAGTACAATTCCATAATTTAAAAGGAATGCTGGCGGGATTACAAATTTATGTCCTTCATTGTGGTTCTAGCAGAAAATCTTTACCTTTAGGGAAGTTGGTGAATTTTTTTTTAAACTGTTTTTAGACATAAAAAATTAAAATGTAACACAAGGTGTCTGACTTAGGTCCTTGGATACCATGGTGTTTGTGATGTTAGAACCTAAACGGAACAGAATGAAAATTAGTTTCTCTTACAAGTGCTGGTTGACTATATTGGTTTTTGGTTTTAATACTTTTTCATCATCTGCCACAATTTACTTCGGGGTGGGAGCAGAGAAGTAAAGCAAGAATGAACTCTTGCAGATGAAGGCCTTCAAAAATGGGATAGCTGTCAGGGTACAAGGAGAGGATGTTATCCTTCCGAAACAAACACAAATCTATTAAACGTATCATTAATTTGGCATAAGAACTGCCATTTTTATTTTATTTTATTTTTTGTTCTGTTTCATTTATTTTTACAGACAGGCTCGTGGAGAGGAGAGCATCCTCAGATAAGAATGTGGAGCCACATTCTGCTCCACAGAACCATCCTTCTGAAGATCCCTTTGGTTCTGTACCTTTCATTTCTCACCCAGGCAAGTTACATATGTAACATCACTACCTCTTATTTAAATATCTCTCTCTCAAAGGAAGCTTGTTCAGTTATATGACCAAACCAGTGCAAATTGGAATCATCAGCCTTGTGGTTGAAGATTGAATAGACGACAATTTTTCGAACATTATCATGTATGTCTTGGAGTTTAAATCTAACCTAGCACCCAAATGCATTGATACATTTACATTTCAAAAATTGCATATGCATGATATATTGAATTTAATACAACCTGTGTCAGTTTAAAAAAAAAAAGTCTCCTGTTAAGGAAATTAGTCATTTAGGTCACACACAAGTATTGCTACTTTCCTTTATTGTTTTCAGCCACCAGCCTTTCTGTCTTTTATTTTTGTTGTTGGCTCCTCTATTTTATTAGAATCTGCAGGTGCAACAGCAGAGGGATAAAGAGCTTAGCTTTATGTCTGGTTACAGTCACACTTATGACACTGAAACTCTGTATAACTTTCTTTATAGAGACAAATTTTCTGACTGTACTGTGAACTCTGGGATCTAAAAACCAAGTTGTGCTCTATCGCTTACTAACTTGCCAGTTATTAAAAATTCGGCAACAAGAACTTCATTGACAATTTTAATGCATGAGGTAGAATAGAATCTAGGGCACTCCTCCGTAACATTACAAAAAGTTTTTGTTACTTTGTACTACTGTGAAGCCAGCAATGAGTAAAATAAGGTGTAACGTAAAGATGCTCAAAGTTGTGGGTATGTTGAGTTAAAAATGCCCTCTTCATGTGATTTTTCTGACTGTCCATATTCACAGAAATGGTTCCTCTAATATGCTCTGATTTCACTTTGTCTTCAGTCTTGTGTACTTTTTTTTTTGCAGCCACATTCCCTTTTTTTCTTTCACTTTGCATTTCTGTGAATCTCCTTATGTGATCTAACACTTAGGCCCTTTCTGACCATGCACTACCAGGTGTGAACAGAATAATATTTGGCATTCTGTTCTCTACTGTGGTACTCATTAAGAGCTAGGCTGTTAGTTCTGTTCTCATTCTCTATCAACTTTTTCCTTGTCAGGCTGCCTTAAACTGGTTAAAACTGGTTAAACTGCTTAAACCGGTTCTGCTCACATTACTACATTCTCTGAGTTTTCGTCTGTTATATCTGCTCAGCAAGCACTAAATTACCACCTTCAATCACCCTGCTCTAAAGAGTTCTAGCATTTCTCAGGTCTCTTAAGCCTGTCCTAAGTACGGTGTGTTTTCCATAGAACTAGACTCTGCAGGATTTGCATTATGCAGTAGCTGCAAAGACTCTTCTTTGCCTTATAGGCAAGGCTGAATTAATGTGAAATAAGGAAAGAAATGGTCCCTTTGAGTGATGGCCATCCAACTTAGTGTCACTGTTTTACTTTCCTGATCTTGATACGCACTCAGCAAGCCAAGGTATCCTGCACTGAGATACTTTTAGGTCTGGAAACTTTTTATAGTCCCTTAACTTCTGACACAACTTTTTGATTCTTTTACTCTGCTACTGCTTCTCAGCCTGCTGTGCCTATAACCTTAAGATAATTACATTGAATTTACTAAATCATATAATGAAAACCCCCCACTTTTTTCCATTTACATATTTAGGATAATCTTGAGTCCAGGAAATGGAAGAGCTGGGGAGATCTAGAGAGAGAAACTGTATACCCTCACTATTGACTCTTTTGCCATTTGTAAAACTTACCAAAAAAAAAATATTTACAATCCTGGATCAGTTGAGGCTGAAAAGTAAGAGGAGACTTATAAAAGATCTTCTCTAGCTGTTGATTGTAAAAATTCTTACACTACAGCAGTCTGGGAGGCATGGCCTATGTTGAGGTCTTTTACTGAAAAAACTGCAACAAATGTCAATGTTCTTCTTCAAGTGATGGTCCCTATTGTATTCCACTGCGGATTACACGCTCACACAATGTGTCTGAAGCCAGAGAATTTGAAAGTAGTGTCCACTGATCCGCATGTGCTCCCTGGCTCACCTTGTGCCTCTGACTGAGGGGATAAAGGGCAGGGCAGACTGACCACCTCTCCAGTTCCTGTCACTGCTGTTTCGTGTGGGTCGGAACCTCTCTGTGTGCATAGCTTCAGCTTCGTCCCTTAAAATAAAATTTAGCTTTTTAAATAGTTTTAGTGGTGTTATGTTATCCTGGGGGGACCCTCCCCACTAAACCTCTTGTGGGTACTATAAACACAGCTTTCAAAAATGGCTTTATTAGGTTAATTTCTTCAACAAGGACCACTTGTTGAGATATTGGACATGATACAGCAAGATCAGTGCTATTTAGCAAATACAGAAGCCTGAAAATACGTCCTTTCGTTACAAGGTGACAGTTATTTTTTCCCTAAATTCTTGATAGCATATCTACTATACCACAGTCTGTCAAATCTCAAAGCAGTGTATAATGTCTTGTGATGGCTGGCACAATTTGGTATAACATATGAAAGAGTTCTGAATTCTACAAACGAATTGGTCCTTTGTAGGTTAACTTCTGGTAGAGTTTTTGTTTAAAAGAAAAAAATGAACATTCCCATAAATAAATTTCTGCTATTTGGAATGGTACTCAACGATAATGTTATAGATAGATCGTTAACAGCCTTGTACTCTACTCCTTGCATAGGACATTTTGGTCTCAGTCTTTTAAGAGTAACTAAACTGCAATGCATACAATTCCCAAGAACTTGAAGACTTTAAAAATATATATATATATAATATATATATTTTCAGGCTCCCAAGGGCTGGAATTATTCTCTGAATCGAGTTGTATTTTGTAGCTTTTGGTAAAATTTTTTTAAAAAGTAGAGTTTTCATTTCTTTACTACTGCAAAGCATCTGTAATGAAACTAATTTATATTTTTACCAGAAATATCATCTAGCTTTCCCTGAAAATTTAATTTTGAACAGGTAAACTATAGTGGTAGTGTCCCAGTCATCAGACTGTGGTAATCAAGAATAATGAATGATGCATGATTTTAAATCTGTAGGCATGATTTTAGACCATGGTAACTCATGTGATAAATTTCTCCCCATCATATTTTTACTATAACACACAGATTACTATAGATTTTGATTTGTAAATGTGAGGCACAATTCACTTAAATTTAGGCAGAAGAAATATGGAATATAGTTGAATCAATGAGGCAAATTTGCATAAAACATCTGATTCCCTATATAAATATCAAATAAGACTGCACAGTTCTCCAGCTGCATGCAAAACATACTTATTTTGGTATTTTTGAGTTGCCTGGAAGATGATGCAGCTAATTCATGCCAGTATCTCTGGCTAAATGATCATCTACTAAGCAGTGGTCCACTTCACAGTAACAATATCAGTGAGTTCATGGAGTAATTCACTTTGGGGGGAAACTTTTTTTTTTTTTAAAACCTCGCACTTAATATTGTGGACTTTGACTGAAAAAATAGCATAGCGTATATTGCAGTCTTTATTAAACTATGGCTGTCAGTTTCCTACTACAGTGGGAATTCATGATCTGTGACAAGTTGATGGTCCAGGACAATACTGATTGCTTTGCTCTTGAAATGACTCAAGTATACTCCTGTCACTCATTTTGTTGTGTGGTCATTTTCAGTCCTTTCCTTTTTGGGGATGAACAGAGATCCTTTGGAGGCTGCATAACTAGGCATCCTTTAATAGTAAATAATGAAGTAGGTTTTCTACTCCTAAAATTAAAATAGATCAGTACATCAGGATCATGCATTATGTAAGTCCACTCATGTTTCATGATACAAGAGGGGTCCCACTAAAAACCATCAAAGACGTCCTAACAATTGTAAAGTTATTCACAGATGTGTTTTGAAGGGGAAAAAACACATTCTAAGAAATACATGTTTTAATTTCCAGTTCTTGTCTTGAAAACAAGAGCAGCAAGCAGCATACATCTATTACAGTATTCAGCAGCTGCTGCTCTGCCTGTCGTCAAAGAAATACTGCAGATTTAGTTGAAATGTCCCAGTAATCCTGGGGCCTGACATGTGGCAAATTGCTGTGAAATGATGGTGGCAGTATGTTACCAATTCAAAGAAAGCGTAAGGTCCTTATGCCCCACTCTTCCACCCCTCTCCCCCAACCCCTAAAATGATGAACCAGCAGAAGGAATGTAATTATTGCAGTTGTTACAAGCCATTCATCCTCTTATAATCGGATGTCTAGAAAAAGAACATCAGAACAGAAAATTTCCTTGAAGATTATTAGGATCTTCTTATATGATTAAAGATGTTCCACCTGCCTTGCATTTGAGTGAAGAACAATTGTCTCCTACAAGATGCAAACCTGATTAGAAGTGTAGCAATCTGAGCAGTACATTGCAAACAGATGTTACTGCATATTTCTTCAGCTTTTATAAATATATATTTGAAAATTTCATTGCAGCAGTTTACAGTTTGAGAAGATTACTTAAAAAAAATGAAATCTTCTGCTGTGTTTATTTTAAAGTGCATTCTGACAACATTAAAATGTCATTAAATCAACAAAACTCTTTTTTTCCCCTTTGGGCATTTATTCTGATACATTTACAAATTTTGGTAAATGAAGTGTAATTTGACAGCTTCTACTTTTGGGGTTGAAAATAGTTTTACTGTTATTTATGGAGGAAAATTTCTATAATGTTTAAACTTATGTGAATTATTAACAATACCGGGGCTTTGTATTTGGATATTTATTTTTACTTGTTTAAGGTTGAATGTAGTGCTCATTAATTTAACCAACTGTGACGCTGACCAAAGTCACCAGGAATGTTGTTGTTGATTTCAAGTGGAAGTATGCTTATTCCCTAAAAGCATGTTTGAGCTCTGCATAATCATAATGTGTGCAGGTACGTAGTGGAAGCTTCTTCAAGCAATGATGAATCCAGCGAAGTGTAGCACTGTAATATATGCCTAGTATATTCTGGACTTGGGCTTTTTTTCAGCAAAGACTGTTAATCATACTTTTTTTGTGCTGTGACTTTGTACTGTAAACAAATAAGTAGAGTAAGATCCACGCTCTTTTCTAAAATGCAAGGACATATGACCAGTGATGTCCCAACTATATAATATACATTAGCCATGCATTCGTCACAGAACGGAGAAGAGGGAGAAACATCTGCCATCAGGAACATCTGACATTCACTGTTTTCCTGTTTTGAGGCCCCTTTGAATTCTAGTCATGGAGGCATTACCAATAGCAAGTTTTTGTTACAACTTTTGCTCCCACTTACTGAAGATTTTAATTAGCTTATCCATTATGCCTAGTCCATCTTTTTAAATGTTTTTGTATTTATTCAGGGTTTTTTTGGTTTCATTACAAAAATCTAGTAATTCAGTTCTTCTCTCCACATCAGGAAATCAGCAATGTTCCTGCATATTGTTGGGGACATGGGTGGAGGGTGAGGAGAAACAGAGGAGAGAACCCTGGGGGAATTTTGGGTGAGGAGGCGAGGAGAGAACCGTAGGAATTTTGGCTTTTCCTGTTCAGAAGTAACGTACGTTGATTGAAAGACTGCCTTGGGCAATTCATTTTTATTGGTCCTCTGGGTCCAAATAATACGTTTCAACGTGATCAAGAATGTATTCAGTATGTAAGGGAATTCCTTGAGGTGATCTCAAAATCAATGGTTGCTTAAAAAGGATTTTCTCTTGGACATGTTTCATTGTGTATTTTTGGTGTATATAAAAAGTAAAGAAAACTCTTATTTCTGCAGAAACTGATGTAACCTTCTGATGAGCTTTCTCTTCTGTTTACCCCCAAAAGGGCCTGATTCTCCCCTTTCTTAAACTGGTTTAAATCTGGAGTAATTCCACTGAAGTCAATGGAGACCCCATTGTAAAACCAGTGTAAGTGAGAGGAAAACCAGGCTTACTATCTCTATAACTATATTATCTCAGCATATGATTTAGAAGTTGCAGAAGTTTAATACATCCATAATATATCAGATTTTCCTCAGCAAAGCTGAGGAAAGTCATACGAAGCAAAATGTGAATCTCTTCAATGAAATTAGGGGGGGAAAAAGAGGGTTCCTGGGTTTGCTTTTGTATCATTCTAATAAGTATTTGACAGTTTTAGTAGGGACTATGTCAGGAAATTAATCTCAAGTTTTGAATAAAACACTGTGCTTCTTCCTCTAGGAAATAGTTTTTCACAGTTTTACCTGCAGATGATAAAAAAGAAATCGAGATTTGCTATTAATAGAAGTGGAATGACTTTTGGCCTCTCTTATTGCTGAGTAATTAAACAAATATTCCAAATTAACCCCCATAAACTGGCATTGGTTGTATGCACTTACAAGTACCCTGGGGAGGGTTCAGGGAGGCAACTTATTTCTAGATCTAAACAAAAATCACCTGTGTATACAAACAAGGAAAACCTACTTCTGTGGCTTGTAAACAAAGTATGAGAAATAAGCAGTTTAGGGCAGAAGTGTTACTTAAATGAAAGTTGGAAGTTATTCTAAGTCTAATAGTAACCAGAGGTACTTTTTTAATTGATAATAGTCACATCTAGATAAGGAGCAAGGACAACCCAATCCTAAAGCTATGAAATAATTAACTGTCCTGGGGGAAAATATTTTGTAAATCTGATTATTCTAAAATTCCAGATGGAGTGGGTAATATTGAGGGTGGTTTTGATAGGGATGAGAATTAACAGAACGTATCTCTCACCCCCACTTCTTTGCAAGCTATGTCTTGTAAGCTTCAGATTTACATCCAAGACACCCAAACTTGATCTCACTGTTAGTTACTGTCAATAAATGGTAACAGAACGCTGACACAGAGCTGTGGTTAGAAAAGATCTTGCAAGTTTAAAGAAACAAATCCCCCACATAGTTTCTTGTTCTCTATTCTTGGGTTGTCTCCTATATTTAGGGGTTTTTTGGTCACCGATTTTAAACTGCAGCGGTTCACATTAGACCATGGCAGAGAGAGAACTAAGAATGAGTCGGCATGGCTGCTGCTTCGTTAAAATCTTTTTATATGAGAGGTGGAAAGGGGAACAAGGGATGAACAAGAGTCTTTCAAGTGCACTTCTGTGTGAAAGCTCTTTGAGTTGTAGTACAAGCTCAGGAGACAGAGCTTTGATTCTAATCCCCACACTTACACGGTTGTGGTTTCAGAGTTTAAGTGGGCACTCCTGTATAGTATATAGGGTAGGAACCATCAAACTAGAAAATGACTTGGCAGTCATCAGAAAATGAAAATCCTGCAACTGTCTTCAAAGTAAGCCTGTAACCACAGAAATAATATATTTTGAATTATTTTTCTACTGGGTGAGTTATAAGTAGTGTGGATACCACTTGTTCAGAAACTGTGCTGCTCTTTTTTTCAACCCCATAGCAACAGATATGATGCTTTTGTAACTGCATTGCAGTCACGAGCCGAAGTAGTAGGAAGTTCAAGTTTAAAGGGCGTTATTTCTGTGCATGATATGCTCTGGGGAGTGCAGTTACTCTGTTCTGTACTTTGAAACAATGTACAAAAATGGGTATCGAGAGTGAGTTTCTGTTTAGACATTTAAGTGGCCTAATTTTCAACAATACTGCGTGCTCAGTAGCTCCCACGGAAGTCGTGGGAGCTCATCAGTGCTCAGCACTTTCAAGAACCAAGCCACTTGTTTAGGTACCTGCATATGGATTTAGGACTTTAAAGTTAGGTTCATGTTCTCGAAAACCTTGGATAGGGAATGGTCCAGTTGGTTAAAACTGCTATACTTTCTACTATATACAAGTAAGGGACACAATGAAAAACTATGGACTCTTAGAAATGTATAGGTCATTATTATTTTTGTGTGATCTACCTACTTCAGTGCTGATATAGCATAATCCAGGGGTCTCAAACACACAGCCCATGGAGTTATTTGCTGCAGCCCGCCAAGCTCCCCGCGCCCCCGCTCCCAAGTTATTTCCGGCGTCCGCCAAGCTCCCCTCCCCCCCAGCATGCAGTGTCCCCGCTCCTCTGCCTACCTCAAGGTGCTTCCCACTGCCAAACAGCTTAGCGCTTTCCGGGGGGCTGGGGGAGGAGCAGGGACCCATGCACTGAGGGGAGGAGGCGGAGAAGAGGCGGGGATTTGGGGAAGGGGTTGGAATAGGGGCAGGGAGGGGGCGGAGTTGGGGTGGGGACTTTGGGGAAGAGGTTGGAATGGGGGCAGAGAAGGGGTGGGAAGAGGCGAGGCAGGGGCGGGGCCTCACGGAAGGGGTGGGGGCGGGGCCGGAGCAGTGGAGGGGAGGGGTGTCAGTGATGCGGCCCTCAGGTCAATGTACTAGTCCTCACATGGCCCTCATGGTGATTTGAGTTTGAGATCCCTGGTTTAATCTTTATTCTGAAATAGCCTCTCATACGTATATGATCTCTGTTCAATCGATTGATAGGTGGGAACAGTAAAAGACTTCAATCCTAATTCATCAGACACTTAGAATAAATAAGAAAGCACGCAAATAACACTAGTCCTAGCAATTTATTCTTCCTGTTCCATGCTCTGCCCCGATCCTTATTGCATCTCTGTGCAGATCTTTAGATCTATTTCTTCAGTATTACGATTAGTGACATATGGATGCTAACAATGTCTAAGGACTCCATCGAACAATCTCGGACAAACACAGCCCCTTTATCGACCTGATCGTGGAAACATGCCTGTGAGTACTGCTACTCATGTGACTAGTCCCATCAGCCTCAATAGGACTGCCTGTTCCTATGCCATTACAAGGAATGGAGGCACCAAAGCTGATTGGCAATGGAACAGTTAGTCATATACGGACTGTTTGCAGAGTGCTCTAAATATGAAAACTAAATATTATTTTATGTCAGCTATTAAACTGTTCCCCAAATCTCTCAAAGCTCTCTTGGCTTTATTACGGCTGAAAGAAAAACATCGATAAAGGCCATGGTGATAGTAAGAGGTGCTCGGGTGATCAGACCCAGTAACAGCAAATGTTCATCCCAGTAAACAAACAAAAAACCCACCTAACCACTTCATGTATAATTAAAATAAGACCTCTTTGCAGTAGACATAGCAAGCAAGCTCAAATTAAAAAATTATTTCCCAACTGATTTCTTCTCCCGTTCCTCCATTCTCAAGCCCCTGCCTCTACATGAGTTACTATCCATATATTGGAAAACTAGGCTTTCGGATGTTCATGTAGGTCAACAAAAGTGAAGTTGACCTAGTGTGCTAGGACTCTTAAACTGTATAGATCAGATTCAGCACACTGATTATAACGTGCACAGGCTCAAGCCCCAAGTCTTTTATTACACGTGTTCTGTCATGGCAACGTTTCCCATTTAAAAAGTAAACACGCACCATTATATGGGTTAAATCTTGCCGCAGTACAGTAACTCCTCACTTAACGTTGTAGTTCTGTTCCTGAAAAATGCTACGTTAAATCAAACAATGTTAAGCAAATCCAGTTTCCCCATAAGAATTAATGTAAGGGTCGGGGCGGGGGGGGTGTTAGGTCAGCAAGTTGAGACAGCTGCTGCTGCCAGCAAGCTCCCTCCGTCCTGCTCTGTGGAGATGGGATAAAGGAGTGAGGGGGACACCCTGACATTAGCACCTCTCTTCTCCCTCTCCTCCCCTCTGCACAGCAAGCAGCAGGCTCCCGGGAGCAGCTCCAAGGCAGAGGACAGGAGCAGCACATGGCAGTGGGGGGAGGGACAGCTGAACTGCCCCGCAACTGATAGCCTGTTCGGCGGCTACCGCACAGGGAACTTAGGGGAGTGGGGATAAATAGGGGGGCTGTCGGTCCACCCTGGTTCCAAGCCCCGACCAGCTAGCTCCTATGGGCTGCTCTTTCTGCAAGCCGTGGACAAAACAGGCGGCTGCCAAACAATGTTATAAGGCAACATTACGCAACTTTAAACGAGCACGTTCTCTAATTGATCAGCAACGTAGGATGACTTTAAGTGAGGAGTCACTGTGTATGCTCCAGGGGGTCAAACACAGCCCTCACAGTTTCTCTTTGTCTTGCTAATGCAGTTTGGGGATGGTTCGTCTCCTAGTATCATCAGGGTGAGAGCATGAATATGAGACTAAAGACTAATATGTGATATTTAGATATTTTCAGTGTACCAAATTTTCAGTTCATCAGACAGAAATTGAACCATTTACCGGTTACAAGTGTTCAGCTCTCTTCATACAGAAATATGTGTGTAGGTATATACAAAAAAGCGGAGTATACACTTACATTGGTACTAATATTTTAAAAACAAGTTTGTCTTTCTGAACCTAATGTTGCTAATGTCTACCCTAAATCAGATAGATTTAGGTTATTTTCATTTTGCAAACTAATCACATTCATGTTAACAATTACAGTGTCTCAACAAATATTGGAAATGTCAGGATTTGGAAGACATGGGGTTATCAAGTCCAACATGAAGGCTATACCTTTGGGAAATCTAAAGTATCCAGTCAAATAATCCAGATTTTAATTTAACAGTAAACCAAATGTGTACTATTTAAACTAAGAACAGATAAGACGCAATTTAACACCAGAAGCAAACAAACAGTCCAAAGCTATAATCACCTGATGTTTCTGGTCATTTTGTTCTTAAATCCATATAAAAAACATACATTACTTCTAAATTCTTATTATGACTCTGGGCATGTTTTAGAGGTGAAAAAATGGTTACCAAAAACTATTGTTATACTTTTTTTCATAGAATACAACAAGATAGTCCAGTAAGCGTCTACTTCCTGCCAGAAATAGACCATTAACCATCAAAAGATAATACTGACCTTGCTTGGAGTGATAAAGTTGCATACTCCTTGAGTGGCAAAGGAATAAATCGTAAGCCAACAGCAGAAGCTTTACCAGTTAGAAACCAATGAGTAGAGTGACAAACATTTTACTCAGACTAACCAATTCATCCTTTAAGAAAAGAACAAAAAAACCATGCAAACTTGGCCTGTACTGTGAACAATCTTCAGTTGCTTATATTCCAGGAGTGCTGATTTTTTTTTATGAAGAGAGGGCCCAATCCTTTAGTCCTTACTCAAGCACAACTGTCATTAAAGTATATGTAAATTTTGCTTAGCTGAGGACTTTCCAGGTCAAGTGGGGTACTACAGAGGTTGTTAGTTGCTTTAACAGTACATAGCTGTTCTACCTATAACTTACGTTGGGTGTTGACTGTGATGTAATGATTTATTCATTTATTTTTATGCATTAATGACTGTTGCATATGGGTATATTACTGAATCTTACTGTTTTAGACTGCCCCCAGTGGACAGTACAAATAGCTCCCCCCAGCACAACCCATTTCAATTGACCATAAATCAAGTAGTAATTATCAGTTAGTCGAGCAAATGCTTGATCAAAAATATGTTTTGTTCCATGCTCTGAAGGTCGATAAAAGTGATCTCTTGTGATACACCCAGAAGAAGTGGCTTCCATGCTAGGAAATTAACCAGCCTCAACTCCCTACACGAAAACACCATCGCACGGTCAGCAAAAGAGCTTCAGCTGAGATGACGAGGCATAGGAAGGGGATGCTGTTCAAGTTTTACAGGACCCAAACCACATATGGCCTTATCAATTAAAAACTGAACTGGGAAGCAGTCCATGGAGCATAGATGTAATGTGGTTGGGCCAATGTTGTTGGAATTGGAAAGAAGTGCTTAAATGTGTAGCTGGTTTCCCTCATCCACAGAACTACAGATTTCTACTGACAAAAGTGTTTATTCTGTTCAGTATTTTGTATACCTCTCATTCACTTTATGAACAGCCTTTGGAACACACAACTAAATGTTTTCTTGTCAGATGCAGTGACAAGAAGCAGAGATTTTGTCCTGTGTGTCTTTGAAGGAGGAGCAAGGGGATATACGGTAGAGTACATGTTGCTGCTTCTGGGAGCAGACATATAACTATACAGCCCTTGCTACTGGCTAGTGCTACTGCTGACCATGTTCATCTCAACACTGTTAAACTCAGATCCAAAATTGTGCCCTTGACACTCCCAAAACTGAAGAACTGCATCAGATCTTTTGCCTTTAGGCTGTTTTTCCCCTACTATGCTACAATTGTATTTGTAAAAACAGTGCCTAGGGCTGGGGATTACAAATTTGTCCCATCTCTGAAATAGGTGACTGTATGTCAGTTGTAAGAAGTCTTTTTATACATTCAAAATATATTTCAATTTAAAAATAAACATGCCTTTTAAAGTCTTTTATATTAAATTTTAAAATGTGTTAAATGCTGTAAGAATGGAGTTACATGTGGGGGGAGTGTAGGTGAGAGAAAAGAGGTAATTGGCCCTTCCATATTTTAAACTCTTCTGCCGACGAGTAATTTTGTTTCCATGCCACCCATCCCTCTCCCTTCCTACTGATTATGAAGCATTTCAGTGTAGCAGTGCTCTGTGGGTAGGTGTTAGCAGTTGCTTTTTTTACTATCTGGAGTGGAATACAGTAGTGGCTTACTTCCCTTTATTGCTCACGTTAGAAGAGACACTCATCCCCTCCTCCTTGCCCGTCAGTTTAATCAATGTAACCATCCCCCTCTTTCCAAATCCTTCCATTGGCTGCCTACCCACTATTGCATCCAACTTAAGCTTCTCATCAACTACCTTCAAAGCTCGCTGTAATTCTGGTCCTCCCTACTAATCTTTCCTTGTCAAGCTTTTCATTGCCCCTCCATCATCCCTTCTACTCCACCCATGCTCTTACCTTTGTCCACTCATTTGTTAGCTTTTTGCACAAGCCTCTCTGTGCGGTCTTCCATGTGACCTCTATGCTACATAGGAGCTCTCTGAACTCACCTGCAAAGACTTGACCCCATCCACATTTAAGTCCCTCTGAAAGACACATTTGTGTGATGCTGTGTATAATGATTCTAGTTCAGGGGGTCTCAACCTTTTTCTTTCTAAGCCACCTCCCCCAACAAGCTATAAAACTCCACAGCCCACCAGTGCCACCACAACTCTTGTTATGCACACAAAAGCCAAGGCCAGCATTAGGGAGTAGCAATCAGGGCAGTTGCCCTGGGCCCCTCGCCGCGGGGGGATGTGCAAAGCTAAGTTGCTCAGGCGTCGGCTTCAGCCTCATGCGATGGGGCTTTGTCTTTCTGACCTGGGCCCCAGCGAGTCTAAGGCCAGTCCTGCTTGGTGGACCCCCTAAAATCAGCTCCCGGGCCCCAGGCCCCTGGTTGAGAAGCACTGCTCTAGTTAACTTGTATATAAACTGCCTATTGTTCCCTTTCCTCAGTCTCAATTTGCTTGTCTGTCCTTAGATTTGAGGTCTTAGATCAGGGACTATCCTGTTTCAGTGTTTGGAAAGCACCCGACTCATACTAGGCACTGCTGTAAGTAATTAATAAAGCCAAAAGTAAAGGCCAGTACAAGAGCTTTGCTTTATATTTTCCCCTGTAGGACAGCAAAACCCAGTAGTAAAACAGCTGCTGCTAGGAGAGATTCAGTCCTTTTTTGTAGTTAAAAAGTAGGACTCATTAAAGACAATCAGTGGTGTGCTTCAGTAAGAGTGAAGATCTGAGAAGTCAGGAAGTATAGCATTTTCAGTAAATAAATTGATTTACTTTGGTGTGATACTATAAACATGAGACCCATATTCATTAAGCAATCTTCTGTGGGTGAAATGAAATGTATCTACAAAGGTATAAATATTCTCCATACTGTGTGTGTGAGTAATCTTTTCTGATGTCCTTTAAGATGAAAGGTGCTGTATAAGACACCTGTAAGATATTAAAATATTAGTATAATTGAACTCTGAATTTTACAAAGGTCTCAAGGGACACATGATGCCTATGTAAAATCAGGGCTTCAGGTGACCCATGTTCCCTCAGTTATAGGCTGGCTGAGTCAGCAGAAAGGGGTGCTGAAGCTCCACAAGGCTGAAGCTAAACTCCAATGGCACTCGTAATTTCTGCAACAGGGGAGCTCTGAAGTTCTGCTGGAGCAAGTCTAACCCTCTGCAGGAGTAGGGCTCTGCTCGACCCGTGCAGGGGATTAAGAGCTCTGCATGGTTAACTACACTCAGTAGCACATCAGATTAATAACAGATAACTTGAGTTTGAATATCTAGCTCTTGTATAGCACATTTCTTCCATAGATCTCAAAGGGCTTTACAAAATACTGACCACCTGATCAATATCATTCCCATTTTACAGATGGTGAAACTGAGGCAGAGAGGTAACGTGACTTTCCCAAGGCCACCCAGTAGGCCAGTGACAGAACCAGGAATAGAACCCAGCTCTCTTATATCACAGTCTGGTGCTTCATCCACTACGCAACTCTGCCTCACCCATAAAACTGGGGTTGCAGTGTAGAAAAAATCATTTAATGAAAGAGGTCATTTTGTGCTATTCAGATGGAGCCTAAATAAAGATGAGCTGCCTTTTCTATTTTCCCTGCCCCCCCCTTTTGTTTACAAGCTCTATAGACACTGTTTTGGCCTCATAATTAACAAAAGTATTCCAAGTAATTAGACTTGAGACTCTACTACCTCAAGTACAACCTTATTCTGGAGTGGGGAGAATATTCTCTGATCTGTATCTGCAAACCTACAATCCTGTACCACTGAAACAGGACCCATCATCTCTGTTCCGTAGAGATTGAAGAAAGACCCTTTAACATATCCCCTTTATGCTATTTCAGAAGACTTGATTTTGTATTTGTAGTTTTAGTCTTTCTAGTGCATCAGTGTTTTACCAAGAAAATGAACAGCCTGTAGGCAGTGTAAGACCCTGATTCAGCAAGGCACTTAAGCATGTGCTTAACATTAATTATGGACTTAAGTGCTTTGCTGAACCAGGGCCAAAGTATTGTTGTAGGTGAGAAATTAGAACATAGCTTTTAAAATGTGCTCCTAGGGAGGAGGGAAGAGACGTGACCTTTTAAAATAAAGCAAGAGACCGGTGTTTCATAACAGCTACGTCCTTTTATAGATATAAGTGGTACTGCTCAAACATCTGTTTTTGCGGGCTTCTTCATAGGGAATTTGCATACGCTTATACATATGCTGATCCAAAGACACCGCCAGGTTGGCACATTCACCAATAGTTCACCCTGCACGTGGTGCTGTATAAAAAATACTTCTGGGACCGTATTGCAGCCATGTGGCTTGCTGGTGTGCTGAATTCCCCCACCTCCTCTTCATCTGTGTATTTCTTCACACACAGCCTTCTTACTCGGACTATGTGCAGGAAAAAGTGAATTTCACCCTTTGAGAGCTCATGCAACAACAGTAATCAGTACGATTATTACTACCATTATATTGTTCTATGATACACTCTCCATTCTTTGCACTGTATTTTTTTGCAATTTGGTTTCACAGTCAGAGCATAGCTAAGTTGTCCGCTGATGTACGATGCGGTAGTGTATCAATATAAAAAAATCAATATTGCTACCCAGACCGGTACCTATGCAGTTGTACAGTGCACACAGCCAAGTAAGGTGGTGTCCACATTTGTCTTCCAAAAATAAAGAAGCATCTTCAAATTCAAATGCTGTCATACAACTGTATTGCTCTCTGATTTGTGATTGGTAGTTTGTTACATGGTGTACAGAAACTGCACAAATTAGATTCAGTGTGACTAGCTCACACTGGTAGATTTTTTTTCCCCCCATTAATTGAGCTATAAGATTTTTCAGACTAGTTTTTCAAAAGATCAGGACCCCACCGGCTCCCACTTAGGCATCTTAAAGAAATGGAAAGATTTTCAAAGCGCTCAGCACCCAGCAGTTCCCATCATTTTCAGTAGGAGCTGCATTGTGCACACCTGAACAGCTGGCCCTACTTGTTTATATTATCTTTTGAAGATTGATACCAAGAGCTGTCAAAGGAGAGAAAATGTTGTTCTCACAGGCCAGGTGTATTAGAAGTAACCAAAGGGCACAAAGGTCTGACAGTTTACCTATTTCATTAACATCAGATCAAAAGTTGACACTCTATATGGACCTTCAATCTCTTTTATGTGAATAACTGCAAAAGAGGCACATCTGAATGCACCTGCACCCTTCTACATGTCTATGTGGTATATGTGAAATAAGAGCTGTTGGTTGTAAAAATGAATGTAAAGTTATGTTTTATATTTTCTTTGGCCCTGCAGGTTCTCCGGGAAAGGCAATTGACAATTCAGCCAGCAGTCAAGAAAATAATTTAGGGAGCCCAAACAAGACTGAAAAATCAAGTCAAGCCTCTCGAGAGCACCATTCAGGAAGAAAAACGGCAGGGGGACAAGTGCAGAAAGGAAGCGATGAGTCAGAGAGTGACTTTGAATCTGATCCTCCTTCTCCCAAGAGCAGTGAGGAAGATGAAGAGCAGGAGGATGAAGATGTCTTACAGGGGGAGCATGGAGACTTTAATGATGACAATGATACAGAACCTGAGAACTTAGGCCATCGGCCTCTCCTTATGGACTCTGAAGATGAGGCGGAGGAAGAGGAGGAAGAAAAGCAGAGTTCTGATTCCGATTCTGATCACACCAAGGGAAAGCCCATGGAAGGGATCCCTTGCGGTAGATACAGAGAGGTGGGTGGCAGTCGTGAAGACAAAGAACCTAATGTAGCACTCTCTTCCTTGCCTGAGTTACCAAGTACTGTGGCCAAGGTGAGCCCTGGCCAAGAATTTGATGTGTTTGGGGCTGTCCCCTTCTTTGCTCTTCAGACTCAGCAACCTCAGCCAAGAGAAGAGAGTGACACAGATTTCTCTCCTCAGCCTGCTTTTCTCAGCCTGAGGCAAGAGCAGGATGACTTTGATGTCTTCACCAAAGCCCCATTCAGCAAGAAGGTGGCCCAGCCAGATGGCCCGATTGTAGGAGCTGAGAGCCAAACCTCCCCTACTTCTCCCCGAAGTGTGGATATTTTTGGCTGCACCCCTTTCCAGCCTCTTCCCACCCCAAAGAGCAGTGAAAGCAGAGAGGACCTCTTTGGGCTTGTCCCCTTTGAGGAGATTACAGGGAGCCAGCAGCAACAGAAGGTGAAGCAGCAGCGGAACCTGCAGAAACTCTCCTCCCGGCAAAGACGCATGAAACAGGAGGTGCCCAAAAGCAATGGGAAGCGCCACCATGGCACCCCGACCAGCACCAAGAAGGCTTTGAAACCCAGCTACCGCACCCCAGAGAGAGCCCGCAGGCACAAAAAAACTGGCCGCAGGGACTCCCAAAGCAGCAACGAATTCCTAACCATCTCAGACTCCAAGGAAAACATAAGTGTTGCATTGACTGACAGCAAAGATCGAGGCAACCCTTTGCAAGCGGACGAGAATCTGCTGGACCCCTTTGGAGCCAAACCTTTCCACCCACCAGACTTGATGCGGAACCCACAACATCAAGGACTGGGTGACAACCGTGGGGACCATAATATAGTAGTGCCTGGTAGACCTAGACAGAGCTCCCTGCATGGGGCCGTTCACAGTGGTGATGGGCTAAAAACAGATGACTTCGGTGCAGTGCCCTTCACAGAACTGGTTGTGCAGAGTGTAACACCACAGCAGGCCCAGCAGCAACAGGCATTAGAGTTAGATCCATTTGGGGCAGCTCCATTTCCTTCCAAACAGTAAAGGCTTCCACCAGATTTCTTGTTCTCCGCACTATTTAACTTTGTTTTTAAATAGTGTAATAATCCATCTGGTTGAATTGACAGGAAACTGATTTTTCGTACAGTTTATTCAGCCTCGGTACTGCATGCCCAGCTCTCCCCAAAAATTTAAAATCATGTGTTTTTGTATCATATAAAACACCCAGAAAAAGGAGGAAGCATTTCAGTAGGACAGCACATTTCCAGAGGAATCAGACGTGAGCTCTTATTTCAGCCACTGACTTTGTAGCCATGAAATATACTGTTCTGCACTTTTGCATGGCCTTTCCACTCACAGGCAGTGCCAGGGGAAAAACCAGGGAAGAAGGTCTGCCATGATGCATCCAGTAGGTCTGATGGAATGGAATCCTTCCATGATACAAACCTGTGACTCTCTGAGACCTGAGATAATACGTATCTGCTGGTATCCAGGATTTGCTGGAAATTTTTCAGTCTCCACCTTCTAAATGAAAGCTCTTTTCTAATCCTAACCAAGACACCTACTCAAAGGATTGTGTGTCTCAAGATTGTGGAGTGTGGTGGTGGCTTGAGAACTGGTGCACAAGTAGAGGTGAAAGGCAATTTTTGTGTGCCTGAGCATAAATGTTTTTACAGTAAGTGCCATTAATGTAAAATAGCAAAATGAAAGTCTCGAGTTAAAACTAAAGATATAGAGAATATATTGGTTTGCTAGATAAAATCCTGGGTAACAAAGTAGCAGGGATACAGCCAGCGTTTGCAGCACTTTGAAGACTACACAGTACACTTGACAAGAGGGGCTGATTTACCTGGGTGCCATGTCTAGCACAGCAGGAGTATATCAGATCATCAGTACAATGGGCAGCAAGTGCAAACACGTAAAGATTACAGAGTGGCTTTATTCGATTATTAATTAGGGTGTGCATCTGAAAATACCACTACTTTCTTTTGGATTTTTATTCCAAACAAAATCTGTGTATACCTTAGAAACTGTTTTTAAACGACAACTATGAAATTGTCGCATAATATTCTTTTCAGTTCTGACAACTCTACTATTGTACTTAGTCTGTTTTATAAGAGTTTCTGCTAAATGCACTGAGCTATGAAGAAGCTATACCATGAAACCACAGAGTTTCAGAAGAGAAGCAGTAAGCAGCAGGTAGCTTGTAGATACTGATTACTATTCTGTCAGTAAACTGCATTTCACACCACAAGGCCTTACAGACAGGACCCACTTCCTGCTACAAAGTACCTCTAAGCCAATAGGTGCACATGAGATTGCTAAAAACGTATACTACACAGTATATCATGATGGGCTGGTGATGCTAATCCACTTGGTGAATACATGATTTAGCTGTTCTGTTACAAAAGAATATACTAGCTATATATGGGCCTGAATCTCCACTGTCTTGTGCCTTGTGTCTAGTCACTTACACCTATTGCAAAGTGAACAGAAATCAGAATGGTGGTATTTGACACCCATTTCACACTCATTTTTCACAGGTGTAAATGACTAGACACGAGATGGAAGGCATCGGGTCTTCTGTGTTTATTTCAACATGGTATATCTTGCTCTGAATATTGACATTTTGCACAAAAAACCCATTTTAAATTATTTGAGACAAATCAATGGATGAATGTATATACAGATGCAGTGAGTGTTCCCTTCCTACCCACCTGTCCACCCCCCCCCCCCCCACACACACACACATTGTGGATTAGCTAAACATCTAGATTAACACATTTCTTCTGAAAGTCTTGTTAATAAGACAAATACAGTTAGGTGCAGACTTCTCCATAGATTTTTTCCAGAGGAGTCTGGCTCTTTTCACGCACAAAAAGAAAAAGGGGACTTCTTAAAACAAATGGCTGCTCTCCTTTGATAGCTTTATTCCATTTTAATTGACTGCTTTTTTGGATTGACTAGAAACCATCTGTAGCTAAAGTATTCATGTCTCTGGTCTTAGGCATGAGAAATAACAGCTGCATACATGGGTCTTTATCTCTTCCTCTCTTTTTTCTTTATTCTGACAAAACAGATGAAATTCAAATACAAAGTCTTGCTGAGTTAGGGGTGTCCTCGTGCTAAAATGTTTAGCTGTGGGAAAGACAGTTAAAAATGGGTAACCTCTATCTATCTGCATCTGAATATTCCAGTTCTTTTAGGCTCTATCCCTGTTGTTCTTTCCTATTCTTGTGCCAGGAAGCAAATGTTGAGCTTGCGTTTTTTTCTGGCTCTCAGATTAACACTGATTTACAAAAAACCCACCAAACTGCTTTTATTGAAATTTTATGCACCTACCTAATTAGTTCTTGGAAGATGTTAATTCCAAAAGTGAACAGGTGATCAGATTACTCATGGGGGTAAATCGTGTAATGTGGACTCAGAAATTATAGTAAATCATGTCTAGAACACTCTGGTCATTGCTTTCATTTGTGTAGAATGATCTTAACTACCTGCAAAACATTTGTCTTAAATTGGAAAATTCATTTTTTAGTCTTAGATCTATCTCACACACAGGAATTATACCTCTGAATTTAACAGTCTGCACAAAGGGATTCTTGACTCTGCTCTTTGAAGTGAAAGGGAGTTTGCCTTTGACTTCAATGGGGGGAACATTGGGCCCCAAAAAAGGTTATGTACTAAGATAACTCTTTCCTGGATTTTCAGTTAAAATGAGCATAGAAGGCAGATCATTGTCATCCTAATTGGATTTCTTTTCTAAGACTTTTATCCTGAAACATGTTTAAGTTGGAGAATGTTTTAAATGTTTTCGTCTTTCTTTTCTCGCAGCAGAAGGAAGGTATATGTTAGATTAAATGAGACTCAGTAATGAAGTCTCATTTAAGGGAAACAAAAATACTGTAAAACCAAGTAATTCCAAAATTCTCTGGCCTTTCATTATTATGGCCTTTCCTTCCTAATGGCTTAATATACCTTGATTTATGTATTCTATTTATTTAGCAGATCCTTTTCAGAAATGACTTATTTTTAACATGTTTCTGTAGTGACAATGATTTTTTGGAGGCGATGGTTAAGAGAGACAATATTTGCATGCCTTACAAACCTGGCTTTGCCTGGTTGGCTGTGCAGTAGACTTGGCCTGTGGAGATATTGACCTTGAGTTTAATTTCCATTAAGATCTGTTAATGGAACCAAAGTAACTGGTGTCACTGGGGAAAACAGTTTACCTTTGCCTGTACTGTGTGTGTGTGTATGCATGTATATATTTTAAAAAGGATTATTATATCATGACCAAATACTGGAAAAAACATACTATGATAAGTACCACGATGCTGTATAAGACAACGATAGAAAGGTAGGGAATTGTCACTTTTTTTTTTTTTGGTTACCCAGCAGGGAGTATCGTTTTAGGGTTTGATCCTTCCCTCTAGAACAGGGATCGGCAGTCTTTGGCCTGCGGCCCTCCAGGGTGAGCCCCCTGGCGGCCCTTGCCAGTTTGTTTACCTGCTGCGTCTGCAGGTTCGGCCGATTGCAGCTCCCACTGGCCGCGGTTCGCTGTGCCCGGCCAACGGGGGCCACGGGATGTGCTGGCCGCCGCGTCCCACAGCCCCCATTGGCCTGGAGCGGCAAACTGCGGCCAGTGGGAGCTGTGATCAGCCGAACCTGCGGACGCGGCAGGTAAACAAACTGGCCCGGGCTGCCAGGGGGCTTACCCTGGCGGGCTGCGGGCCAAAGATTGCCGATCCCTGCTCTAGAATATAAAAGGCAGCAGGGGAGATCTTCACAAATCAACTACTTTCAAACTGCAGTAGATCCAAGCACATTAGGGAACGTAGTGCCATGATAGCAGTCCACACAGTCCATCAGTGGATAGCACGCTAGCATGATGTAGATTTACACCCCAGCTGGCAATGCACTAGCTGTTCGTCTTAACAAGCGTTGAATGGATTTTCTAAGATTGCACATCTTGTCAGAAGGTACTAATAAGCCCTTCATGGTTAAGGGCAAGAGTCACTGAAAATAAGTCTAGCTTCTCTGCAGATCCCAAAGCATCAGATTTGGGAGATCTGCATTGCTTTTTACTAGCTTGCACAATACAAGAGCTGGACGTAGTTTAGTGTGTCCCACACTTACGGAAATACCTTTTAACATGTTCCAGCTAGTCAGATGAGATACCCACTGTGAAAATAAATGGATACTTTGACTACTGTGAGGATAACAAATAGAGTTTATCTGGAGGTTTTTATACTATACGGTGTATTTTTATATATATAAATATACACATGCACTCACACATTACATATCTCTTGGAGTTAATGTGATTTTTTTTTTTTTTTTTTTTAAGTATCATTGCAACCACAATCATTTTCATGTGACTGGAAAAGAGAATATGAACAAAAGCCATTAAAAATGCCAGGGAGACATGAGAAAAACGCCAGGGGGTGGGTGCCCAGTTATTTTTCTATAGTACTTCTTTCAAAAGGAAAATCAAATAATTGTGTGTGTACCAAGTTTGTTTGTGTGACTAGGGTGTCCTCTAATAGTAAACAGCATACAAGCTATTTTTAAATTGCTGGCATACAGCTTTAAGTGCACTTTCCTGAATTACACTTCCATTTCTTGTTAGACTTGAAGTTTCTAAAGCTTTTTTGTGTACCACTAAACAGAGAACTTTAATTTTTCTGTGAAATTGATGTACATCATAAAATACTTGCGATTGTTATTAAAAAAATAATCAAATGTGATAGTGATTTTGCAGACCTCCTTAAACAACTAATTGTGTAATATCATATTCCTGATGAGCTGCCATTAACGTTCTCCATTTAATCACTAATTGAGTTTTACGGCATTTTACCTTTTCACTGCTACAGACTTGATTTTGGTCCCTAGTTCATTTTGTTTGAAATATTTTTTTTCTTATTGTTTATTATATCTGCTGCCTAATAATCTGCTTTCTCTTAAAGCAGTAAATCCCAGTGGATTACACATTCTTTTATAATTCCATGAATGCAACATATTTACTTGACTCCGTCCTGCAGAAGATTTTCATATGTGAACATTCAGATTCTTAATTGGGAAGCCAAATGTTTGCAATTTCCATTACTGGCTAGAATTCTAAATACTGTCTATATGCTTACTATACAGATTCTGCCCTGCAATTGATTTTCTAACCATTTCTTAGGATAAAACTACTCTGGGCCAATCTACTAAAACCCCAGAGCAGACTGGGGTAAGAGTAGGGCTTTATTGAAGACTAATGACAATGTTAATGTTACCCCTATTCAAACCAAATGTAAAAGTAAAGTGAAACGGGAAGAAACCAATATTAGTAATTGGTGGTGAGTACCCCATATTAGTGGTGATTTGGCTGTGTGTTCTGTCCTTCAGTCACCATCATTTGATTCAGAAACTTACTACCCGCCGGATCAGTGGGCAGCGATCAATCCAGCGGGGGTCAATTCATTGCATCTAGTCTAGATGCGATAAATCGACCCCCTGAGAGCTCTCCCGTCGACTCCTGTACTCCACCGCCGCGGGAGGCGCAGGTGGAGTCGATGGGGGAACGGCAGCAGTCGACTCACCGCAGTGAAGACACTGCGGTGAGTAGGTCTAAGTATGTTGATTTCAGCTATGTTAGTCACATAGCTGAAGTTGCGTAACTTAGATTGATCCCCCCCCAGTGTAGACCCGGCTAGAGTCTCAAAAATGATGTACATCTATAAAAGAAGCTTTGTTAAATAGGCGGCTAATGAGATTTCTTTTCATCTGTAGGTCCCTTTTCAAATCCAGCTCAGTTTGCCTTTGAGTAAAAGTTACCAACAGCTGGTTGGCTGGTTATAGTCTTATGCTAAACACTTGGCACCTTCTTTAGCAGTCTCAGTACAGGACCCAGTGATTGAATAGGCACAGAAAATCTCTCATTCTTCTTAGGCGGTTGTTACAGGTTGACTGTCCCTTTAAGGGGGGTGAAACCCAGCCACACATGGGCCAGCTGAGCTCCCCCTTCGCCCCATGATATTGATCAGCTGCAGTTTTAGATGGGTTCATTAATAGGCTCAGCTGGGTGGATTGCACATAAGAAGGGTTTGCTTCTTGAGTGGAGTGAGGCCAAGTTCCCAGGAGAAGCAGCAGACAGCAAAGGGAGCTAAGAGAGGCCGGTTGTATGGTTGGCTCCTCTGGGGGGGACTGGAACTGAGCTAGGGCAGACTCAAAGCAGGAGGGGTGTGGCTGGTGGGAAGCAGTGGGTACTCATTGTGTGTTGGCTAAGTGTGGACTCTGAGGGGAGGAAACCTGAGAGCCAGCTTTCTGGGAGAAGGTTGAAGGGCTGAGCACTGAGCCCAGGAAGGGCCAGGAAACTCTTGGTTTATGTCAGGTGTGAAGATTGTTTTGCTGGACTCTCTGTTTATAGCTCCAGAAAGGGACGGAAGGGAGTCTGATTTGGCCAGAAGGAAATGGGGTGCGGTTGTTGCAAAACCAGGTCTTGCTGGAAGGGGATGTTGAGAACTATTACAGTGGTCTTTTTAGTTAAAGATGTAAGCATTTTGGTCAGACTTTTGGGGGGAATGTGGTGGGAGGGAGAGAGCTTACTCTGATGCCTGTGCTACAGCTAATTACAGTATTTAAATCTCCAGGACTATCCGTCTGACATCTTTTGCAAGTGCTGAAATCCACATGCACACAAACACACAGCCCGGGTATGCAACATACGGGGAGATAGCATAATTACTGTTAAAGTTCCTTAGGATTCACGACAGAATCAAGTAGAGGAATATATGTGAGCAATTTTTCTGCTCTAGCCCAAAACCCACTCCTTTTCATATGCAATATCTTGATGTAGGCTACACGTACAGCAAGATTACTTGGTAACAACACTACTATGGGAATTTCACTTTTATGGTCTCTACTAAGCCTACAGTAGTTTGATTTCCTGTAACAATGCATCCAAGAAGAGGAGAAAATGATGCCCCTGTTGTTCTAACATGAACCATGCTTAGCAGAGAAGGAGGGAATGTCTCATTGAGGAAGGTAAGAGAAGCATCACAGGTGAACTCGCTTTACTTGTGCTGACCTGGTTTAATTCAGGCTGGGACATGGGCCAGGCCCTCCTGTGTCTGGGATTAAGCACAATGTATGTACCTGTGCCCTTTGCAGTGACTAGGACCTTGTATTGGAAGTGATCCCTGTCCAACACAAACCTATAACCCAAAATCTCCTGCAATTACTTCATCTTGAAATATGACCAAGATCCATCTGTTTGACTGACCCAAACTGCTCCTGCAAAGGGAGGGAATTAATATTGGTAGCCAAAGAAACCATGCAGTGTTTCTTAGAATTTGATCAAGTTTCTTCAGATCAAGAGGGAGCTGAAGGTTTTCCTCCTTTTGGGAATGAAAAAACTGCGAAGGATTAGCTCCCTGACCTTGGACCGCATTTAGATAGGAAGCACTTGTGGCACCTTAGAGACTAACATTTATTTGAGCATAAGCTTTCGTGAGCTACAGCTCACTTCATCGGATGCATGCAGTGGAAAATACAGTGGGGAGATTTATATACACAGAGAACATGAAACAATGGGTGTTACCATACACACTGTAACGAGCGTGATCACTTAAGATGAGCTATTACAAGCAGGGGAGCAGGGGGAAGGGGGAACTTTTGTAGTGATAATCAAGGTGGGCCATATCCAGCAGTTGACAAGAACGTCTGAGGAACAGTGAGGGGTGCGGGGGAATAAACATGGGGAAATAGTTTTACTTAGTGTAATGACCCATCCACTCCCAGTCTGTATTCAAGCCTAAGTTAATTGTATCCAGTTTGCAAATTAATTCCAATTCAGCAGTCTCTCAGAGTCTATTTTTGAAGTTTTTTTGTTGAAGAATTGCCACTTGTAGGTCTGTAATCGAGTGACCAAAGAGATTGAAGTGTTCTCCGACTGGTTTTTGAATGTTATAATTCTTGACGTCTGATTTGTATCCATTTATTCTTTTACGTAGAGACTGTCCAGTTTGGCCAATGTACATGGCAGAGGGGCATTGCTGGCACATGATGGCATATATCACATTGGTGGATGTGCAGGTGAACAAGCCTCTGATAGTGTGGCTGATGTGATTAGGCCCTGTGATAGGGTGCAACTTCATGTAACAGTGAAATGGGGATTCTTTAAAATTGCACAAGCGAGACTTTTTCAGTTTCTAACAACCATGTGTTAGTAATAAAGATTGCCGTGGCCTCTGAGCCACAGGGGAAAACCTCTCTCTAAAGAGAGCTCTCTAAGGCCCACTATTAGCATTACCCTGTAGATGGAGACTTGAGAGGAAGTTCACAGCTTGAAGAGGTCCTCTGAATGTGGTGATGGGTCTTGAAAGATGAATGTTGGTGTCCATCTGAATTAAATGCACCTCACAGCTAAGATGGTTGGGCCCAAAGCTCTAACTAAAGTTTCTTAAAGCATTTTTAACATCTGTGACAGAGCACCATTATCAATACCTTAAGGAGGACAGGCAAATTAATTTTGACAGAATTTCTTGGGAGGGACCCAAAAATCCAGGAACTCAAAAGCAGCATGAATTGCCATAGTTTAGGCTTTAGCATTGGAGAAGCACTGGAGTGCAAGTGTAACCCACGCACCTTCTGGGTGTGGTGGTGAGTCCATCTAGCGGCACCGAGACCACTTAGTGAGCAACAGAGATTAATGAGTTTGCTCTACAGCCTTAGCTACCAGCCAGGTGGCTTTTAGCTCATGCGGTAGAGGCTCATGCACTAAGCTCCAGAGGTCCCCGGTTTATCCTGCCCACCGACGACCAGGGTCTGTCGGTGTTACACAAGCTCAGTGAAATTGGATAAGTTCATAGAGGATAGGTCCATCTATGGTCAGGGAGGTAACCCCATGCTCTGGGTGTCCCTAGCACCTCTGATTGCCAGAAGCTGGGAGTGGACAACAGAGGACGGAGCACTTGATGATTGCCTTCTCTGCTCACTCCCTCTGAAGTACCTGGCATTGGCCACTGTCAGATGACAGGATATTGGGCTACATGGACCATTGGTCTGACCCGGTAGGGCCATTCTCGTTATTCTTTCTGCAGCCTAAGGTCTCACAATTCTGGCCGTGTGGGCTGCTCTAATTTCGTTGCAGCCTCACGGAGGCAGATCATTTGGCTCCCAGGCTCTGGCTGTGCCCGTTCTGTTACAACTTGCCACCAGATTCTCTGCCTCTGTGGCAGCAGACCATGGCAGTTTCTGTTGCTCCTGCCCTTATTTAGCAATTTGAACTGTTTCTGTGCAGCTTTTGGGCAGTAAGGAGCGGGTGTTCTCCTCCTCCTCCCTCAGTTGGTTAACCCCTTAGGGGTTTAACCCTTTCTGAGCCTCCACTGCAGCATCTCCCTGCTAGGTCCTCTGTCCCTTGCAAGCATGGAAGAGCACCCAAGGAAGCACAGGGCTAAGTCCAAGCAGTGCTCTATTTTGAGGCAGCCTTCCCAGGCTTGGCAGTGGATGAATTGTGCCCAGCCTGCACCGAGCCTTCCATCCCGAACACTGTTAGATCCTAGGGCTACAAGTCAGACAGGTGGCATCCCCTAGCCACCACCACAGCCACAACTCCAGCTGGGGAAAATGGACCAGGAACCACAGTGCAGAGCAGGGAGAGGCTCTGAAAGTGAAGACCCTGACCACTCGACTCGGGTAAGTCCCAGGAGACGTCTGCAGAACAGAGAGGGGAAGCACGCAGGGCCACAAATCCTCTCCTCTCTCAAATCTTAACCTGAGCACCCTGAGGAAAGAAGCAGGGCTTCTAATCAGCCCTCCGCCTTCCCAAGCTGCCTAGGAGGGCTCTGACAAGGAGGGGGAAGGAGACCCAGTGGAGGGGTTTCAGAGACAGACCTCTCGGGAGGGCTCCAGGCCCTTAGGAAGGCAATACACAAAAGGCTTCACCAAAGCCACTGTAGAGCTTCTACACTCCCAAAGTGCACAAAAAGTTTAAAAAAAAACAAAAAATCAGAAGGGGTGGGGGTGGGGGAGAAAAGCACATAATATCTCGGAGACGAGTCCTCTGCCTCCCCCTCCTCCACTGAGGCAGGTGAGCTCTCTGGCTTTGAAGCCAAACAAGGGGTGATGGGGGGAGGGAGGGGGTAATGCAGCAAAGGTGGGTTTTCTTTCCCCCCTTTGAGAAATTTCAAGCTGAACAAGGTTGTTTCCATGATTTGAATCCAACCTGAGCAGGCTTCTGAGAGTAAGCCTCAGAGTAAATTTCTCTGCTCACTCCTCCCCTGAGGGGCCGATACTCCTTCAAGGAAGTGATTAGGGGTGAATGGAACACTCCTGACAAAGGCAAGTGCATTAACTAGAGCAACCTCAGCCTCTTAAAACATTCAAGAACCAGAGGGCTCCATTGCTGAGACACTGCTGTAGTGTCCCTCGCCAGCTATGGTTGTTCCCTCAGAGGGAAAGTTCTATCCTAAGGACCCCACGGATAGAAAGATGGAGGCCACCTACAAAAAGGACTTTAAAGCCTCCTCCATTGCCCTCAGAGCATTGCTGACAGACACCTGCTTTGCACGAGCATCTCTCGCCTGGCTGGAAGTTCTCAAAGTTCACAAGGACAGAGATCACCCTGACTTTGGTTCCATTTTAAAGAAAGCCCTCCCTACTAAGAGTATTTGTAACTGATGCCTCCGGCGATGCAGTGAGGTTCTCAGGCCAAGCCATGGCTTCCAGCTCACTAGCCAGGCACCACTTATGGCACCATCCCTGGAAGGAGGACAAAGCAGATTCTGTTCTTGGCCAAGTTTACAGGTTCCCTCCTTTTGGAGAAAAGCTGGAGAAGGTGATGACTGGCTGCAGCAAAATCCAGACCCTCTTTTCCTGCCTCACTAAGTGGCCCCAGGAGAGAGTACAGACCAGCTTTCAAACAACGGTGCTCCTTTTGCACCTCATCCTCACAGAGGTGACAACAGATTCTACAAGGGAAAACAGTGGAATCGAGATCTGGGGGGAAAGTCAAGAGGGACCAAAATCCACTTAATGACAAACATCACATAGGCCTCTGCCTAGAACTGATGGTAGGGGGCAGAATTTCCCATTTCCTAGAGGAATCGTTTTCAGAAATAGCCAGGGATACTCTCTCAAGCTGAGGGCTCCATCCCATCCATTCTTCATCCACTCATCTAGTTCCAGCAACCCCATAAAGTGCAATCTGATCTGGAACAAAAATCTCACCTTCTGGATACGGAAGAGATAGTGTTTCCTCAGAAGAAAGGTTCTCTGGGTTCTATTCCATCTTTTTCATTGTGCAGAAACACACGGGGAGTGTCTGTCATTTATTACCTCAAAAGACTCAAGTCGATGAAGAAAACTAAGTTTCGGATAGAGACCCTGGCTTCTCTAGCGTCATCCCTGTCAGGGGGAAAGGGGGGGGGGCAGGAGGGGAAGGGGGAGAAGGATGGGGATTTCTTGAATTCAGTAGATGTAGCGGACTGTGCCACCACAGAGTTCTGAGAGTTACTCATGGCAAGAACCAATATTGGTTTGGTACCATGTTTGGTACATGTTTGGTACCAAACATGTAGTGTTTGGTACCAAACACTACTTCCTCGAGGCGTGTCCCTGTGGGTGCTGCATGTTAGGTGTCTTGACACCCTGTGCTTGTAATCAGAGATTTGTGGCAGCAGTGCCCGGCTGGGCTGTGCACGCGAAGCAGGTGACCCACGTGGCACCGAGTGGCTACATGGCAGTGCACAGCCAACCGTCTACCACCTTTGGCTTGAGTTGGAGCAATCAGCAGTGTCCTCTCTGACTTCAGATAAAATTTACGGTAGATCATTCAGAGTGGTAGCATTAGCTTAGTTGTAGTTAGCTTCCCTATCCCTTTGCCATACTCTAATATCTTTAATCAAAAAAAATTTCCATTTTTTCCTCCCCTGTCTCTCCGGCAGGTGTACAGCCTTAGTCTCAAACAGGGTTTACCCCTGTTTTTTCTCTAAGATACCGACTCTCTCTCAGGGCCGGCTCACCTGGTTGTAAACAATGCCTGATTTGCAGACTCTCCATACACCGCTCAAGGTGTCCGCTAACTTGGCAAGACACACATTACTCAAAAGTGCCCACACTGCAGAAAGCTAACAGCCAGGACAAGAAAAGCCAGGGATCTCTTAACTGAAGCACCTCATGATGGAGAAATCCCTCAGACCAGCGGGTGGAGACCCATCCTGGATTTACGAAAACTCAAATTCATGAGAACGCAACGTTTCAAAATGGTGACTCTAACCACAATAATTCCGGTATTAGAGAAGGGAGATTGGCTATTGGCCCTCGACCTTCAGGATGCTTACTTTCATATTACCATTCACCCGTCACAAGATTCCTGAGATTCACCCTAGGGAAACAGCATTTCCAATACAGAGTACTACCCTTTCCACTGCCCCAAGGGTTTTTTCCAAAGTCCTTGCTGTCATTGCAGCTCACCTCTGCAGACAAGGAGTGATGATATTTCCATACTTAGATGACTGCCTTTATAAGGGCACCAGTTCAGCAAAAAGTAATGAATACCATGCAGAGCATGATAATCCTGTTCACAGACCTAGATTGCGAATAAATGTACAAAAGTCCACACTGGTTCCTGTCCAAAAGTTGGAATTCATAGGAGCCTACCTCACTTGTTTCACAGCAACAGCAGTGTTACCCCAACAACGCTTCCTCACTCTAGTCAACCTAATTTCAACGTGATGGACAGCCCACAAACATCCGCCAGAATACGCTTACAATTCTTGGGACATATGCCAGTGACAACATTTGTTGTGAAACATGCTAGACTCCACATGAGATGTTTGCAGGCCTGGCTTCGAACAGTGTATATATACCGCACAGACACATTCTCAACAACAGACGCCTCACAACGAACAGTGAAAGACTTGTTAACTTGGTGGACACAACCAAAGAACATCTGCTCAGGAGTACCTTTCCAATAAAGAACTCCAACCATGACAATCACGACAGACACTTCCCTAATAGGTTGGGGGGCACAACTATTCAACAATACGATTCAAAGCCCCTGGTCCCCAGCGGAGTCCAACCTGCACATAAACTTACTGGAGCTAAGGGCAGTCCAAAATACATGCGATCACTTTCTCCCTTTAATCAAGAACAATACAATCAAGATCCTCATGGACAATAGAGCATGCATGTTTTATATAAACCGCCTAGGGGGAGCACAATCATACTCCCTATAAGGAGACAATACGTCTTTGGAGTTGGTGCATCACCAGCAACAGAGATATCAGCATCTTATCTGCTGGGATGTCAGAATAAAACAGTGGATCCACTAAGCAGGGATTTTTCACAAACCCAGGAGTGGGAGATGGATCCCAGAATTCTCAAGTCTATATTTAAACTATGGGGGTTGCCTACCATAGATCTATTTGCAACAGCTCAGAATGCCAAGTGCCCACAATATTGCTCGAGGGCGGGATTGGGACACCACTCCCTCGGCAACGCTCTCCTCATAAAATGTGAGGCGCCACTGATGTATGCATTTCCTCCAACCCCACTCCTAAGCCAAGCCATTCACAAGATCAGGCAGGACAAGTTCAGGGTCATTCCCATTGTACCCACATGGCCCTGACAAACATGGTTCCCATACTTGTGTCAGATGGCAGTGAAAACACCTTGAACCCTTCCCTTAGTGCCTCACCTTCTATCACAAGATGCGGGATGCATCTGTCACCCCAACCTCGCAGTACTCCACCTAAAGGCCTGGTTACTCCATGGCCGACTGGGTCGAGAAGGCCTGTTCTGAGGCAGTAAAAGATATACTACTGAACCATCGGAGACTATGCAGAAGAAAGACATATATCCAGAAGTGGAAATGATTCTGCACCTGGTGCCAAGATAAATGGATCTTACCACAGTCGTCGTCCCTACTGAGGATCCTCGACTACTTATTAGGACCACAAGCTCCTTCAGAGTACATTTGGCTGCTATTACCTCCTTCCACGACAAGGTGGACAGGGTCACTATGTTTGTTCACCCGACGATTAAACACTTCCTTAAAGGCATTGAAAACACTTATCCTACACTAAGAAACCCTACACCCACGTGGGACCTCAACCTTGTTCTACACGGACTCATGGAAAAACTGTTTGAACCCCTTGCAACTTGCCCTTTGTTGCACTTATCCCTGAAAGTGGCTTTCCTCATTGCCATCACGTTCGCAAGACGAGTGGGAGAATTAGGTGCCCTAATGGCACACACACCTTATACAGCATTCTTTAAATATAAAGTAACCCAGTGACCGCATCCTAAATTCATACCCAAGGTCGCCTCCCCCTTTCATTTAAATCAACCCATTTACTTAACTGTATTTTTTCTGAAGCCATATGCGGACAGGAGGGAGACCTCACTCCATACGCTGGATGTTCGCAGAGCATTAACTTTCCACACTGAAAGAACAAAAATATTTAGAAAATCACCTGGATTATTTGTTTCCATAACAGAACACTCGATGGGTCAAACCATTTCAAAACAGAGACTATCCAAATGGATATCTGGATGTATCCATTTGTGCTACCAAACCAATGATTTACAACTTCCACCGGGAGTTCGCACACACTTCACTAGAGCACTGGCAGCATCTGTGGCCTATCACTGACATTTGCAGAGCAACTATCTGGGCATCACTCCATACTTTCACTAAACTCTATGCTTTAGAACAACAATCAGCGTCAGATGCTCACTTTGGACTTACTGTGCTATCCACCATTTATAGCCCAACTCCGAAGCCCCTGCCCTCCACCGAGGGGCCCTGCTCAACAGTCACCTAAAGTGGAGCACCCCCAGGGACATTCCTCGAAGAAGAAGAGAAGGTTACTCACCTTGTGCAGTAACAGAGGTTCTTCGAGATGGTTTCCCTGTCCACTTCAGAGTTTCAGGCCGATTCTCTGAAGTAGAGAAGGAACAGGGGTCAGTTGGCTGCACACTGCTAGGTAGCCACTCGGTGCAGTGCGAGACGGCTGTGGCGTGTGCGCTGCCCAACTGGGCACTGCTACCAGAAATCTGCGATTACAAGCACAAGGCGTCAAGACACCTAGAGTGGAGCACCCACGGGGACAACCATCTTGAAGAACCTCAGTTACTGCACACGTTGAGTAACCTTCTCTTTCATTCGGCCTGTCCTCAGACCCCAGGGTTTTTACAAAGGTGTTGGTAGTGATAATAAACAGACTCAGGTTGCAGGGAACCCTTTCGTGGGTGACACTCGGATCAGAGCTCCATTACAGTGTACAGGACCACGTTTCGAACTTTGAGTCTCCTCCAGGTGCACAGCTTCATCATCAGTGCCAAGAAAAGTTCCCTGGTTCTATCCATGAGAATAATCTAGCTCTGGGGGGGCAGAAATAGACGCCTTGGTAGCAAGGATCTAACCAGCGTTAGAAAGGCTTCAGAAAATCCAGGAATTTTTTATCATCATGCTCCAGAGCCGCAGAAGACCTGCCATAGCATTATACCTCCAACTGCCGGTGTCAAGCATAGGCATCACTTCATGGGCACATCAGAGCGCTTCACGCCTTCTTTTTGAAGGAGAGGGACCATTCCCTGAAATGCATGAAAAGGTCAAGTACTAGTTCCGACACAGCTATTCAAGTCCTTACAAATTTGGTCAGTCCATGACAATGTCTGCAAAGGCAAGCCCAGCTGCCTTCAAGATCCTTCAGTCCACACAACTGATGCCAGTCTGGAGGTTTGAGGGGCTCTCTTGGGGGCCCAAACAGTTCAGGGCCTCAGGAGCGAGGAGGAAAAGGCTCATAAAACTCCTACAGCTGAGAGTGGTCAGCTTAGCTGTGTGAAGGTTCCAGCCCCACTCCCCCACAAGGGGGAACCACTTCCTGGTTCAGTCAGACATAACATGACTATGGAAGCCTATTTAAACAACCAAGAGGAACAAGAAATCTGACACTGTATGTGTGTAGCCTGTAGGTCTAAGTGCATAGGTATAAGTTGCGGCAGTAATGCAATGAACCTACCGGCCTCAAGGCCTGTGAGAAATAGTTCAACTAAACCGATGAAGGCATAAAGCCCCAAAAGCCTTAGCAAAGTAGCTAACCAAAACTAATCCTCGATCATAAGATATCACAAGATAGAATGATGCAATGACTAAACTGCTGACAGGTAACCACAAAATGCTAGTTTGTACCGGCTTGGCGTATTTGAAATTAGGGACATCGGGGGATGTCTGACCACAAGAATGCCATGGTAACCAATGACGTATATGTTAAAATTGAGGTAAAAGGATTAATAACCTGTCGGAGAAGAGCATCCCAACATTAGTAGGGTGAGGAACTACAAAGAAGGAAAAGGGGCTGAAACCCCTACCTAAGACGCATTAGGCATACCGACATCAGTATAACGCATTGTAAGAGCTGTATCCAGGTCTGTCTCCCTTCGGAGGTGCCAGGATGACTACCACTGCTGATGGGGATGATAATGAGGTGGCAGAAAACTAACTCTTCAAGTTGTTCTGCAAGGGATAGTGAGAGTATATGGATGCTCCACTCAGTCTATATTCTCTACCTCCCTTGCTGGGAGTGTTTGTAACTTTGCTAATAAAATGTGAGTGTTGCAATTGGGGTTCCCAGTTAAACAGGAATTCTAATAATACTGGGCCTGATCTTGGGACGAGAACCGATCAAACCTCAAAATGTTAATTGGGAATTTTTAAGCAATCATATAATTAATGCATAATAGATCCAGCAACATGTGGAAGCAATGGAAATGAAGAGGGCAGAACAGTTCTTCTTTGCCCTCAGAGTGATCCATGTGAAAGGAGATCTGAACCAAAAGGCAGACTGGCTTAGCAGGTGCATGGTCAACACCTCCAGGTGCTGACTGATGGTCTTAGTGCTGCTGGTCTTGGAGCTTGGGTGTTAGCTGCACTAGCAGAGAGTGCAGCCTGCTGATTCAGCAGACCTTGATATTAATCAGAAAGAGAGACCACAGGTTTGGTTCGGTGGCAAAGTCGCTTGGCCAAGTTTATGGTCAAGGCAAGTCCTAGTGTCCTGGCTCAATGGTTACAGGTACGTGAACCCATATATGCCCGCAACAACATAGTGGCTCACTTGATTAGTGTTGTCCCCTAGGCCAGTACAAAGTAGCCCCTCCTATGGCTTCTCCTTTTATACATTGATACAAACAAGTTACGTGTCACACTCCAGACATTGTTAGCTACCACCTATATCTTGTACCCTCTAGTTTGAACAAAACATCCTCATCCATTATCCTGTCATCCCCTCCTGATCTTTACGAGGGGTCTGTGTGTCCCTGTACCGTCCTCTCAGGTCAGGAATGTGCTTTCTTGGTTAGCTGATAGTCTGACAAGGCTGAATTTAGCCATTCCTGGGGATCCAGCAAGGCCTACATTTCCCCTCCTCTTTGTCTTTTTATGTCTCTCTCATCCTGGAAAAGCATAGTGTTGGAAGTGAAAATGACCCAGTGGGCTAAACACTGTTTCTTGGCCATTTTACTTTACATATCCATACATTCATGTCCCATGCATCCATTCGAGGCAATGTGCAGACCAGTGACTTGTGAACAGTTTCCTTTTTCCAATTGTTCTTTGTCCCATATAGTGGGCCTGGGAATGTTAGGTCCAGGACTTCAGTTGAGAGGTGTAGTCTGACTATTGAGCCCTGGCGTCAGTGGGTGTAGGATAGAGATAGTGGTATATAATTGCTATAGTAGATAACAATACCCATAGATATAAGGATGATATGCATTCTATAAGGATACCTGGAATAATAAGTGCATATTGCTAATGCTATCATTATATATTTTTAAATTTCCTCCATTACTGCAGCTTTATTAATGGTCAAAACTAATTCTTTCCCAGTCTGCTGTTGTAATTTAGCCCTTTTATTCTGGTAACCCACAAAGCAGCATATTCCTATTAGTTTTGGAGTACTGACATTACAAGTGAGGCCTTCATATCTAAATTTCGTGTAATTAGTTACTACGCTATTGTCCATTCATATTATAGGTGACCCTTACCGCTGGTTGTCACCATCTGGTAAGCTTCACCAGGCAGCAGACAGGGGAGGTTACCCTCTCCGTCACATAGAACTGGGCTGAACCATTGTGACCACTGGAGTAGTGATGTGAAAAAAATCCCTGGCATAACAAGCAGTGTGCAGTGCTCTTCAGGCTAGCATTGTTGTATGATACACCAGTAGTTGAAGTAGATCTAGTTGTTTCTTGTAGATGAGGTCTTCCAGGTAACCTATTAACTTGGTTACTGCCTATTTATCTAACATTGCTGTGTCAGGATTCCATGTTGATGGCGATACCGTAAAAGAAATGTACATGAAACTGCACCAGATTGTTTTGAATAACATCCCTCAGTTAGGTTGCAGTGCCATTGACCTCAAATTATGAATGGGACTAAAATGGCTAGAGTAGTTATCATGTAACTCCCATAAGCAGTAGAAATAATTTCTTTACCAACCCAGTTTTTCCCTTGCCTTTATACTGTTTGTTGTAATTAGTTTAACTTTTACTGGTGTTTGATTAAACAAGTTAGCAATGGCACGTTTGTTGTAAGTGGTGTAACGTTTCTCAATAGCCAGACCCTTAATACCATGGATTATAGGTTTAGAGAGAGTTTCCGCTGCCTGGTGGTCAAAATACACCTCTATCCCGATATAACGCGGTCCTTGGGAGCAAAAAATCTTACTGCGTTATATGTGAAACTGTGTTATATCGAACTTGCTTTGGCCCACCCGCTCCTTGTCCCCTGACCGCCCCCTCCAGAGACCCCCTGTCCCTAATCACCCCCAGGACCCCACCCCCTACCCAACCCCCTACCCAACCCCCCTGCTCCCTGTCCCCTGACTACCCCAACCCCTATCCACACCCCCGCCCCCTGACAGGCACTCTCCGGCAGCAGCGGGAAGCGGAGCAACGTGGCCCCAGCCCGCTCCACTCCACCAGCTCCCCGCCACCGCTGTGTAAGGGGAGGTTGGGGAAAGGACGCCCCCTGCACTCACAGGTTGCGTTATATTGGATAGAGGTGTAGTTAATGGTAGTATATATCTGTATACATAAATATATTTTCCACGTTACCCCTGTTCAAAATGGATATTACAGATTTAAATAATCTTGAAATGTAACCAATTATTCCATCTAGATTTTGGAGTCTCCTATTTTGAAAGATGCCAGACTGCAGTTTTCTTTTGCCCAACCGTTGAGTCTTGTGCACATTCCTGATAAGATCTAGTATATTAATTAACAAAAGTATACAGTAATGATATATATGATTTTACACCAGAGGTGGGCAAACTACGGCCCACGGGACCGTTCTGCCTGGCCCTTGAGCTCCTGGCCGGGGAGGCTAGTCCCCGACCCCTCTCCCACAGCCTCAGCTTGCCGTGCCGCCAGCGCTCTGGGTGGTGGGGCTGCAAGCTCCTGCCGGGCAGCACAGCTGCGAGAGCCACGGGTTTAGTGTATTAAATTGCTCCCCGTAGGAATGTGCTACTTATGGAGCACCAGGGCTGGCAGCCATTAGTACACCGTAAGTCGCACATTCCTACGCGGAGCAATTTAATACACTACACCATCCCTCCATACAGTTTTGGAACCCCGACGTGGCCCTCGGGCCAAAAAGTTTGCCCACCAGTTTTACACAGTAACCAAATCCAGCCATATTTCAGTGAGAAAGATTGAAAACCACGGGTACCGGAACTCCTTTTGCTCAATAATATCTATTTTAAATAAGAGACCTGGCCCAGCTAGCAGTCTCTCTAATGTCTCTATAGTCGATTGCATACTCAACTGTCCATATATGGTAGACTGAACTGTAGTTGACCAGTCTGTTTATAAAGCACTATCTTTTCTTCTTCCAAAACCTCGGGTTTCTTCACTGTGTACTGATACCTTCTGGTGTCTCGGTCTGTCAGATGCACCCTTAAATCACTTAAGATACTTAACATGATACATTTTTTGTTTGTTACATTTCTCTTCTTTTTTGTAACTCTAATTTATACACAGATTAATTTAGTTGATCAACAGTGTAATAAGAGCCAAATCATTTATAACACGAGCTAAGCTTTTGTACTGATTTTCCCAGTTCTTTAGCACAAATATACCTGTTTTTAGCTGTTTTTGCACAGACAATTTTTACTTCCTTAACATGCACATTACTAGTTTTTCAAAATAAATAGTGTTTGACTGCTAAAATAAATGCTCACAATTTTCTGTGATCAGGTATATTGCTCTCCCTCACTGAGCACTCTGTTTTTGCAAAAGAGATAGTACTGTAAAAGAATTTTTACCCAAGCTTTGTTAGAATTACTTTGCTTGTTATACCAATTAAACTTTTGTCACTATTTGAAAGCACAAACTTTAACCACCACTACTTCTCTTTAACCAAACAAACGAAATCGAATAAAAATGAAAGGAAAATGAAATTTAAATGCAGGTCTATGCAAACGCTTTGAGGGTATTAAACTTTCACGACATTTGGTTTTGTTTGGCAGACAAAGGTGGAAGCCTACTGAAATTGTTTGGTTAGCTTTAACATTTTGCAACATAACAAGATTAAATTTGACATTTTTGCTGCAAGATTCTTATAACTATATTTTAATATTTAGTAAAGGTGCAACTAAGTTTATCCAACCCCCAAAAAAGAAATTAACCATGTTACCTTTGCATTAATGTTGAGGTTTCCCCCCGATAGTTTTTTTTCTTTGAACAAAAAGCCTTTGATTAATAAGAGATCCCTTTTTGTTTGCAATGGCATTATTTGTTAAGGCAGAAATATACGTGCATATATTTATAACTGAGGCCTTTTTGAGCTTTGCAAAAAAAAAATTGGTATTATGGCTATAACCTGACTGTAATATTAAAATAGTGTGGTACCACTTATACCAAAAATAACTTTTTATAATGATGAGTATCAAATTGACTTGTGTTGCAACAAAAGAAAAAAGTCACATGACCCAGCATACACCAACATAGGACAACATACAGGACAAACTAACAATTAAAGATGAACAGTAAGGCATTAAAGGCTTAGTTATTAAGGCAATGCATTTTAGAAAACAGAAAGGTGAACAAAAGGGTTAAACATTTAGTTAAACAAGATACTACCTTTTTGTTTAAAACTTGTAATAAGAATTGATAATTATTTTCCTACTTTGTCTTAATTTAGTCCCTTTCCATTACTTTACATACATTACTATTTAGAAATAGGGAAAACCCCTGTTTCAAATATTAGTGGCTAGGACTAGAAGCAGAGCTCGCATTTCTGTTGGTTAGCAACCATATCTTCAAGAAACTTAAGAGTCTTTTCAGCTATTGCATGCCTGAAGGGTTAAGATAATTAATGTATTGGATTTATTTAAGTAAAGTTACCACCTTAAGCATCATGATGATTTGGTTTTTTGTTTCTTGTTTTCAATTGCTCTGTTTCTGTGATGGGGGGCTTCTGTAATAGCTATAACTTTTAAAAACAAAGGGAGGGCAGAAGTGAGGAGAAAGTAATGTTGGGAGGGAGACAGAAGCCAAGAGAGATTAATGAACTTTGTGAGGTCAGTTTAAAGTAAAGGCAGCAGCAGTGAGTTGAGCAAACTGAAAGAGGATATAATATTTGAGAGGTTATATTAGCTCTGAGGGAAGTGCGGCTCCATGGGCTAGTGACGGGGGCTTGGGAACCAGGACCTCTTTTTTCATCCTGGCTCTGAGAGGAGAGTGGGGATTGCTGCCTGCTCCTGCAAAACATGAACTTGTTCCCCCAGTTTATGTTGCTTTTGCGTGTGCGCCAAACGGATTGCAGGAACGCCCATCCCTGCTGAAGTTGACCATTTCTGGGCAACTCCACGCGTTAATGCATCCATTCTAGGTGTTAACCAGCTCACCTATGTTATTTCTATATTCTTTTTCATCCAACAAGTCATGGCCTCTGTCTCTCAAGGTGCTCTGTTAACCAGACTGTTTCCTCATCCATCTTATCTACCAACCTAGTCAAATCATTTGATAATTCTTTTCCCTCTGCACTGCTCCCATTCATACAAGAACCGCTCTGGGTTTTGGCTTTGGTTTTGCCAGAAGCTGGCTCTCCTCATACAATGCTATTTGCTGTGCAGTGGCTCTTGCCCGTGGACTGCTTGGATGACTGCCGGTCTTGGTCATTCCATATGTCCCCATTCCAACATCTATTCCAATTATCCCAGGTTCCCATCTTTTAACTTTGCTAGGGCCACCTTTTTGCATTTCTGTCCCCATCCTTCAAGCCCTGCCTAAGTATCTGAAGCCTATTGTTGTCCACCAAGATATATAATAGGGGACAGCACTTCTCTTTTTTGCAGATTCTCTATGGCTGATTTCAATTTTCTATTCTGTTCCTCTGCTTACTGTAATATATCATTAGAGCCCTGCATATCCACAGATATCAGCTTTATATCTGCAGATTTTCAGACCATTTTTGCGAATTGGATGCTGGTACAAATTTTGTATCCGCGCAGGGCTCTAAATATAGGATCTCAAAGGCAGGGAAGCAGCTGTTTGCAGCTTATAGCCTATGAGGCTGCTTCCTCGCCTTCACATGGGAGACAGATCCTAGAGCCACGGGGGCAGATGCCCTATCGCACAATTGGCCACAGGACCTACTTTATGCATTTCCGCCCTTTCCAATATTGGGGGAAAGGTGATCCAGAAAATAACAGGCGATGGTAATTCATTTAATTCATTGTTGGTCAAGGAGACATTGGTTCTTGGATCTCATAAAGCTGAAACGGGAATCCCCACTCCAGCTTCCATGAAGACCAAACGTCCTCTAGCAAGGTACTCAGAATAACTCATCTGGTGGCAAGCGAGAGCAGAGGAGGCATGGCCAGAGCATGTGGAGCCAAAATGCTGAACTGCTGCCGTGAAGCTTCAGAGAAAGGATTGTTGCTAGCAGAAAGGAAATTATTGGTAAGAAATTTTCCGTCCCCTCACTGCCCACCTCCGTCTTCCAGTTGAGGTGCCAATTCAACCGACAATAAATAGTGGCTCAGATTGCCTTGTGGTAGTACACTCACACAATCATAATATTGTAGAAGAACACTCAGATCCTTTTGTCTTGTTGGAAGTAGTTGACAGCTGAGATTGGAAGTGAAAAGAAATGGTACCTCTTTTTTCAGTGCTTGACATGAACATCAGATTCCCCACCTCCCAAATCACTGCAGTTACTGTTTTAGGGTGTGATCAAATCACTTTTGGTCAGTCCAAAAGACATTTAGGAATCAGGAGAAGGCATGGAAGGGGGAGAAGACCAACTTTCTATGTTATGCAGGTGCCAAGAGTCAACATTTGGGAGGTTTCCATAAAGTGGAATGATCAGACCTCTTATGGCTCAAACAAGGCCTTGTCTACTCTGGAGCAAACTGGACCGTAATGCTGTAGTAACACCATCGAGTTCATCAGCATTTTGGTGAAGCAGCCTGACAGTTTCATTTAACTATTTATTTTTTAAATGAAGTATTAGACTGAATAAGGCAATTAGAACAGTATCCCTGTCATTCATTTTGATATGAAGTCTAATTTTACATTATCCTCATCAGATTTCAAAATGCTTAACTGCATTGTAGAAACTGGAGGTTTTGGCACTGGGGGAGTAGCATCCACTTCACTTTAATGAGACATGCTCTTGTGAATAATATTGTTAAGTACACATTCAGTAAACCCAAATTTATTTACAGCTTAGATATTCACATAATACACATTTAGTCATGCAGCTTGATAAATTGCACTCCATGTAACTGAAACACACCATGACTTTGAATTTCCTTTTCCAGTGGTTGAAAAATGCTACAATAGTTATATAAAGATAATTAGTTTTAAAAAATGAACTAGCAACCTAAAGAAATAAAAATGCATCCACCAACACAAACAATTGCTGATGGTTTAATTTTACATGAAGTTTGTTAGAGCAGGCTTTTTCATTTGCAAGTTTCTAGTCAGGCTTCAGTAGTAATTATTAGTGCACATTAAACGTGTTTTGCAGACAAGTTTAAAAAAATAAATAAGGTCAGGTGTTCACACTGAAAGGCTCAGAGGTTTGGGAGGTAATCCATCAATATTATTAAATGCTAACAAAAGTCATTTCGAAACCAATTTAGTGTAGAACTCAAAGGAACTCCGCATGGTTAGACTTGTCAACAATCTACAATTTTACAATAAATACATAAACGTACTAGTTCAAAAATTACAGTGCCCAGAATTCTCAGTCACAAGCATAAGTAAGTGTTCAAAGGCTTTACAATAGAGCCGTATCTACTGTAATAAGTCACCATCTCCATCCACAACATGGCCATTGCCAAACACCTCCTTTGAAATTCAAAGAAGTACTTTCCTTTTACCTCTGTTACCAAACAATTCCATTGTACAAGTATTAAAACACAGCCTTAGCTACTTGAAGCGAAGAGCAAAATAAAACAAGGGGAAAAAATCCTCTCTCAAAGAGGAACTTGTTTCTTCGCTTGGCTCCCCTTCTCCTACCCTCCCCAGCGCATTTGATGGGACCCCTATCTAGGAAAGGCTTACACTAGTTTGTGTACGTTACAGAGCTTTAGGCATTCCAGCATGGGCTATTGGTTATATTTCTTTTAGCTCGCTGACTGGTGATATACCTTTTCTCTGGCCAAGGTGGTTTTTTCTTCAAGGCCACTTTCAGTAGTTCTCAGAGTGGCTACTACGATGATCAAGAAAAGTTGTAGCCAAACACGTAGCTGGCATTTTCAGAGACCACGCATCAGCCACTAGGCTAAATGCTTCTATTGATTCTAAGCATGACCCTGGATAGTCATTCCCAAAACAGGGACTTCAACATAACTAAAGAAAACAGGTGCCTGTCACAGGATCATTTCCTGTAGAACATCATCCCATCCACACTGAAGTAACTACTGTGTTAGAGGACATGATTACAACTGTGCTTCCCTGACAATCGACATACATGTCAGTCTCACGTTGGACTGTTACTGAGTTGTAATCAGATCTGCCAACACACTGGTTACTGATGTAGAAGAAACTTGAGAGAAACACTGATTCTAACATTTATCACATTAGCCAGCAGCATTTAATGCAACTGTTCAAGTGAATGTAAACACAAGCAATTACCCTCCAGAAGCTATTTAAGATTTTAATTCCATTCAAAAACAAAGACTTTCCAACCAGCTTCAGAGACCATGTACATTGAAATCTATATAATAAAATAAAGATCTTTCAATCCCTGCAACAGAACAACACAACTGTTCAGGAGTTTAAGGTATCTGGTTGGCATTAAGGAATCCAGACACTTTCTGTACTGACATGAAAAATGATTTTTTAAAAGTTTTTCAAGGCAAAATAAATTTAAAATAAACTGCAATTTTTAAAACCAGGATTCAGCCTGAGAGAGACTAATCTAGAGGCAAATACTGAGTCTCCTTTTATGAATAGCTACAGAAAACTTATGGTAACAGACATGTTTAAATAAGATAGACTACACAGTGCTAAAAGAACACTGATGCATTTGTTCATATTAATCAGAAGGCCATATTTGCTCTTTAGGTCTGGATTATTTTTGTGGACAGTTACTTGGGATTATTTATACAAGTCTAATACAGGGCCAGTTGCTGGTGTAAACTCCTGCAATGTACATTAAGTGTAATGCTACAGTCTATTGACCACAACCGGTTAATAAACTTAAGCCTACAGTTGCTGGATAGTCTTTATAATATGTCAAGAGTAAAATTTTCAAAATCACAGAAGTCACTTAAGTTCTTGAGAAAAACCTAGAAACTCAATGGCACAAATCAGTGACACTGTCCATTTCAAATGAAGGAATTAATTTTAAAGTTACTGATGATGAAACGGAGTGGAAGGAGAGCATCCATTTTGATCTTTCAAAAAGAAAAAACTTTGTTAAAAAAAAAAGTACGAATCCATTGAATTCAGATTTAAATATAACAGCAATGTCATAGCATGCACACAACAATTAGACAGTAAGTCTAGAAGGTACACCACACTGTATGGATTTGAAAAGGTCTAAGACTAGGTCCCAAGAAGCAATTTATCATAGGAGCTTTAGAAGCATGCTGTTTAGGGCAAATTTCTTCAGAATACTCTTTAATGAAGTCTGAAAGTGAAGTCCAAATCAAGGAGAGAGTCATTTGCTGTTCACCAAGAGTACACATCGCTGCCTTTCATGTTTTACCAGTCAGAAGAAGGAATGTAATTATTCATATCCTGTTTTTACACGGTCTGATTACATAACCTCTCTATAGGAAGACCTGCACAGTTGTTCTCTGCTTCACTGCAGAATGTACAGTGGTTGAGGTGAATATGAGTCATTCTGAAGACCTAAGCAGTCATTGTCTCAAAAAAACCTCTGTTGGTATGCCATCCCAGCAAGTAGAAACACAGTCCCGCAGGTAATAGAGAGCAGCTGCTTCAGTGCATGGTTTCGGAAATCAGCATGCAACTAAGGACTAGACATTCATAGTCAGAACTTCTGTTGCAGTATGAGAATTCTGAAAGATAGAGGGAGACAAGTTTCATCAGACTACAAACATCAACTGTCTACACTTTTTTTTTAAAAAAAACCCAAAAGGATTGACAAACGTTGGGGGAATTAACAAAATGGAGTGAAAAGAAGGGTGTCAGTGATAGCCCATTCTACCATCCTTTCTCTCACAGAGTAGCACCTTACTCTGTGCATCTCCCCAGTGATTTCAGAGTGGCCATTGAAGGAGTAAGATGTTACTCAGCGTGAGTAAAGGCAGCAGAATTTGTCTCAACACCAGATTGTTAAATTAAATTACTGTTTCTTCATATAGAGAAATTTCATGTTGGACAGACAGCTGGGATTTTGTCATATAGAGAAATTTCATGTCAGACAGCAAGGACAGAAAAATGCAATGGAAGTATCTTTTCATCTTAAATTTCAATGGCAATATCTAGCACTAGAGTCTGGGGTGAGTAAGTATTCTAGAAAGAGTCCTAGTATAGACAGTGCAGACAAATGCCCTCTCCTTTACCAATATTATGAATTTAAGTGCAATTATAGCTAGATTACAGGTAAGACAATTCAGCCATGTTCCAGAGGATCCTAAATGTTTTCTGTTTATAGTTTTCACTGGTTAGCTATATCCTTCTAGCACTTAAAATAAAGTGCCTTTGCCAATTTTGTACTTTCCACATTTGAAAACCTCTAAGCCTTCCTCTGCTTTGAATGGAGCTCCATTTAACGTGGCTGTCTTTGCTTACTTGCAACATCTATAGTACTACATCATGCCAGAGCATTTCTGTGCCTTGTGTAGTCCCTTTGCTTTTCCATCTACCTGTGCTGTTACACATTTGCTTTTATTCTTTAGGGGAGAAAGCAGAAAGTGTGGGTGTGTTATAACAAGTTTTGGAGAAAAATAAGGAAGAGGCAATTTAGTGGAAAAAAGTAATATACTGTACAGTAAAAATCTAAGCAACGTGCAGAGTAAATGTGATTATTGCAGAATATTAAATATCAAGAAAATAAAAACAAAATAAATTGAGACATTATGAAAAAACGTATCAAAATTATAGCCTGAATGTTCACTAGAAAAAACATGCAGGACTTTTACTATGAGATTGTAAATCAAAGTTTGGATCTAAGTGGTAGTTAGCATCCCTGTATCAAGGATGTGATGGACTGATCTGAGTCTCTTCTGGCTTATCCTAGTTTAACAACTATGTAACTCCCCTGGCTATAATGGAGTTTGGCCCAATTTATACTTGTGTAAGCAAGCAGATAATCTGGACTGAATACATATCTTCAGTTGCTGAGCTTGGTCATAGTGTCAGCTTCCCCTACACCTACATACACAAATAATGTTGAACACCCACCAGCTCTCCAGTTTTGCCTGGAGGATCTTATCAGGAAATTCAGCTGTGTCTAGGAGAATATTCCATATAACTCTTCAAGTGATGTATCTTTCATGGATAAAAAGTGCTACCCTGTGGTTCTGTTCTGGAGCATTAGCACAAATAAGGAAAGAAAGCAAACTGAACCTTGTGACAGAAAGGCTCAAAGCAAGATGGTCAAACCCCACACCCACTATATCTTCATGTCTCCATGCATATAGGACTGCCATACCTTCATTCATAAATGTGTACTGTAGTCAGGACAGGGCTTGCTGTGTCTGTATTGCATGATATACACTGTAGATTGATGCCACCAATACAACATTACTACTGCAAGGATATGCCATACTTGGTGACTAGAGCCAAGGTAGTTTAATTGTCCTTTTGGAAAAAGCAAAGAGATTGTCTACGTTATAATATTCAACATAACTGCTGCAGTAGCTACTCTAGCCTGGAGGTTGAAGCTCTCATGCATTTGAATAATTTCTGATAAACATGCATGCATTGAAGGGAAAGTACTGTATATCTCTGGGCCAGCTTTAAATGGAAAATATATGCAAGTGCATTAAGTGTAGGCTCAGATTACATATTTGCAAGTCCATCTGACTACTTAAGCATACAAGGGCTTGTCTATACTCATGTTTTTGGCTACTGATGCAAACTCTTAGTGGAGACACAATGCAAGAGCCAGTTTACACTAGTACCCAACATTTACATTAGGGGTTTGTATCAGTGCAGCTATATGGGTGGCTATAAACCCCAGTGCCCATAAGCAATTGCCACATGTGTACAGATACACAATGCACATGGGCACACTGAGTATTTAAGCATGCATGATACACATGTGCAAACAAAGGAGTACATCTAATTGGAAAATCTGGACCCGACTGGCGTTTAATACCCAGACCTACTAAAGTTAGTAAAGTGAGCTAATTGAACCCCAAGGACTAGAGAAGAAGCAAATAAGTAGATGCTCACTATCTACCAGGCTCCTCCAGGGTCCAATTCAACTCCCATGGAAACTAATAAGGTCTGTAGAGGGGTGGTTCCCCGCTCCAGCCCTGAGAGAGGGCTGGGGCTGTGGAGAAAAGCCCAGGCTGATTAAGGGAACAGCTGCATCTGTGGCCAGCTCAATCAGGCCCAGCTGGCTCCTATAAGAGGCTGTGAGCCAGGAGCTGTTAGTCAGTCTCCCTCTGCCTGTAGAGGGAGAAGGGCCTGGCTGCAAGGTGCTGAGCAGGACACCTAGATTGGAGCAGGGCTAGGGAAGGACCAGAGGAGAGTTCCAGCCTAGAAAGCCTCAAGCTGCAGGCCTGACTACAGGCCGAATAGTTGCAGAGGGGCAGCCCATGGGTAGGTGGAGGCAGCAGGTCCAAACCTCCTTGCCTGTGATGAGTGGAGTATACACTACAGTCTTCCCCCTGATACAAGGGGCTAAGTGGGGACTGGCAGCAGCCCAGACTGAGGTGAGGTGGGGTTAGAGGGTGGGGAGACCCAGAACCTGAGAGTGTGGGGATACTGCTAGGGAGGCAGCACCCCAGAGAAAGGGGCACGGGGTCTTGGGAGGGGCCGGTGGTAAGGCAGATCACTGGCCTGCAGAGGGTGCTCCAGTGGCTGGATGAGCTAATTCCTGATGACTACCAGCAGGAAGCGCCACCGGGTGAGTCCGAACGTTTACACGGTCCTTTCACTAACTTTAATTAAAGTTATATTGGATCCTAATACTCAATACAATACTACATTAGGGAAGCTGTCATTGGTACAATTAAAATGTTTTCCAAAGTTGAATCTCTACATGGGAATTTATAGCAAGTGGTTAACTTTCAATAAATCACAATTTTATTTCTAGTTATATTACAGTGGTATTCTCTGCAATAAATACCACATTCCCTTTTATGAAATGATGTGCCATTTGGCCATACCCAAGATCTTTTCTGTGTGAGTGCACCTCTCTGTAAAAATCCACAACGTTATTTTCCTTTAAATATCTCTCCTCCTGTGATGCCTATAAAACACTCAATCTTGACTAGACAGCTGATGTGCTGTTCAGTAGACTAATCATAATTGTCTTACTATTGTTGTGTGCGCCCTTAAACTGTTTGTCGTAGCCACTCATTTCTTGTTATACACTTATAGTACGCCCTTTGGGGTAGGGATGTACTTTCCATTATTTATATATAGTATCTAACACAACTGAACTCCAATCCTGATTGGGAATTGTGATGGAGTATGTGTCCCACACAGGTAATGATAGTAAACTGGAGACACACAGCAATTAGTGCACTTGGTTGCACCTGGAAGACGGGCCAGGCCAAGTGAAGATGAAGCACAGCTGTGTGGTAAGCATAAAGGGAGGAAGTCAAGATGAGGAGGAGGCCGCAGGGAGAGAAGGGGGGGAGGGCGGGGAACCTCTACAGCTATTCTCTGGCTGCTAGAGAGTGGAGGAAAGGCCTAGAGAAGCAGATATGTAGTATGCTGGGGGGCTGTGAGAGGACCTGAAGGAAGGTCAAGTTACAAAGTCTAGTGAGGCAGCCGAGGGAGCAGATCATAGCTGCTTGCCACAAGACCTCTAGACTGCAACCCAGAGGAGGTGGAGGGCCTGGGTTCCCCTACCAGTCCACCAGGAAACACCCTGACACAAAAGGGAGCACTATTATTTGGAGCCAAGCCTCCAGGAAGAAAGTCCTGGGACACATTGCTCTGCACAAGAGTAGGACAACCTTGCAGAGCCTGGGAAGGGGCGAAGAGTTATGTTTCTGTTTTTTGGAATCTTTGCTTACCCTAGAAGGGGTGAAACTGAAGGTAACCAGGCCAGGGACCCAAGGGAGACCACCTCAGGGCCAGAGTGGCTATCGACAAGGGACGCTAGAGGAGGAGAGCCTGCTATGCCACGCCAGGCCCAGCCTCAAGGGAATGCACCAGTGGTGAGTCTACTCTCCAGCTGGGGTTTAGGTTCTACAGCAATAGCTTATGGGACATACATTTACTAAATAAAACAATGGTACAAGTAATTTACCTGTAGGTGTAATTTGATATTTTTGCCTTAAAAATCAGAGCAGTCAGTGCATATTAATCCTTTGATTATCCTAGTCTAGTACCAAACACTCATACTAGCTGGAAAACACTATAACCTAACAGCTTTTTATACTTACAGAGCACTATTTATCAAAGGATCTCAAAGCACTTCACAGACAGGTAATTATTCCCTTTTTAGAACTGGGGAAAATGACAGCCAGCAGTCAGTGAGAGCTCTGAAGCTGGGATTTTCCAAGGAGCCTAAGTGAGTTAGCCTTCCAAATCCCATTTCATTTTATTAGGAGAATAATAATCACCTGCCATAAGTGGATGAACTGTTGACCAAGTGTGCTGCAATACCAAGAAATCATATAGTACAGGTAAAGTTCCAAGATCCTCTGGAGGTTAAATTGAGATTGTTGGGATACTGACATTACTTTATATGATTTATTTGTATATTTTCCAATTTTATACAAGTGTTAATGATCCTTCCGCCCCCCCTTAACATGTCTTGCCACTAGATTATGATTTAGCTGAATTCCTGCAGGCTCAGAAAAGCTACTAGCATGACTGCAGCAAATGCATACAGTGAGCACAGTATAACACACAGATATGGCTGCTTAATGTAGGACATGTTCACCCTTGTTTTTTAACGACCATTCAAAACACACTCCTTCTGGAAGGGCATCTAAAGAAAGTATAACCACCTAAGTACACTGCAAAAGATAATCATACCTGGGAAGTATCTTTCTGGAACTTTGGAAATGTAAAAGAGAAAAGCTACAGCAGCAATCAAGTACATCGCAATTACTCGAGGAGCAAACTCCTGCAAAAGAAAATGAAGCTTTGCTTAGTATTAGAACACGAACATCTACCTCATAACCTTTGTCTAGCAAGTGCACTGTATACTTTGCAAGGACAAAGCTTTAATCTCATTATTTTATTTACATGAATGTTGAACAGACTTCAAATCTGTTAGTATCAAAACCTGAGACCGAAGAGGTTAAAGCTTAGCCCCATCTTTGTGCTTGAAACCAACCCCACCTCCATTTTCTCTGGGCAAAGGTGAAAGTCCACAATAGGAGATGCTTTGTTGTTGTTAGGTTTTTTTTTAATACATTCACACTGTGCCTAAGTACAGATTTCCTTAGACCAGTCCCCACAACTCTACACTGAAGCATTTCCATTAGAAAGAATGCATTTAAAATGCTTGACTAATGAAAAATTGGATCAATCAATGCCCTGTAAGTTCCTTTTGGAGCTACGGACCTAGTAAAAGGTAGTGGGAGGGAAAAGGTTACTAAATCAGCTTGGAATCTTTGACCATGTGAAGCATAATTACCACACATGATCTCACGAGGCTTCTAAACACCAGATGGGAAAAGGGATGAAACTGTTCAGTGGAAAGCAACCTATACATTAGTTTGGTTTTTTTAAGTCCCCATTACCACAGTATCTTGCTGCCAAAAACAAAGCTTTCTATTTTTAGATGTACAGGAACAAGATCAGTAACATGGACTTGTGCACAGAAGTACTTTGAATACCCAGGCAATACTACTAACTGCTAGTGAGTGTATAGAAAAAATACAGTTTAAAATTTTTTTGAAGTACAGTCTAAAGTCCATTAAGGTGCCAGTATAAGAACCTGCACAGATTAGCATCATGGTAGGTTCTCATCTGTGTCTAGTTCATTATATAACTACTACAACTCCTATTTTACCATAAGACTGGTATATATTTCCCTCTTTCACCCTGCCATGCTCCTTACTTTTCAGGATTAGGTAACTTTTACAACAGATTACTTTACTTTCCTAGCTGGTGTATAACTTAACATTAGTAACTTCATAAAATATGAATAATCGGTGGGTCACTTAAAAGGCAAAGTTACACGTGTGTGTGTGTGTGTGTGTGTGTGTGTGTACATATATATATGGCTCATTTCTGGCTTTGACACAAACTCCAAGTAAGGGGCTCTGCCCCAGAAGAAGACTAGAGTTAGAATCTGGCCCCTACCTCCCCAACTTTATTTCAGAGGGGGGGAAGGCAATAGAGAATCTGCACCAGTGCTCCCTGACGCAGACTACTACTTTCCACTACACTGATCTGACTGCACACTGCACCCGTCTGGAGGCAGGCAATACACTGACCCCACACGGGTTGTTGTGTCCCAGAGGTGTGTATCTAGGGTCACAGTAGCTCCCTTTTTTTTCCCCTCTCCTCTCCTCCCTCACTCTTTCTCACAAGGCAGGTTTAAATAGTATGTTGTAAACCAGATTTAATTGCTGCATCTTGTTTTTAGTTTCCCATCCTGAGTTTAATATTTGAAGCTCTGCATTAGGTAAATCCAATTAAAAGCTATTCATTTTTTAACCACTCTTATATTCCAAAAGTGGGGAGACAGCCAGAAAAGCAGAGGAACAGGGTCTGCTTCTCAGCTTACCTGCACAATAGATGCACCAACTCCTCCATTGAGCCAAACCCAGTGGATAGTAGGAATGACTCCATATCCGGAGACAGAGCAAAAGATGACAGAACGCAGTCTGTGCCACTGTTGAGTGAGGTAGCTGGGATGAATCTGAGCAAAGAATACTGCAAGGATCATAGCAAGCACAGTGATCAAGTATACCTGACGCCAGTACTGCGGAAAAGGAGAAAAGAAAATACATGTTTTTTTTTTTCCTTCTTTGGGTAGGTGTGAAGATAATTAATACCCTTGGCAGAAAATGTACAAAATTAATTAGAAATCAAATGCAGAGAAGGCTAACCAGTGTTTTGTCCACACACTTTTCACGATATACAAAATTGCATAAGCTACTGTGTTCCCTAAAGAGTTTTAAGTTTGCTCCTGCACTAGTTTGACAGGTTGGAATTGGTTCTACTGCTGAATTCAGACACTTTACATGTATTCTTTATTACCAATGGATAAAACATAAGGTTTTGATGGGAAACTACTTTCCCCTTCCCTACACACATACAAACGGATGGGGAAGAGAAAGCAGGTTGTGGACCATCCTAATCACCCCCATTTCTGAAAAGGCCCTTGGGGATGCAGTAATTTCCCCTAAACTCTTGCCTGTGTAAAACTAATACCTGTTTATATAAACTAGAAAGCCCAGCAACCACTCTTCTCCTAACTTCTCAACTATCCCCCTTTCTTTTCTCTTGTCTAATACCATCTCCTGTTTCCCCATTCTTAAGTTCTTCCAGCCTTCTAGATCCTTGTCTGTTCCAAACCACTGGGTCTTTTTGACAAAGTGATTTTTGGTGTAACCTGATGAGCTGCAAAAAAACAGCGCCTTCAAGGGACAGCTGAATTCCAGGATGCCTTCCAAAAACCCAAATTTATTTCCAGTAAGAACCAGCAATTTGTGGCAGATAGGAAACCAACCTTGTTTTTGCCAAATGTAAGCTAGTCAACAAGTGTAAACAACATAGATCAGCTGGCAGGCCAGTAATGTTGAATTATTTTTGATTGTGTGCTCATTTCTGAGCCAACTTGCTGTGTTCAACAATTCTGGATGCAATAAAATCCAGGTTTTAAGGATCTTTCGTAACACATCAGTGATCAAAATCCAATTAATCACTTTTCATGGGAAAGGTATACTAATATTTGAAAGGACTCCAGTTCCCATCACTACTCAGTTAATTCTGCACCCCTTGCAGGTTGTGCAACTGACTTCTTACATGGGGTGTGAGAAATCAGCCGGGTGAGGCCATGCAGGTCAGATATGAAGTGTTCACTTTATTGCATAAAAAGCACATTAAAACTTACATTATAACAGTAAAATGCATAAAACACTCCTGATACGTAGCAGCCCAGGATCCCAATGGAAATTCCTGCATAATCTAATGCCATCCATCGACGGCTAGTCTTCTCTGAGCGATGGCAGCAGAAAAGATGATATCCTACCGAGCAAAGCATACAGACCTGTACAAATGTTCAAACAAATCCACATTAATTTCTTCCAGGCCTAGTTTATGGCAACATGAAATTAAAGCAAAAAAAGCACTGGGCTTAGTCTATGAAGCTGTCAAGTCTAGAATTAACCTTCTGATGCTGTTATATATTTCACACTGCTACCGGGTGTCAGGAAATCATGCTTCCTACCAATGCTGAAATAGCTAGCTGACCAAACCAAGCTACTTAGAGAAAGGTCAACTGCAGTTAAGGGGAAAAATCCTACCCAGCCTGGGTAGGCACAAAAGACTTGATTGGCAGTGCAACCAATGAGATTTTGCTGAGGAGGGGGAGCAGGAAGATATGCAGGGCAAGTCTGTACACAGGAGTGCATGGCTCTGCAGCAGCTGCTTATATTTCAGTGCAGAGAGGTGGTTTGGATGTGCACCTAGTGGATCCACTGGCCAAACCACCACATGTAGGGATGAGGAGGGAAAAAAGTGGGAAGCTTCTGGGGTATCCAGCTCTAATGCCATTCTACAAATTGAAGAGAGAGGATTCCATCACCCCAGATTTATTCAATGTATAGTCCACTTAGGCTGGGACCAGTATTTGTCCCTTCCTTATTTATTCTCTCTCAAAGAATTTTTTTGAGAAAAAGAGAGTGTGACAGTACTTCCTAAGTGGTCTTCAACAACCATGGTTTGAAAAATTTACCAGTCACCTACTACATAGAGATGTCTACAAGGAGGGAGTCACTGACTGGGTAAATGGACAGAACCCTTCCTCGTCACCCAGTTCAAACCATAGCTGATGGGAAGAGCAAGAAAGTGCTGGTCTTCCTCTCTACTCCTTGCCCATGGGGGAGCCCGTATTTCGTAAGGACTTCGGCAAGTAGCTGATTGTTACATTTGAAGCTGCTGGGAAGGAAAGGGTAGGAGTGTCTCTCTCTGACACACCTCAGTCCACACACCTTTCCTTTGGGCTGGTGAGGAAAAATATTTCTTCCATTCCTAGGAGGATGGAGTCTGTGCCTTTGCCCATCTGATAGAGCAGGGTGAAATTAACTAGAATCTGACAGGTTTCACTGCTGCTGATTTCACTACTATGATGGTATTTGCCAAACTAGATCTGCATGTATCATCGATAGTCTATGTGGCCCTTTTGAGAACTATGCAGTTAAGGATCAGAGATCCATGGAAGGATCTCTCTCAGTGCAATAATTGCTCAAAATTTTAATTTGCCAAAACACTTTGTAATGGAAACAGTAAAAAGAACAAAGTTCCTGTATACTTCACTGTTACTACAGCAACTGGACAGGTGCTTCCTCTTTCCCACATATTAGCAGTTACCCATCAGTGCAAAGAGTTCATATTAAATTCTTCAAACTTGAACACCCCATCAAAAGGCCAAAGGCTCAAACAGATTCCAACTTATGTCTTCTGCTCCTAGCACTGTACCCAAGCATTGTGGGGGTTCCAAGGGTATGTAATGTTCCATATCATACATGCTTCAAAGCAGGATGTATAAATTTAAGGTCGGAAAGACAGTTCTGAGTTTCAACCTTGAGTTACCAGCACACATGCAAAAATTATTCAACATCTATAAATTTTTCACTCTAACATGACAACTTTTATTTTAATAAAAATATCATAGGTTAATCTCTGTGGCACACTGAATTTAGACATCCAGCTTATACACATCAGCCTCCAACTACATGTTTGATTCAATTCAGCAAATTACACTCTTCCAATTTTTTTTTAATTGCCAAAGTCATCACATTTTAATCCTAACTAGACCCCCCCACAAGAGAATAATGGATAGGTGGTATTTGAATTTTAACCAACAAGAGGCTCCTTATGAGCCAAAATGTACAAGTTACAATTACAGTATTTTTGTCAACATATGCTGTATGCAGGTGATGGTACAATTTGATGTATCTACTAAGAATCAGTTTTCTGAGTATGGATAATTATTTCTCAGTTAAAAATTAAAAACAGGTTAAAGTCTGAAAGCTATTATCTCCTTGATGAGCGCAGACTGTTGTGTTGACAAATTCTTCCCTCCCTCAAGGAATCTTCTATATTCCTTATGTTCCTCTTTTTTAAAAGCTATCAAAGAATGGGATCCAAGCAAGGCCCATCAACATAGCTTATATATAATCAGGAGGGGCCACTATTGAGAAACCTGGAGTATAAAGCACTGGAATGCTATATTAACAATTCCCACTGGACTGGGAAGCAATGAACTAGGAAACATTCTATTGGCCATTAGCCAATGACAGTCACAAAACAATCCAAACAAGTGAAAATGTAATTACTTAGGAGCCTGAATCCAACAGGAGTTGAGGACACTTAACACTTTTCAGAAGATGTTCATTGAAAGGGTGCCCCCCCCCCCCCTTATTACTGCTTTAATCTGCCAGCATGTTAGCTGCCCTGCATGTTAAACCAAGGCTGAAAGATCTTCCAGTGTACTTGTAAATGCCACTGAACAATAGATGTGGCAAAGTACTTGCCTTGCCAACTACTGTGCTAAATATTCCCTCTAGTTGTGTTCAGCCATCTATGCTTCATACTACATCTGGCTATTTAGCTGAAAAACTAATTGGACAACTATACTTCTTAGTCAAACAACCACATTTGAAATCCAGATTTTTCCCTAACCTGGTTGAAATCAAGTTCTGGTTTGCCACACTGTATAGCCAAGTACTACCACTAAACCTCTGTGTGGATATATTTTGAAGTATAGGTGATAAAACTGCTGAAGGTTTAAGACAGGCTTTTTAGAGACTAATTTTCTACCCCAAACCCTGATGTACTGATAGTTCACCTGTTCTTCCAAAAGCATAACTACATATTTTAAATTTCCCTTTCTGTTCACAGAGCTTTCTTTGCTACTTTGGTCAAGTCTCAAGATTGAACTAAACAATTATTATCCTGAAAATGACGAAAAATGACAGTGACAAATATTTTTAGGTTTCAGAGTAGCAGCCGTGTTAGTCTGTATCCGTAAAAAGAAAAGGAGTACCTGTGGCACCTTAGAGACTAACAAATTTATTAGAGCATAAGCTTTTGTGAGCTACAGCTCTGTAGCTCACGAAAGCTTATGCTCTAATAAATTTGTTAGTCTCTAAGGTGCCACAGGTACTCCTTTTCTTTTCAAGTATTTTTTAAAAACTCCAGTATGTATTTCAAAACTAGTTCATGAAAGGACTTACTTGAAAGCAGAAGAGGCAAATAGAACAGATAACAAAGTCTTCTCTAGAGGCACTCGCTGAAGGTAATACAGAAGTCATGTCATATATGCCCAAAGTGAAGAAAAGGAAAAAGCCCAGTAAGTGACTCCAGATGTTTACTGTCTCATTGGATAAAATGAACAGACTAAAAGAAAAAAGATACAATAGCAGATATTCAGAAAGTGGTGTGTGGAACTGATAATCATCATTTTAGCAAACGTTCAAACGTTTAACAAAAGCACAAATCTTGCTTTTAACATCCCAATCAACTTATGTTACCTTTTTAAACACAGCCTAGAAGGGAGATAAGCCCTGTAGCCATCTGTAATATAAGGATTGTCCTTAAGGAACACAGGAATCTGCTCATAGGTATACAAGCGGATTCCCCGAGGTACCAGAACAGGCCAGTACTGGTAGCTTCCTAGCTCGATGTAATGGGCACTCTTCAAAAGCTTCTGATGCATGGTGGTAGTATCACAGTCAACAGCTAAGGCAAGACTGAACAGAATATCTAATTATGCTCCAGGCATCTGATCTCTGTTATAATATGCCTGAAAAACAAAACAACATTTGCTGGATCACTTATTACAGCTTATGTCACAGGTAGAAACAAGTTTGGCCACCACAAAATTTGGCAGCTACAGTGATGCCTTTCTGTAGTCAGGAATTGCCCCTTTCCGAGCAGTTCTCCTCCCTGTGTTATGGTCGGCTAATTGCCAGGCACAATTTTCTCACCGACTACCTTTACAAAATGAGTGGGCAGAGGGCCCAGAGTCACTCCTCTAACTACCCTGTCTGCTCAGTGCTCTGTCGTGGTCAAGTGTCCGTCTGCCCCCAGGGCGCAGGGGAAGCACAAGGCACAGGGGGGCAATAACCCTCCAGCTGAAAAGGAACCAAATCCCAGCCACGCCCTGGCCACGATTCAGCCCGAGGCTGCTCCCTCAGAGGTGGGCACGGGGAGCTGGCGCCCTGGGTCGGTCCTGGCCCCGGTGACATTAGCGCAGGGCTTACGGGGGGGGGGGGGGAGCACGATCCCCCCTGGCGCCTGCCCTAGCCGGTGCCGCGGCGCTGTTCAGCCCAGCCAGGCCCCCCACCCCGGAAGCGGCTGCCCGGCCGGTGGGGTGCCCTTTGAGCGGGGCGGGGCAGCCAGGCCCGGCGAGACGAATGGGACCCTCCCCCCGATTTCACTGTTTTACCCAGACGCTGGAGAGATTTGGGTCCCCCTGAGCGCGGGGCCTCGGTACAGCCGGGCCCGGCCCGCCCGTGCCTCCCCCTCCTCAGCCCTGGGAGCGGGGCGGGTGCAGAGTCCCCGCTCCAAACTCCCCCCCCCGCCCAGCCTAGCAGAGCCCGAGGGGCCGGGAGAACCGCCGCCGCTCACCGGCCGGGGCCGGGCCCCCCCACCAGCACATCCCGCAGCAGGAGGGCGGCGGCTCCCTCGCTGACAGGGACGAACCGGGCGCTTCCTCGCCGGCCGGCTCCAGCCCCGCGCGCGGATGTCGCACTCACTGCGCGACGCGGCCCAAGCAGCAGGCCTCCACGTGCGTGCGCGCGTGCGCCGCGCCCCCCTCCGCACGGCGGGGGCCCGACCTCCGCGGCAGAGGGCAGGGGCGCGAGCTTGTGACGTTTCCAGCTCAACCGACGCATGTGCGCGCGGGCGCAGCCGGGGGACCGAAGGCGGCGGTTCGGGCCGCGCGCGGGGCTCGACGGGGAGACACTGCCGCAGCCCCCCCCCCACCTGCTCTAGCGTGCCTGCAGGGGGCGCTGTGTGGGCGGGAAGAGGCCCCCCAGCCGCCCCTACTAGCTGTCCCTCTGGCTGCCCTGGGGCAGCTGATCTCCAGGGCACAGTTGCTAGGGTGACCAGATATCCTGATTTTATAGGGACAGTCTCGATATTTGGGGTCTGTGTCTTATATCGGCGCCTGTCACCTCCCACCCTTGTCCTGATTGTTCACCCTTTGCTGCCTGGGCCCCGTACAGGTGCCAGCCCTCACAATGAGCCAAAAACCAAGCTAGCCCCATTTCAAACCAAACAAGCCGATCCTGAGGAACCCCAACACGCTAGGTGACTCGATCACCCCCCCCACCCCGCCGGTGAGCAGGCTGGGACTGTGGTGGCCCTGCTACGCACCCCTGACTCTCTCCCCCCGCTTGCCCCCCCCCAAGCCGGGAGCCAATCCAAAAAAAAGAAGCAACGAGCTCCAAGCCAAAAACTAGCCCAAAAGCAACTCGCAAGCCACTTAAGCCAAAAACAAGCCCAATTTCTGCATTTTTTTGGTGTGGGTTTGGTATGTCTGCTCCAGGAGCCGCTGTGGAACGGGGTAGCTGGGACAACAGGGTGCCTGGGAGAGCTGTGGGGTGGGTTCTGGGGGAGGTGCTTGGGGGGCAGGGATGGGGGAGTCTAGTGCAGCAGCTGAGAACGTGGGGGAAGCCTGGGGTCAATGTTCTCCTGCTGTCTCTTGCCTCCTGTGCTCCTTTGTGTCAAGGATCCAGCAAGAGGCACCGTGGAAAGGGAAGCAGAGAGTCTGCCTGCTCTGTGGGTGGGTGTCCAAGGGGAAGAGCAGCTATAGGCAACCCCTGCAGTTATGCTAGATGTGTGAAAAATCCAGCCAGGGTGCGGGGAGGTGTAACAGGAAACTGTGACATAATCATGAGTTTACATATTTAGTACTAAAAAGAAAAGGAGTACTTGTGGCACCTTAGAGACTAACCAATTTATTTGAGCATAAGCTTTCGTGAGCTACAGCTCACTTCATCGGATGCATACTGTGGAAAGTGTAGAAGATCTTATTATATACACACAAAGCATGAAAAAATACCTCCTCCCAGCAGGAGAGTGGGGTGGGAGGAGGTATTTTTTCATGCTTTGTGTGTATATAATAAGATAATGATGCTTATTATTGTGATAATTAAGATATCATTAATCAGTCCTTCAAACATGCGTAACTTCACTTACATCAGTAGTTCCGCTGAAGTCAGTGGGACTACTCACGTAAGTAAAGTTACATGTGTCTACTTGTTTGAGGGATCAGCCTCTTTCTGTTCACCCTGTCTCAATTTTTATTAGTAACAATATACTCTATTGATCAGGAATACATGCTTTAAACGCTTTATGCAAGAATAACAATGGCATATAGTGAATTTTTATGATGAATACGGTAAATTAATTGAAATTTTCACAATATGTTTCAAAAAGAAATTTGCTAGACCAGAGCCATTCTTGGTGAGTGAAATTCAACTCTATGCAAGGGACCAGTACAAGGCCAATGCACTACTGAAGTCCTCAAGATCGGATTTATGTAGCGCGTAGTCCTCATGTGAATCCTCTGCACAGGGGTGACTCTTCCAATACATAAAAAGAGGTATATTTTCACTTTTCAGATATATGAAATTAGAAGTAGTTGCCTTTTTTTGTCAAAATGACGTGAGTTTCTTTAAGTAGCCATTGAAAAAATGCTTATTTTAAAAATTACATTAGTCATTCCCTTCAATCTATACAGAACATTTACTGTAGACGCCAGCCTGTGGTGTTATTTAGTTGAGAAAATATTTTATTTAACAGAGAAAAAGGTTTACCCACGCTCTTGCAAACACTCAAACATGTAAGTGCTGTAGCAGTTTTACAAACATGAATCGTAAGATTTCAATACAGACCAAGTTGCAGTGGGCACTAAACTGCCAGTCTTTCCAAACTATGGGCCTGATGCAGCGAGGAGTTGAGTGCCTTCAGCTCCCACTGAAGTCAATGAGAGTTGATGATGTAAAGTACTTAATAGGAGGTGTGACTCAGTACGTTGCAGAACGAAGCCCTTCATACTTGCGCTGCCTGTATTGGTTAAATAGAGTGAATATTGAAAATGTTTTGCAGTGTTAGTATTTCCTTTGCTCCAGTGTACACTGTATTAAGTGAACAATGACCAAGGCAAAAATCTTGCAATAAATAGAAATCTTCTAAAGCAGCGGTGTCCAATACGTTCTCCACTAGCCACACGTGGCTAATAGGCTATTGAATTGTGGCTAATGCATGTGGCTTTTTTATAATGTGGCTACTAAGAAAAATTCAAAACCACAAGTGTGGCTAGCATTGAATTTCTATTGGACACCTATGTTCTAAAGGATCGTTTTGCCTCGTTTTTCAAAAGGATCATGGGTCAGATTGTGAGCTGCTGTAAATCAGCGTAGCTCCACCAATTTCAAAAGAGCTATGCAGACTTAATCCCTCTGAGGATCTGGTCCCATAATCATAACTTTAAAATTAAGATAATGGACAATAATTCTTCCCCATAACATGCTTTGCTGTTTTCTTACCGTTTCCTTGTCTCCTTTTGATCTTTCTGAGCACATATGTGAAAAATACTTCACCAAAATGTCTTTGCAAGTTTTAAAGATTTTCCCATGGCAGAGAAATTTGCGCTGTGAAATAAAAGACTCAGGATTCTGGCTACTTGAAATCTAATGACAGCAAGGAGCCAGATGCTGTAGCCTTATAAATTACAAAGGTATTATATAGCCAGCTGCACTATATAACCCCCAAATTTTATACTTTTCCATGTTATAATGTTTGGTTCCACTAGTTAATCAGCTCCAGCCACACAACGACTCTCATATGTTTCCAGTGATCAATCATGCACTAAATGTTTTAGGTGAATGTTCTGAAAGTGCCTCATGTTCCTCCTGCTTCTAGTTCTTCATGTCACCATAAACAGCAGTTGTTTCACCGGGTTGTGATTCTTTAGCTACCAACTGTTCTGGATCCGTATTTTCTTTAGTGTGTCTTAGGACCCTAATAAGCAATACACCCATAAGACTTGGTCATAGGGACCCCAATTCAGCAAAAACCTTAAGCTATGTTTAACTTTAACTTTAAGCACCTGAGTAATCCCATCTTTATAAGCAAGGCACTTAAGCATTAACTTAAGTTCCAATAAAGTCAGTTAGCTTAAAGTTACTTGGCACTTAAAGTTAAGCATGTGCTTAAGTGTTTGCTGCTCCTCTTCTCTGCTTCTTTCCCCTTGGCTTCCTTGTCCTCTGGCCACTAATGGATCCCTACTTCACCAGCTGTTGCTCAGCTGGGAGCAGAAATGTTTTAGAAAAAGTCAAGGCCAGTAACCTGATGATGTGAGTTGAGAAAAAAGTGGTCACTCTATAGATACTCCTGTATTTTATTCCAGTATTATTCATCTCTTGCCATTTTCACTCACTCTACATAGTAAGGTTATGGAGTCCTTTTGTTTAACTCTGTAAATGTGCTTTACCTTCCAAAAACCATGTTTTTCCTCTTCTTTGATTGGCATCTGAGTTGTCTGTTTCCTAGGCTTTGTTCTTGATCTTAGGTTCAGTGTGCTGGTTTTCTCACATTTAATGCTGTGCAGCACGTATGTCCCTTTGGAAACAGGAATTATGAGGTTAGTTTCAAAGATTTTTCGAAGAAGATGCACACAGACTCCAGTCCTGAAAGTGGACTCTTGCAGATCTGACTGTAGAGTCAAGAGTGTTATAGTACTAACCAGTCACATTTAGGATGGAAAACAAATCTCTTCAGTAGCCATTGTGCTCACTTGGTACCTGGGAGTAGCCAGGTGATGAAATTACTTGTGGAAGTAGGTTGCTGTTCAGAGCTAAGCCACTTGGGGTTCAATTTACAGCCAGCCCAGCATGGTGTACACAAATTGGTATGGCACAAGATGTTTTGCACAAAGATATTGGAATTTCCCAGACACAAAGTATTAAGAAGTCATAAAGGACATGGCTCAATTCATCATAGGATGATGAGAAGGAACATAACTCTCATCCTTGTTAGGCATTTCAAGTCTTTATCTGAAGCATGTGCCACTTCCTTTTTTTTTTTTGGTCCACATCGGCTTTGCCAAGAAAAGGAACTGGACAAGCAAAAGATGTATATAAATGTGTTGTTCACACCTTGCTCCCTGAAGCCAAACCATTTGGTCAAAGGGACTGCAATCACCTGGTCAGGGAGAGTGCCCTCTACTAGGTAACAAATAGTCATGTAGCTGACAAGCACCCTATTAAAACTCAATCTTTTAAATTTCTGGTTAGGAAGACTGCTGCAAAATCTGGAAAGTGAAGAAGAATACAGCTATCATGTCACCTTTAGTTAGTCACCTGAATTAACTCTTATCTCAAAATAGTCATTGCAGCTGTGAAGTTGAGCTGGAGAGCCCACCTTCATGTCAGTTCCAACTGATAGGAGAAAGATGACTTGTGTACATGTGTTGTTATCCAAGTGACATGTTAAGCTAAATGTTTCTCAGAAAGTACTTACCCCTGAATGACTAAAATGTGTGATGTGTACTTGCATTTCACTAACAAATTTAGTCTTAGGTGTCTAGAAACTACACTGAATCAGCAAAAACAATGAGGAGTCTTTGTGGCACCTTAGAGATTAACAAGTCTATTGGGGCATAAGCTTTTGTGGGCTAAAACCCACTTCATCAGATGCATGGAGTGAAAAATACAGAGGCAGGTATAAATACCCAGCACATGAAAGGATGGGAGTTGCCTTACCAACTGGGGAGGGGAGGGTCAGTGCTAACGAGTCAATTCAGTTAAGGTGGAAGTGGCCTATTCTCAACAGTTGATAAAAAGGGGTGAATACCAAGGGAGGAAAAATCACTTTTGTAGTGCTAATAAGGCCAACGTAATCAAGGTGGCCCATTTCAAACAGTTGACAAGAAAGTGTGAGTATCAGTAAGGGGAAATTAGTTTTTGTAGTGACCCAGCCACTCCCAGTCTTTATTCAGGCCTAATTTGATGGTGTCCAGTTTGCAGATTTCAGAGTAGCAGCCGTGCTAGTCTGTATTCGCAAAAAGAAAAGGAGTACTTGTGGCACCTTAGAGACTAACAAATTTATTTGAGCATAAGCTTTCGTGAGCTACAGCTCACTTTCTGCAGTTTCTCGTTGGAGTCTGTTTTTGAAGTTTTTTTGTTGAAGAATTGCCACTTTTAAGTCTGTTATTGAGTGTCCAGGGAGACTGAAGTGTTCTCCTGGTTTTTGAATGTTATAATTCTTGATGTCTGGTTTGTGTCCATTTATTCTTTTGCATAGAGACTGTCTGGTTTGGCCAATGTACATGGCAGAGGGGCATTGCTGGCACATGATGGCATATATGTCATTGGTAGACACTGAATCAGTAATTCAGTTGAGGGTGCTGAGGCTGAAGAAACTCATTACACTAACTTAGAACTATGTAAGTTACCAAAAGAAGCCCTCAGTGTTTCAAAGGGCTTGGCTACATTTGCAGGTTAGAGTGCATTAAAGCAGCCCTGGGCGCCCTAATTCCTGAGGTGTCCACACTGACAAGGCACATAGAGCACCTGGACTCTGCAGCTGGAGCGCTCCTGGTAATCCACCTCCACGAGAAGCATAAAGCTTGCTGCGCCTTGGCTGAAACGCCCGGGTGTCAGTGTGAACGAGGTGTTGCATTACTGTGCTGTGATTGGCCTCCAGAAACATCCCTTAATCCCCTGAAGTCAAGTAGCCACTCTTCTCATTTGTTTTGAAATCGGCTGCAGGCACGCGGATATCCCCTTCCAAAGCTCCGTTTCTGACAGCCGGCATGCTTATCTGCCCCGGGACAAAGCAAACCATTAGTATGGAATGCTGCTGTTGTGAGTGTGGCGGGGGGAAAGGGGGTCTGCCGCTGTCTGAACTTACAAGACAGCATGCTGACACACTCTCAGCTCCCCAAAATACACTGTCTCTCCCCCCACATACACACAACAACTCCCTGTCACACTCCACGCCCCCCCGTTTGAAAAGCAAGTTGCAACCACTTGCACACTAAGAAAGCTACCATTATACACTGCTCTTTGTGGCGTTGCAAGAGCTGCTAATGTGGCCACACCAGTGCGCTTGCAGCTGACAGTGTAAACAGAAGGCAGCGGTCTCCGAAGGCTGGTTTAGCTCCCAGCGCTCTACATCTGCAAGTGTAGCCATGCCCAAAGAAAGCAGCCTAAAATTCACACTGATTTTGTGATCAAGAGAATTAGCAGCTTCTTAGATGAGAAAAGGAAGAAACTTTGAATTGGCTTGTAAGCTAAAGATTTTACCACTATTTAAATCTTTGGTCAAAGTAGCATAACAGTCACTGATGAAATTCCAGAGAAATTAGAATACCTTCAAAATAATTACCTGCATATTTTGTTTTGGGTTTTAATGTGTGTTCGTCAGTGACAAAGGTTTGCTGTGAGTATCACCTGGGCAAGATAACTTTGAAATGAATTGACATTCCTTGATAATTAAGTTAACTTGTCTGAATTCTTCTGTCAAATTGTTTGGTTAAACTCCCACGTGCAGTCCCATAATTCTATTGGCAGATAAGATTGATTTGTTGTAAGGGATTTAAGGAACAATAGCTCCATTTTGATACCAAAATCACTTCCCTGGACTATTACAGAACTAGGGAAGTTTGGCTTTGTAACAGAATTGTGATAAGACCTTGAATGAATTGAACTGATTTATTGTCTCTTCAGTTATAATTTCCCATGTGCAGTTTTTGTATTCTAAACATCATCTCACAATTTTTATTTTGTTTTCTGTAATTTTTATCTGCTTTGTGCTATTTTGGCTAATAATACTCATACATTTATAATAATTCTCCAGTCGTAAGGAACAGAGCTACAGAACAGTGAGAAACTTAGTAGAGGGATCTGGTTAATTTAATCAGTGTATGTTTTATAACTTGTCTTTTGCACCCATTTTCTGTAGAAAAATGGATAAAGTAGTGAAGAAAGAGGAAACATGTCATTAAAATGTCCAGGAAAATTTTTGAATAAACAAAAAAATCATTCACTTTTGAAATCTGTGGAGTGAAAATGATTGACATTTTCATAATTCTTCCCCGACTTTTAATAATCTAATTATTAAAAGCATGATAATATTTTTCATTTTCTTTCTTTACATTGCATCTTATCGCAGCACAGTGTGGGAATGAGTTTTTAGCTGCATTCTGATTTTCTGGCCACAGAAGTTGTGAAATAGGAAGCTTATTACACGAGATAATAACTGAAGTCCAAGATAATTGTTTAATATTTGTTACCTGTGTAGCAAACTCAAGTGTTATGAAGAGTGTACTCGAGGATACATATAATAGCTTCTTCTAAAATCTTCCTGCAGATGTCACTCTGTCACTGTAGAATCAGGCTTAACATTTTTCTTTAACAGTCAGATAAATGGCAAAACTCTTGTTAATTTTAATAGGTGCAGCGTGAGGCTCTTAGACAGTAAATTGTGTGTGTGCGAGGCAAGGGCTGTTGGATTGTTTTTATCCATTGATGGAATCTTCTTAGCATTAGTGGAGACTTCTGCTTTGCTTCAAGATTCACACAAGAGCCCTTCAGTGGACAAGAGTGAAGTCTGTATTCGGGCCATCTTTGTTTGTGAATAAAAAAACGGCAATTGGGTTGAAAATATCAGGGATCTTTCGTTTTCTGGGTCTGAATGCTTACAGAAAAGAGCTGTCTTTCTGTCACGTTGTGTCAAAAATTCCTACTTCCGTTTGCCTGTATATAAATGCATGCAACTCTTTTCGGGGAATTAGTTCACGTTTATGTACAGGGCTCATGTATGTGTGTATTGAATTGATGCTTGTGTATAGAATGTACATAGATATATATACATAGATGCTTGTGTATAGAATGTACATAGATATATAGATATACGAGTCTATACTTTGTTTATGATACATGTGTATTCTATATGTGTGTGTAATGTGGGTGGAAAGAAGACATGCAAGTGTATTTGATTGTACAAAAATACATGCAGTGCAACCTTGACTATCTGAAACAAAGTTATCTGAAACCGGGTTATATCCTCCGACATCCGCTCTCTTGATTAGCCAGAATGTAATGTAGTTTAATATATGAAACTAGGATTTAGAGCCTTGCAAGAGGGGAGAGGCTTAAGGGTAGAAAAATAATAGGAATCCCTGGGAACATGGTATGTTTCACCCACTACTTTCAGATTCTGGTAACTTTGACAGCACGTATCCTGTCTCTGTTAATGTGTGAGTTTAACACAATCTTCTCCTATTAAGAAGGACTCAGGATTTTAAGACCTTTACTTGGTGGGCATCACTTGCTTCCTCTGACATGTCTTTCTTTGACACGCTGAATCTCTTGGTTTTTGGCTTTCAGTTCAAGCTTCTGAATCTCAGCATCTGTCAGTGGTGCGATAAATTCTCTATGGTGATAAGAGGACAGCTGCTAATAGCAAGAGTAAGGATGGAATTTTGGCTCTTTCCTATTGTGTGAGAGATTACAGTCAGGAAAAAGCACTACACACATGATAAAAAGGCACCTTTTCTGCACGGTTTACTATTTTCCTCCAACCTAGCAGCATCTTTTCTATCCATGCTAGGCTGCCAGATATGCACATAGCAGAATCCAACACTAAAAGGACTGGAATTTATTGACAAGGGTGGACTAGGTATGTGCTGTATGCAGAAATAAAGAAGTTGCATTATTCATGTTAAACGTACGTTTTGAGAAAAGGACATCTGCTTAATAATAAAAAGAATCACATTTTGGAACCAAACAGTGAGCCTGCTCCTGCTCCCACCAAAAATCCCTGTGAATTAAAAATGGGAACAGAATCAGAACTATTTTGTCTAAGTGTTTTCTGTGGTGTCTTGAATACTGGTAGTGTGGTTTTTCACGTTTAAAAACCTTTTGTATATAAAAACAACAGCTGGACATCATAACACCATAGGAAGCATTTCTAGATAAAATGTTTTGACTGTAACGACCTCGTTCCTTCAGTTTAATGGCTCTAGTTTAGTTATTTACAGTGAGGATGAAACTGTAGGGGGTGGGGGATGACTCAGAACTTGGCTTTGGTTGATAGAATAATTTTGGTGCTGGGTACTCTCAAATTTTTCCTTTCCCTAATGTGCAAACCTGATCATTCTTGCAAAAAACAACCCCAAGTCTCTATTCACTAGGTCCAAAATTTAATAGCAAAGTGCTGTAGGGAGGATCTGTGTTACTAAGATACCATAACTGTGTAAAACAACCTTGTTAAAAAAACACCCCTCCTACACAGGACAAGTCAGGCTGGGATTTTCAATGGAGCCTCAGGGAAATGAGGGCCGGATTTTCAAAGGTATTTATAGATGCAGATAGGTAGGTTTCCATAGCACCCAAGCAGGTTAGGCACCTAACCTCATTCACTGCTTTTGAAAAATCCCACTAGGTGCCTCTGCATCTTTAGGTATCCCAATATTTTTGTGAATCTAGCTCTGGGTGCCTAATTCTTATTGACATTCAAGAGGAGTTGGGTGCCTAACTCCTTTAGGCTCCTGAAAATTCCACCCTATTTTTCATGTGCAGCATAGGCCCCTAACTCTGGTCTGCAAGATTCTAATTTAAGACCTGATTAGCTGGCATTTGTATTCATTTAATGCTGGCTTCTTCAAGCTTGACCTGTTTAATATCTGATATGTCCTTTATCAGAGGAGTGCATCCTGCACTTGAAGGGAGATGACCTGGATCATCCAACAGGTCTCGTTTCTTTAATTCCATTTGCTGTGTGTTTAGATGTGGAATACACTGACATGACTCCTCCAGGACCAAGCAATGATATACTGGAGACAATAGCCAAGAGGGAAAGCCCTGCAGTAGTTTGCAATAGTGAACTGAAACAGGTGTCACTTTAATGCAGCATGTCTAGCAGTTTTCAGGTGATGGAGGAAGGTTAATAGTACACAGAGAGAAATTTATCCCTTTCCCACACCTAAATTGTGTGCCTATTTAATGGACTCTCTTGCATCTTACCTTTCCGGAATTCCTAGATTTGAGAACCTCACAAATGCTAATCGATGTTGAATGATAGCTAATAATATATTCAGCAATTATTTACTGCCTCTTATCCCAAAGGATTCTAGAGCATGGAGTGCTCATCCATACTTTAGCAGTTCATCTAAAAGATTCTAGAGGTGGGCCTGAACCCAAATGCCTCTGGATCTAACAACCCCAGACTGAAGATTCAAATCCACATGTGGCTCTAGTTTTGAACTTTGTGGCTGGCCCTTATATAAAATGCTGAGCCAAAATTTAACCCCTCCCTTGACCTCTGAGGAAATCCTTATCCAGAACCTAACTTTATATATGGTCCCATGTTTAAGTCACCCTTATGCTTAGGCCATAGGGAAAGTGTTTGCACTGCTGATGAATAACCATATATTATTTATTTGTGAATTACCCTGGAATTGTTTATTAATTTGTGAACACTTCTGATTTACTCTAAGATTTTTGTGTGAAATAGTAATGATGGAGGCTTATGTTAAACTGTATTAGAAGTTCAAGATCAAAGGAACTATAGAGACAAGTATGTGTGCAGAAATTTTTCGTTTTGGTGTCTGTGCATTTTAAATGAAGTTGGTCATTTGGACCAATTAATACATTTTATCTTGTGTTCTCAAATCTTGTGATCTATTGGGGGTGGGCATATGTAGAATATGTTTTGCTTATTAATTTATTATTTATGTATTCTTTAAGTGCCCATAATGTGCTTGAGTGATTCAAAACACAAAATACAGGCTGGCGCTGCCCTGAAGAATTTGCAGATTAAGTAAGATATATGGTATAGTGCAAACAGAATGCACTGGGAAGTCCAGAGGAAGGAATCAAGATTGTTGTTATTTATTGACTTGCTTCTTATTGACATTCCAGAAGCAATAGTACAAAAAAATTCAGTTGTGTCTTTTCCATTTCTAACATCTTTGATCTCATACACAAGTGGTACAAATGAATTACTGCAGCTCAGAGCTAAGAGTAAACTCCGTAGAGCTGTGCTGCCATGGATTTTGAGTGGGTAAGTGGAGTGAGGAGTAGATATTGTGGAATGATGGAAAGAGAGCAGAGCTCAACCCCCCACTGTCAGCTCTGCAGCCATAAGCCATAGAGAGCAATTTGATTTGAGTATATGGGCATCCCTGGCAAGCCAAACTCTTTTCCTGGGTCAGCTGCAAAAGGAGCTGAAGAGGCACAGATGCTTTCTCCTGAACAGCGCTGAAATTTTGAAGGGCAGCTGAATTTGCTAATGTTCTGTGTTTTGATACAGAATGTGAGAAATGTTGATGAGCCATGAGGCAGAACAGCTTGCTTTGTTGCTGCTGTATTGACTCTGCCGGGCTGACAGTAGTTTAAAAAAAATTGTTTTTGTACATAAGCTGAGTAAATATATAGAACTTGGAAGACAGATAGGGAACAGCTATGCGCTGTAGCATGGTCTCTTTCATAGGGTAGGTTTTCTGCCCAGAATTGCACTTCCATTTTAAATAATTTTAAAATAATTATGGAAGGATGACATTTTGGGAACATTTGTCTTGTGTTAATATGGCTAATCTTATCCAAGTTTTGTCATGTGGCTATACGCTGGGATTACAGTGGGGTCAGATTTATTTTGTTGGAACATTACACTGAGGTCCTTAATGGTGAAGTATTACCTAGTGGGTTTTTTTTGAGGAAAAAAGTACGTTCCTGGGAAATTATTCAGTAGATAGGCTAGATCAGGCTTTTGCAGCTAGAGGCTCACTTGAGGGGCTGTGCTGTAGTGGGTACCACAAGAAATATTCTAGCGGACATAGGTAGAGTTGCTTCTGGGAAACTCATTTGCATCCTCTCTGTCACCATATTAACAGGTTCAGTATGTGTGCTCTCCATTATGTGCTTGATCATCAGGATTCTAAGTTGTGGAGGTGCAGGGGGATAAAGCCATGGCCCCATCAACACCTCATTCCATTTTGGGTGGCTAATGCTGATAAACTGCTAGCCTGCGGCAATGCCTTCATTGCCATATGAGAATATATGTGGCCTTCTGCTCCTTCTATTCCAATGTGCCCTCTGTTTCTCTCACCTGCTTTTAACATTTCCCTGCCTTCTCAAAGTTTCCAGTCCAGTTTCCTGACTTACAGAGTCCACAGGTCATCCATCTTCCCAGAGGTCATCCTACCTTCAGTACCATTGAAAGCAACGGCAGAAAGTGGCCACCTTGACGAAGGGCATCCTCATTTTCATAGGCAAAGACTATAGGGAAATGGTGACCATCTTGATTTAGGGCAGCCTGTGGCTTCAGTCCCATACAAAGTAATGGGAGATGGTGCCCATTTGGTGGAAAAGAATATGAGATGCTTAAAACAAGATCAAAACCATGTACTGCAGACATTCCCAGGACCCAGTTTGACAGGGGTTCCCTGCACAGCTGCAGCTCTGGAGCTGCTGAAGCAGGGCTGTAGTCATGAATGATCACAAACCATCATCATCTGATGGCTGTTGAGAATCCTAGTGAAAGGAGTCTCAGTTCATTTCCCACTAAGCAAGTGTCTTTATCACAAAAATCACCACCGGAGTTGACACCGCTGGTGGCAGTCTCAATAAAAAAGACCAAGGAATGAACTGGCCTAGAGACTGAACTACCTCTCTCTCATCCTTAGAGGTGGTGCCCTCCAGCTCAAGAGTTGAGGGATATTGGTGGGACAGCGTGGGCACTGCTGCTTCTGGTGCTGCACTTGCTTTGTGGCTTAACAGAGGATTTCAGGGCTGTCGTTCTGGCAAGTGTGATGAGAATTAAATTCATACAAACACAAGCTAAAGTTGGAAAATACAGCATTCCACCAACGTCTCAATAGCGTTGTTGTCTTTTAACTCCATACCATGCTCTGGCCCCAGCACCTGAAAAACAAATCAAGCCTAATTACATTGTACACCAACCTAACAAACTTGGAAAGTCATTTTTATAAAAAGCTGTCCAAAGCCATTTTGCCAAGTATGTTTTAAAAACGCAGCCACCTGTTCAAACACAATATTTTCCCGTACAACAAAGGCAAGGTAGTAAAGACCATTCAGATCTGGAGTTTAGCACTCGGTGGCCTGATTTTCAGATGTGCGGAGCAGCTGTGGCTCCTATTGACTTCTGTGGGATTTGTGGGCACTCAGCACTTCTGAAAACTTGGCCATTAGTGAGATGGCAAAGGCCACACAGTAAGTCATTGTCTGCTCTGGTATCAGAGCCCAGCAGTCCCTTTGCTATTAGCCCAGCCGTAGTTCATGAGACCACGTTGCCTCTCATGCTGTTGATATGCCCCCTTTAATCTTCATAGGCCAAGCTGGCTGTTCTGTAGATGAGTCAATTCAACACAAGGCTGATCACTGTGGGAGGGAGCTTGTGTTGACCGTGGTAGTAAACGCAGCAACCCAGACAGCACCGCTGCTCACAAGTGTGAGCTGATCTGCGGTTTCCTACAAACCCATGGGACTTGTATCAGAGGGGTAACCATGTTAGTCTGGATCTGTAAAAGCAGCAAAGAGTCCTGTGGCACCTTATAGACTAACAGACATATTGGAGCATAAGCTTTCATGGGTGAATACCCACTTCGTCGGATGCATGTAGTGGAAATTTCCAGAGGCAGGTATAAATATGCCGGCAAGAATCAGGCTGGGGATAACGAGGTTAGTTCAATCATGGAGGATGAGGCCCTCTTCTAGCAGTTGAGGTGTGAACACCAAGGGAGGAGAAACTGCTTTTGTAGTGGGCTAGCCATTCACAGTCTTTGTTTAATCCTAAACTGATGGTGTCAAATTTGCAAATGAACTGAAGCTCAGCAGTTTCTCTTTGAAGTCTGGTTCTGAAGTTTTTTTGCTGCAGGATGGCTACCTTTAAATCTGCTTTTGAGTGTCCAGGGAGGTTGAAGTGTTCTCCTACAGGTTTTTGTATATTGCCATTCCTAATATCTGATTTGTGTCCATTTATCCTTTTACGTAGGGACTGTCCAGTTTGGCCGGTGTACATAGCAGAGGGGCATTGCTGGCACATGATGGCGTAGATTACATTGGTGGACGTGCAGGTGAATGAACTGGTGATGGTGTGGCTGATCTGGTTAGGTCCTGTGATGATGTTGCTGGGGTAGATATGTGGGCAGAGTTGGCATCGAGGTTTGTTGCATGGATTGGTTCCTGAGTTAGAGTTACTATGGTGCGGTGTGTAGTTGCTGGTGAGAATATGCTTCAGGTTCGCGGGTTGTCTGTGGGCAAGGACTGGCCTGCCTCCCAAGGCATGTGAAAGTGAGGGATTGTTGTCCAGGATGGGTTGTAGATCACTGATGATGCGTTGGAGAGGTTTTAGCTGAGGACTGTATGTGATGTCCAGTGGAGTTCTGTTGGTTTCTGTGGGACTTGTGAACATGAGTTTCATGAATCTCAAAGGCTACCCTGGGAGACTGTTGGGGGGACCGTGAATAAGCTGTGTTCTGTAGAAATGTTCTTTAGTGACAAATTTTGTGGAGTCATGGTGTTAAAGGTTGGAAGGGATCACCAGATAAACTAGTCTGACCTCCTGTATAACACAGGTCACCAACACCACCCAGCCACTTCCACACCAAACCCAACAACCAGAATTAGACCAAAGTATCACAGCCCTTGAAAAACTAAACTAGTGTGTGCCATGGTCAAAGAATAGCAGGGAATGAGGTGCACCAGTGCCTGAGGCCCCGGCAATGGGCAGGAAGTTGATTTAGTGACGTATCCCCAGACGATCCCAGCAAGTGATCTATACCTCAGCTTCCTGCAATAACTAGTTCACAATCTCAGAGATCATTTCACAATGAAAAGAGCTAGGAACTTGCATTTAAAGACAAAAGAAAATTCAGATTTTCCTTGACATTTCTAGTTCCCCAAAATGAAAGGGCAGGGGTAAGGGTGGGGGGAAGGGCAAGTGGACTGCAGCCTGGCCAGATCTTTAAATAGCAGCACTCTATCTTGAGTTCTTTCCCATGATGTGGTATTGCTTCGTGTGTGGCTTCCACTTGACTATGATTTGGTGCTACTTTCAACAAGAGGCCTCTGAGTCGTCAGGAGCAACATCTTTAGGTGGGAGGAGGCAATTCCTAGAGATGCTGGGCTATATCAGGAAAGATGACTTCTGTTGTGCACCCCTTATTAAAAAGGGATGTGATCGTTTTCTAAAGCAATGGTCCTGAACACCATAGCTTAAAACAATGTTACCACAGCAGGGCCAGATTGTGAACACCTCTGTATGGCTGAGCAGTTATTCATATGGGTAAGCCCACTGACTGCAGTGGGCCTATACATGTGTGTGATTGCTCACCAATATGAGTAAGAGGGGCACAAAATGTCCCACAGTGGTTCGAATCATTACTGTTGTATATTTATGTTTAATAAGGATGCCAAAGGGAAATGCACAGATACTACACGGTGGGCATAGGATAGATGGATGGGTTGTGATTTTGATTTGTTTTTGGCCGCGCAGTTCTACCTCTTACATTCCCCAAGCTCTGTGCACCGTATCCTGCAAGTGAATGCAAAATACCTATGGAATGAGTAAAAGAATTATTTAACATTGTGTTTCCTCTGAACCACATCTAGAAAAAGCCATGGCTGCATTATTATTTCATATCACTTCTGACATGAAGAGATCAAGCAATTATCACCTTTTTGAATGTCAGCCTTTGACAGCGGTAGAGAGACCAACTGTGGCTACTGCACATGAACAGAGATTTATGGGCACATTGTGGGAGAGGTACTGGTGATTTACTTTCTGGTTTTGGAATGTATTTATTTCTGTTTTGATGGACTAGTAAAGTATTAGGATGTGGACTTGTCACACAGGCTTGCCAGGCTTACAGATATCATCCCAAGTGGTCTGCCTAAAAAAAGGGCTGGCATCGCATCACATGGAATGACCAATGATGCATCATATATTTTTAATAGACAGAATGTTTTAATAAACATCCCCCTTCCTAAAACACTGTGTTTTAAAATAGGCTTTGCCTTGAGCCATGTAGCTACCCAGCTGTGAATTTTATAAGGCAACAATCTCCACATCGTTAGATGTTATGACTGATACTCTAGCTACTGAAATAATAACTATTTATACAGAGAAAAGTTTCAAATTACAGTTAACTGAAGTTCCTTTCTATGGTGAAAAGTGTGTGTGGTTTTTTTTAAAAAAAAGAGTGAAGCTCCATATTTTCCATCTCTCAGTGAGTTTCAGATCAAATGTGGTTAGCTTACACATCAAAAGATGCTTTGTGTACCTATCAGCTCTGCACACACAGTCTGGAGACTTGAAAATCAAGCTGGACTTTTCTGTGTGACTTTTGCATTCCTAGTTAAAGACCCTACAATCCAAACTCAGCTGAAATTTTGTGTTGATGTGGCAGAATAGAATCCAGCTCACTCTTCTGTAGCTGCATCGGCTAGTAGTAAAAAACTTGATATATTTTTTTTGTCAGAAAAGTAAGTTGATATGCTTCAAAGACTGAGTTTAGAGGGGATACATTCAGAGGGGAAGAATATTCTAATGGTTAGGGCACTAGTGTAGTGTCCGGGAGACCTGGCTTCAAATCCCTGCTCCTGTGTGACTGTGGGCAAGTCAGTGAGGCCCAGGTCCGCCAAGGTATTTAAGCTCCTAATTTCCACTGAAATCAATACCATAGATTCTAGGATCTGGGCTAGGGTTGCCAGGCATCTGGTTTTCGACCAAAACGCCCAGTCGAAAAGGGACCCAGCACTGCTGACCGGGCCTCTAAAAGTCCGGTCAGCGGGGCTAAGGCAGGCTCTCTGTCTGCCCTGGCTTTATGCGGCTCCTAGAAGCAGCCGGCATGTCCAGCTCCTAGGTGCAGGGCCAACCACGGGGGCTACCATGTGTTGCCCCCACCGCAAGCATCAGTTCCGCAGCTCCCATTGGGAGCTGTCGGGGTGGTGCCTGCGTGTGCGGGCAGTGCACAGAGACCTCTGGCAGCACCTCCACCTGGGAGCTGGACATGTCGGCCGCTGCCAAGAGCCGCCTGAGGTAAATGCTGCCTGGAGCCTGTACCCCTCACCCCCTCCCGCACCCCAACCCTCCTTCCCAGCCCCGAGCCCCCTCCTGCCCCCAAACCCCTCCCAGAGCCTGCACCCCATCCTGCGCTTCGAACCCCTCGGCCTCAGCCCGGAGCCCTCTCCTGCACCCCAAGCCTCTCATCCCTGCCTCACCCCAGAGCCCACACCCCCAGATGGAGCCCTCACCCCCTCCCACATCCCAACCCCTTGCTCCAGCTTGGTGAAAATGAGAGAGTGAGGGTTGGGGAGAGCAAGGGAGGGAATGGAGTGAGTGGGGGTGGGCCTCAGAGAAGGGGCCAAGTGGGGGCAGGGCAAGGGTGCTGGGTTTTCTGCAATCAGAAAGTTGGCAAGCCTAAGGGCCTTAGCCTCTCTGTGCCTTAGTTCCTTGTTTGTAAAATTAGGATAACAGTACTTCTCAGCACAAGGGTGCTGTGAAGATAAATACGTTCTCTGTCTTACTGATCTTGACTGTGGCAGTATGTCGGTAGAATTGCCCCCGGCCTATCCATTACATTTTACTAAGTCAACTTTCTTACCCCTCTTGTTGGTTGTTTTTCTGATTGTAATGCCCCCTCAGTGTGTGGGTTTCACTCACAGAGATTTCAAAGGGTGTTTCTCATCGATCTAGTTGAAAAGAAAAAAATTGCAATTTTTTTTTTTGAAATTTCAAAGTTGCAGGGACCAGTTTTCTTCCAATATTTTTGAAATTTTTCATTTACTGAAAACCATCTTTTTGGTAAACAAAATATTTTGGTAAAAATTTTGCCATTAATTTTGATTAAAAAGTCACAACGTTTTGAAAACTGAAAAAATTTGAAAAAGTCACCAGGTTTTCCCAAAAAGTTTTGTTTTATAAAGAAGGCCAGTTTTTCAAGGCAAATATTTTTCCTTTACCAGCTCTAATTTCATACATTACCCTTTTGCACAGTGACAAAGTTTCATTCAGGAGAGCTTATCATTTAGAATAAGATGAACTAAAAGCAAAATCTGACCTAGCTATCAGCTAACTACATACATAGGTCAGATTTTGCTGTCAGTTATGATGATGTACATCTGGAATAATCCCACTGAAGTCAATGGAGTTATTCTGCATTTACACCTGTAGAAGTGAGCACAGAACCTAACCCTCTCTGCATAAAAATAGAGAGCTTGTCATCTTTAGGCTGCAGGCTCAAAGTCAGGCTAGGTCAGTAATGACTGTAAATTGTTACCATTTGATGGCTGTTGAGCGTCTTATGTGAAATGAATCTGTGGGTCTCAGTCAACTTCCTAATGGAGCGATCCATGGAAGAACCCGCAAGAGGAGCTGAGCTTATGGCAGTGAAAGAGTCAGTGAGGTTTCCTTGAACCATCCCCTGTGGTTGGAGGGGTGGCATATTTTGGATGCCAGGCCATCCCCAACCTCAAATCTGGATGATCCGGGGGCAGAATGGTTGTGGGCATGCTGCAGGAATGGTTGCTGCTCCTCTAACGGTCTCCCCCTGGCGACATGGCTCCTGTCCTGCGGCTGCACCAAGGGTACCCAGAGAGAGTTAATACATGTCTGAGTTGTACTATTTCCCATCTGGTTTACTGTGCCAAAATCCCCAGGCTTTGCAAAGCAACAGCACGGAGGAGAGTAGCTTCCCCCATTCCCTTCCATTCCCCTGCCCCCTGGTACTCCGTGGAACTCCATTTGCACAGAGATCCATTAGAGGAGGGGTGGGACAAAAGACAGGCTTCTGGAAAGGGGAAGATGTGTGTTCCCCATCATGGATTTATAGACATTTATTCACCACTTGTTTTAGCCCCTTGTTTTTCTCTGAGCCTTCAGATGCAGCTCTTCTTCTTCAGCATGATGCTGATGTCGATTCTACCTTGAAGTGTAATGGCTAAATGAGGCAAACAAGCGGGTGGGGGTGCAGGACCGGGGATATGGGGGGACAAAATAAATTCACCCCTTGTCAGCACAAGATCTAACCCCTCTTGGCTTAAATTGGCCTTCGGTGTTGCACAGACCTTGTGCTGCCCTTTGCAAAGGAGTGAAGTTCACCTCCGACGGAACTGCCTTGCATTATGCTACCGTCTGCAGTGCAAGAGCAAAAGAAGGATTCGAGCAAGTCAGCAGGAGTATTTCATTGATTTCTATCTCTTTCCATGTCATTTCAGTTTCCCTCAGTTTAATAAAACTAGTTTTCAGACGAGGATTCTCAGCTCTTCAGGTATGTCTACACTACGAAATTAGGTCAATCTTATAGAAGTTGATTTTTAGAAATTGATTTTATACAATCGATTGCGTATGTCCACAGTAAGCGCATTAAGTCGGCGGAGTGCATCCTCACTACCGTGGCTAGCATTGACTTTTGGAGTGTTGCACTGTGGGTAGCTATCCCACAGTTCCCGCAGTCTCCGCTGCCCATTGGAATTCTGGGTTGAGCTCCCAATGCCTCATGGGGCAAAAACATTGTTGCGGATGGTTTTGGGTACATGTTGTCAGTTGCCCCTCCCTCAGTGAAAGCAACGGCAGACAATTGTTTTGCGCCTTTTTTCCATGCAGACGCAATACTGCTGTCAGCAGACGGTGCACTAGGACTGCTAATTGTTGTCGTCATCCACCACTTCCACTACAACTCTGCTCTCCTGGTGCCATGAATCCACCTCGCAGGTCCTCTCGTCGTTCTGTATAAATATCTATTCTCGTGGCATCTGTCATCATCCACCGCTTCCGCTGCAACTCTGCTCTCCTGCTCTCCTGCAGATGCCATACCACGGCAAGCATGGAGCCTGCTCAGCTCACCGCTGCTGTTGTGAGCATTGCAAACACCTTGCGCATTATCCTGCAGTATGTGCAGAACCTGCAAAAGCAGGCGAGGAAGTGACGACAGCACGATCATGATAGTGATGAGGCCATGGACACAGACTTCTCTCAAAGCACGGGCCCTGGCAGTTTGGACATCATGGTGCTAATAAGGCAGGTTCATGCGGTGGAACGCCACTTCTGGGCCCGGGAAACAAGCACAGACTGGTGGGACCGCATAGTATTGCAGGTCTGGGAGGATTCCCAGTGGCTGCGAAACTTTCGCATGCGTAAGGGCACTTTCATGGAACTTTGTGACTTGCTTTCCCCTGCCCTGAAGCACAGGAATACCAAGATGAGAGCAACCCTCGCAGTTGAGAAGCGAGTGGCGATAGCCCTCTGGAAGCTTGCAACGCCAGACAGCTACCGGTCAGTCAGGAATCAGTTTGGAGTAGGTAAATCTACTGTGGGAGCTGCTGTGATCCAAGTAGCCAACACAATCACTGAGCTGCTTCTATCAAGGGTAGTGACTCTGGGAAATGTGCAGGTCATAGTGGATGGCTTTGCTGCAATGGGATTCCCTAACTGTGGTGGGGCCATAGCCGGAACACATATCCCGGTCTTGGGACCAGACTACCTTGGCAGCCAGTACGTAAACTGCAAGGGGTACTTTTCAATGGTGCTGCAAGCACTGGTGGATCACAAGGGACGTTTCACTGACATCACTGTGGGATGGCCGGGAAAGGTGCATGATGCTCGCAGCTTCAGGAACGCTGCTCTGTTTCAACAGCTGTAGGAAGGAACTTACTTTCCAGACCAGAAAATTACCATTGGGGATGTTGAAATGCCAATAGTTATCCTTGGGGACCGAGCCTACCCCTTGCTCCCATGGCTCATGAAGCCGTACACAGGCACCCTGGACAGTAGTAAGGAGCAGTTCAACTACAGGCTGAGCAAGTGCAGAATGGTGGTAGAATGTGCATTTGGACGTTTAAAAGCTCGCTGGCACAGTTTACTGACTCAGTTAGACCTCAGCAAAACCAATATTCCCACTGTTATTGCTGCTTACTGTGTGCTCCACAATATCTGTGAGAGTAAGGGGGAGACCGTTATGGCGGGGTGGGAGGTTGAGGCAAATCTCCTGGCAGCCGATTACACACGGCCAGACACCAGGGCGATTAGAAGAGTACAGCTGGGCGCCCTGCACATCAGAGAAGCGTTTAAAATCAGTTTCATGACTGGCCAGGCTATGGTGTGACAGTTCTGTTTGTTTCTCCTTGATGAAAACCCGCCCCCTTGGTTGACTCTACTTCCCCATAAGGCAACCAGCCTCCCCCCTTTGATCACCACTTTCAGAGGCAATAAAGTCATTATCGTTTCAAAATCATGCATTCTTTATTAATTCATCACACAAATGGGGGAAAACTCTCAATGTAGCCCTGGAGGGGTGGGTGAGGAGGGAAGCACAGGGTGGGGTGGTGGATGAGGGGAGGCGGGAAGAACAAGGCCACACTACATTTCAAAACTTATTGAATGCTAGCCTTCTGTTGCTTGGGCAATCCTCTGGGGTGGAGTGGCTGGGTGCCTGTAGCCTCCCCGCTGCGTTCGTGGGCGTCTGGGTGAGGAGGATATGGAACTTGGGGAGGAGGGTGGGCGGTTACACAGGGGCTGCAGTGGCGGTCAGTGCTCCTGCTGTCTTTCCTGCAGCTCCACCAGATGCCTGAGCATGTCAGTTTGCTCCCCCATTAGACTCAGCATTGCATCCTGCCTCCTTTCATCACGCTCCTGCCTCATTTCATCGTGTTCGTTTAACACTTTCCTGGACTCTGCCATTGTTTGCCTCCACACATTCTGCTGAGCTCTTTCAGTGCAGGAGGACTGCATGAGCTCTGAGAACATTTCATTGTGAGTGTGTTTTTTTCACCTTCTAATCTGCGCTAGCCTCTGGACGGAGATGACAGAGGGAGCGTAGAAACATTTTCAGCTGCGGGAGGAAAAAAAAGGGAGAGTAGTATTTAAAAAGATACATTTTAGAGAACAAAGGAAAGACTATTTCACACTGAATCAAGCAATTCACATTACATAGCACATGTGCTTTTGGTCAAGGTCGCATTTTGCCTCTTATATTGAGTGCTTGCCAGTTTGTTGTGAGACATCACACGTGCTCAGCTGGGCAACGGAATTCAGCTTGCAGGCAGCCATGGTAAGGCAAAAGGTTTCAGCTTCTTCAACCTTCATAACATGTGGGAATGGTTTCAAACAGCAGCGCCCTTCTTTCCCATACCAAGCAAAGCCCATTGGGTTGGCCATTTAAAAGGAGGGGCTGTGGTTTTAGGATGAATGTGCAGCACAACCCAACCCCCCCACCCAATTCTCTGGGACGATTGCTTCACTCCCCCCATCCCCCACCGCGTGGCTAATATCAGGGAAGATCCCTGTCAGCCAAACGCGAACAGCTCAGTCTGAACGGGCCTCCCCCCACCACATGGCTAACAGTGGGGATGATTTATTTTCAGCCAAAGGCAAACAGCCCAGCAGGAACGGGCACTTCTGAATGTCCCCTTAAACAAATTCCCCTATTTCAACCAGGTGACCATGAATGATATCACTCTCCTGAGGCTAACACAGAAAGTACCTCCAGGAGAGCTTCATGGAGATGTCCCTGGAGGATTTCCGCTCCATCCCCAGACACGTTAACAGATTTTTCCAGTAGCTGTACTGGCCGCTGATCCTAAGTCTTCAGGGCAAATTAATCATTAAACATGCTTGCTTTTAAACCCTGTATTAGATTTACAAAGGTACACTCACCAGAGGTGCCTTCTCCGGCTTCATGGTCCGGGAGCTCACCTTGGGAGGGTATTGGCTCCAGGGTGATGAACAGTGCCTGGCTGCGGGGGAGAAGGGATTCTCCGCTTGCCTGCTATGCGCTATCCTCAACCTTCTCATCCACAAAATCCTCATCCCTGTTGCGTAAGACTCCCCCCTTGCAGGTGTCCATGGACAGTGGTGGAGAAGTGGTAGGGGCCCCTCCTAGAATTGCATGCAGCTCATCATAGAAGCGGCATGTGTGGGGCTATAACCCGGAGTGACCGTTTGCATCCTTTGTCTTTGGGTAGGCTTGCCTCAGCTCCTTAACTTCCATGCGGCACTGCTGTGTGTCCCTGTTGTAGCCTCTGTCCAACGTGCCCTGGGAGATTTCGGCAAATACGTTGGCATTTCGTCTTTTGGAATGGAGTTCTGCCTGCACAGATTCTTCTCCCCATACAGCGATCAGCTCTAGTCCCTCCCGTTCGGTCCATGATGGAGCTCTTTTGCGATTCTGGGACTGCATGGTCACCTGTGCTGATCAGCTCGCCACACTGGCAAAACAGGAAATGAAATTCAAAAGTTCCCGGGGCTTTTCCTGTCTACCTGGCCAGTGCATCTGAGTTGAGAGTGCTGTCCAGAGCGGTCACAATGGAGCACTCTGGGATAGCTCCTGGAGGCCAATACCGTCAAATTTGACACTACCCCAAATTTGACCCAGCAAGGTTGATTTTAGTGCTACTCCCCTCGCTGGGGAGGAGTACAGAAATTGATTTTAAGAGCCCTTTAAGTCAACAAAATGGGCTTGGTCGTGTGGACGGGTACAGGGTTAAATCGACCTAACGCTGCTAAATTTGACCTAAACTCGTAGTGTAGACCAGGGCTTTGTGTGTGACTGCCCATCTCAAACCTAGTGCATACTGATCTCCAAGGGCCCTGATCTTGTGTATATGCTCAGTTCTTGCTAATTCATTGGGAGTTGAGAGCACTTGCTTTGCAGGGTTGGGACCTAGCATTGATTGGTACAAAACCAAATCAAATATGTTATCTATTGCTATCTGAGCATGCTTCTTACAACTGGCATGGTTTCACTCAATCCAGTATCATCCATGCACTCAGAGCTGTTGTTCCTAAGGTGATGTCTATAAGTAGCAGTTAGCTGGCAAGGAAATGTTTCCTCTTCAAAGAAAACATGAGTCAACTAGGGTTGCTGCTTGTTTTTGCTTTGATGGCTGCATCTGTTAGACAGTGATTTCCAGCTCATTCCTCTTATTGCTGTCACCCATCATAAACTCTATTCCCAGGGGCTCTGGGAATCTTGTGCTGTACTTTAGAATGATGTGTCTTCGATGAGAGAGGAGCGTATTTCTTGAGAGTGCTGCTCCTGCCAGCCTGCCCTTCTGAATTGTCCAGGCAGAACTATGTAATCTGGGCTTGTCTTCACATCATGATATAATGCAGTCTGTGCTAGAACAATGCAGCACAATCCTGGGTTGGGGAGCCCACTTTCAATCCTGCCATGTGAACTAGTGGGCTAGCAACGAGGGTACCACAAAGGGACATAGACAAGAAGAGGCTTTCCCACTTCTCCTAGTATGTTAGCGCAGCTGGGTGCATAAATTGTTGGGGTAGCAATCTGAGCTTGACAATGAGGGCAAGTGGACTGACGTGGATTGGTGGGTATTCATGAGAGACCATCTCTTTCTCCCCAGCACATAAAGCAGGTATGGGTGAATTAGCTCCTTCCCTGGAGAAGGAAGAGAGTCTGCTGGTGCCTTCGTTCCCTTTCCTTTTATCTCCCGTGAGTACCTGATTTCACGCCAGAGCCAGTGTGATGTGTGCTTCCTAGTGCACTGGTTTGATACGGAAAAGGGAACCCTGCATTCCGTAGCACAATATTTGCATAGCGTGCACATGGATTCAGTTAAGTCTTGAAAGTCTTTGTGGGTTATGACATTCCCCTAAATGTGCTGAGCTTTCTTTAACCTTTCATAAAACATTGTGATCTTTATGGACTGTATCATATTGTGCAGTAATGTGCTTTATTGTCCACAGAATAAGCTTTTCTTAAGGATAATTGGAAAGCTGGAAATGGCTGCTATCGGCTGAATTTTTTTTTTTAAATACATTATTTCTGAAATGGGCCTGGTGTAGTAATGACCCTGTCTGTTCAAGATTTAAGATTTGTCTTGGCAGAGAAAATTGATCCATTTCACCTTTGTCTAATGGAAATTTTTATCTGGGATTATCTGTTTATGTAAATGAATGTTCCTCTGAAAAGAGAACTTGAGGGGGCTGTAAATCTCAGTGACACTTCAGTTTCATGGGGGGAAAATTGGAAAGGATTCTAGTATTTATCTGCCTGAAATTGGTTATAAAAACAAAATGATCTTCATGTACCTGCTGCATCTGATGTTTCTTGGGATTTCATTACATTATTTTGAATAATGCAGTGTTACAATAAGAGAACAGGGTTCTCTGATAGTAGCTTAGAAGTTGTTGGGGTTGTGTTTTCTAGCGTATGAGCTATCAAGAGAAGGCAGCCAGTTTGGGACAGCCAACTTCTGTGTCCTAATAGGTACCAATTAGCACTGGCACATTATTGATCTAGCTCCATTTAGGGCATTGCAGACACACCACGTTCCCTTTTCCTATGTAAAGTATGAATCTAATTATAAGGAAAAATGCCTTTTGCTAATCAGCATTTGTCTATAGTAGATAGATCAGTACTGTGAATTTAGCATTTAAGCCAATAGGTTTTACATCATTCTTATGATCAGATGATTTAAAAAACAAACAAGCAGATTTTGTTGCTGATTTGCCTCTTGAGAACTAGTCGATTTAAAATATAATGGGCCAAATCCTCAGCTACTGTAAATCAGTGTAGCTCCATTTATGTCAATAATTATATCTTTGCCTGTTTACACTAGCTGAGGATCTGGGCCATTAAATTAGCTACTGTAAATATTCTTTCTTTTTAATGTTCTTGGTGGAACTGAATGAAAATAGAAACAAGAATTGATTTTAAAACAGTCAATCAAACAAACAAGAAGTAAGGATGTCTTCTGATCTACTTTTAAAATTAAGACAAAAGGCGCAATATTTTCATGTAAAACAATGTTAACCAGTGAATGTTTAATACCCTGCTAGCCTTGGTACAACCTAGGTTTATGTGATAAAGTTCTGCTGTAGATGCTTTGAAGCTCAAAGGGATCAGGAAGGCACTCAGAAGCAGTAGGACATCAGCACATTTTTCACCTGCACAGCTCTCACTGCCATCACTGGCAATGATACTGGGCAGCTTTGCTGCAACAGAGAAGAAGCAAAGCCTACATCTTTGAAAGATGAAGGAAATACAGTGTCCTGTGATATGCACTCAGAGGTACAAAACTTCACCCTGGATTGTCAAATCTGAGCACTCAAAATTAGCCTACTAAATCCATATTCAGGTGCTTAAATAAGTGACCTAATTCTTCAAGATTATTGGAAGCTGCTGGTTGCTCAGAACTTTTGAAAATCAGATCATTCATCTAGGTGCCTAGAGAAGAAGCCAGGAGCCTACTTTAGACACCCGGCATGAAATCTTGCTCCATTGAAATCAAGGGGAGTTTTTCACTGATTTCAATGAGACCAGGGTTTCACCTCAGTTTTTAAAAATCTTGGGCATAATGTGTGCTGTAATTAGGTGTAACACAGGTCTTCCAGCAATTCAACTACTATAGCAGTGGCTATTACAAAAAAATCTGCATTTATCAATGGCTTTCAGCCTGTAGGATCTAAGGGACTGCACATCGTACAGTGTGATAACCTTTGCCCTTAAACAGCCAATATTTACCAAGCCATGTAACAGTATTTCCCTCCTGCACATCATTCTTCAGGAAATAAAAAGGTAATAAGAATCCCTCAGCACATTTGAGAAGTTTATTTTTTTGTCATTGAAGAACAAAAAAATTGTTTGAATGTTCTGAAAATAGTTATGCAAGAAGTTTGAAGCAAAATTATGAAGATGACACAATTGGCTGTTCTATCTTAATGTTCTTCATGTATGGGGCTTTCTCCTCCACGTTTCAGGGAATAGAAATTGCCAACACATTAAATCTTAAACCAAGGATAAGCAGCAGGTTGCAAAACTCAGTGAATCACAACAATCAGATACACCCTATTCAAAATAGAAGTGCAGAGTTTAAAATACAAGGGCCTACATTTTCAAAAATGACTAGTAATTTTGGGTGCCTCATTTTTGGGGTCCAACTGGAAAAGTCTTCAAGGGGCTTGCTTTTCAGAGAATGGATAGACAGTTGTTCCTGAAAATTAGGTCTCATCAAATTATCTCAAGTTGGGTCACCAAAATCACAGGTCACTTTTGAAAATTTAGGCCAAGCCATGGAGAAAGGCAGGAATAGAGCAGGGAAATAGCAGTGTCTTCTTTTTATATGTAATAGCAACTTGCATCCCAAAGTGCATTAAAATGTAAACAAACTTCCATAAAAAGTGGAATGTTATTACTTGCTGAGGTGGAATGTGGCCAGGTAACCTGAATTAATTCCCCTACTCTAATGAAAAGTGCCATGGGATCCTCAGTGACTAGACATGGGCAGGACCGCAATTTTCAGTCCTATCTGGAAAGTCCTTTTGGGCTTCCCAATTCATCCGCTCTTCTCTGTTTTGGGGCCAGATTCACCACTGCATTAGACCACTTTTACAGAGGTGTAACTCTCTTAATTTCAGCAGAGCTGCACAAGCTGGAGTAAACTGGCGCTGAGTCAGCCTCTCCCCTGCTCCCCGTCTCTCACACACACAAACACACACTGTTTGTCTCAGGGCTTGTAGACAGCACAGAAGATGTGAATAGGGATTTGAATGCAGAGAGGGTGGAAGTTTGGCAAAGCAGAGCAGGGAATGCATAAAAACATATGGGTATGCTGTGGCTCAAATAAACCTGAAGCTTGGTTCTACAGTGACACTTTTAGATCTTCAGGATGCTGCCGCATGTACTCAGCATTGGGTAAAGCCCCGAGGTGCCTCAAGAAGCAGGCAATACGGTGTTGCTGTGGGTAAGTGGGATACATAGCACAGAACAAAGGAAACATTTTATTGGCTACAGAGTTTTATACATAAACAACTGAATTACAAATGAAGATGATGCCGTTCAAACTTCAACAGGTTTTTTTTTCTTCCCAGATCTACTGTACGTCAGGGTTTAAATGCTGCAGTTCACTTGTGATGCATGTGTGAGGTTGAACAGGGGAAGTACATTTTGCCAGCGTAAAATAAACAGGGTCTTATAAATTCAGCATGTGGCTGTACCTCTTTCAATAGATTTTAATGCCTACCTGGCTTGTGTAGCTGTACACTGTAAAACGGCATCTCTGTCTCTCCTCTCTGCACCCCCAAAGAGCTGTTACACACAGTGAAGAAAATAAAAAAAAAGTGGACCATCTGTAGATGCAGATGGGGATTTGTGGATGGTGAACAAGTTGCAGTCACTGAGAAAGCAGAGATGCCCAAAATGTGTCATCCAAATTGACCAATCAGGACGATGAGGGGAACATTAGCCTGTTTAGATGCTTAGTCTTACAAGCCCACCCCAGCAACTGTGCAGCTCCTGGAGTCAGTCAAACACTCAATCATTCCTTCTTTCCTGCTGCTGCTTAGCAGCCTGAGATCAGAGCTGTCAGCGTATCCGAGGCACAGAATCACAGAACAAGAAGGGACCTCGAGAGGTCATCTATTCCAGTCCCCTGCACTCATGGCAGGACTAATAATCTAGACCATCCCTGACAGGTGTTTGTCTAACCTGCTCTTAAAAATCTCCAATGATGGAGATTCCACAAACTCTGTGGACAATTTATTCCAGTGCTTAACCACTCTAACAGTTAGGAATTTTTTCCTAATGTCCAATTTAAACCACCCATGCTGCAATTGAAGCCCATTGCTTCTTGTCCTAGCCTCAGAGTTTAAGAAAAACACATTTTCTTCCTCGTCCTTGTAACAACCTTTTACATACTTGAAAACTATTATCATGTCCCCTCTCATCTTCTCTTCTCCAGACTAAACAAATCCAATTTTTTCAATCTTCCCTCATAGGTCATGTTTTCTTGATGTTTACTCATTTTTGTTGCTCTTCTCTGGACTCTCTCCAATTTGTCCTTCCTGAAATGTGGCGCCCAGAACTGGACATAATACTCCAACTGAGGCCTAATCAGAGTGGAGTAGAGCGGAAGAATTACTTCTCGTGTCTTGCTTACAACATGCCTGCTAATACATCCCAGAATGATGTTAGCTTTTTTGGCAACAGCGTTACACTGCTGACTCATATTTAGCTTGTGATCCAGTATGAACCCCAGATCCCTTTCCGCAGTACTCCTTCGTAGGCAATTATTTCCCATTTTGTATGTGTGCATCTCAAAGGCCAGCTTGTTTTGCAGACCAGGCATATTGGAAGCATTTTTTTTAAGAAGGGGAAATACAGGATATTCGTATGCAATATATGGATACAGTAAAGTGTAATATAAGCACTAAGCATTGATATTATTACTGTACTAAGTAAGTTTTGTTTGTACTACAGGGTTTTTTTTTTTTTTTTGGCAAAGTTATAACTAGAGCTGTACGGGAACCAGATTTTCCATTTCATGGGAAATTCCACAATTTTGAGATTTTTTTTTTTTTTTTTTGCATTCTGACATGAAACAAAACCAAAAAATTCCCACCAAATGAAATCCTAAAAAATTTAGTTTCAGATTGATCAAAATGGTTCATTGCAATTTTGACTTTTTTATTTATTATAAAATAAAAAAAATTAAATGAAAACTAATTTTGAAATGGAAAATTGAAATGTTCCATTCTGAAAACCTTGAAATGGACTGTTTTGACCCACTGGAACACTCTTTGATTTTTGTTTTTGTTTGCAAAACAAAATCGTGTCAAAATTGACACTTTTCTGTGAAATTTTTTGATTTTACTGAAATGACATTTTCTGTTGGAAAACTGTCAACAAGCTCTAGTGAAAACTAAGGGATGGTATGATAAGCCTATAAATGTTTGAAAAGCATAAAAGGGTGAAGAATGATTTATTGTGATAAACGGCATAATTAGTAGCAATGGGATGAAATTAAGAAAGGGAAAATTTGGGTTGAATGGAGGAGGGAACTTGTGCTTCTGTGACCCTTCAAGGCTCAGTATCAGGAAAATCTTGCTGTCGGCAATAGGCGGTAAGGTAGTATTTCAGGGGAAGCGTCATCACTTTGAATTGTGCTTCAGGGCTTTGGCCCGCTCTCAGGAGTTTCCGGTTCTTTGAGTTAACCTTGTGTTTCAGGGCTTAAGCTGACCTGTAACTAGTGGGGGTTTGGAAGAGACACCCAGTTTATCCCATAACTGCCTACTGCAGGGTTTCTTGCATTTTCCTCTGAAGCAGCTGCTTGGTCACTGCCTGCTTTTGGGAGCAGGACATTGGTCTAGATGATATTGGTCTAGGTACTACTGTTCTAATCCAGTGTGGCAATAACTATGTTTGGATAACTACCCTAATTATCATTGAGGCCTCCCTTTCAGCCCCCCATAATTTTCAGAGTAGAGTACTTTACTTCTCTATCCACAACACTACTTAATTCAGGTTGGATTTTTTTTCTTTCCTTCATATTTATCCCTTTTGGGGGAGGGAATATAAGCAGCTAAGGGAAATTAAAACCTGTCTCAGGATAAGAGATTGTCATGCTAGCAGGGCCCTATTCTGCCCTCAATTATACGGGTGTAGCTCCTGGTGAAGTCAATTACACCTTTGTAATTGAAGGCAGAATCAAGCCCACCGTGCTTAGAGAGAAAAAAAACAGGTTTGACAAATTTGGTCGGTTGCTATACAATGGTGCATATCAATGGGCCCTGAGTCTGATTTCAACTACACCTGTTTTACACTGGTAAAACTCTGTTTACATCAATGGAGTTACTCCTGAATTACACCAGTGTAAGTGACTTTAAAACTGTTTTCATCACTGGACCAGACTGAAGTAAACCTGTCGTGTTCAGTATATAAGCAGAAAGGCTGTTCAGTTGCTTGTTACACTGGTTATTGCAATGTCCTGAAAAGTTTATCAAGCCATTCCATTCTGGTGCCCTGCTAACTTGAACTCATGAGCTCAGTACATGGATCGTCGTTCTGGTGAATGGTATGGATCAGGAAAGGTGATAGACACTTACTTTACTATGATAATCACAGAAGCGAAGGATTAGTTAGTGGGAGGAAGGTGGTGTATGAGATTTCCCCATACAGCTTCGCCAACACATCCAAATCTTACCTGCAACACTTATGCATACTCCTGGACCAATTTGAGCAGAGACTGTGGGCCAGATTTGGATCTCAGTTACACCAGTGTAACTCCATTGATTTTTATGGGGTTACCTGATTATGTGACAGGGTAACTGAGTTCAGAATCTGGCCCTGTAGTTTGCACAGAGGGTTTGTGATGTGCACAAAGATTCATTAGGGTCCAGGGTGACACACCCCATTTATTTGCACATGTGACCTAATCAAGATTTTTAACCCATGTTGCTAGCGGTAAAAGACAAGAAGACACTAATCCACTTTGATCTTCAGCCTCTCAAGTACTTTCCCCATTTATTTTCTCACAGTGACCTTTCTTTTAAATAGGCATTCAAATATGTGAGGAGCTCAGTGGCTTGTGAGGTTCCTGACATAAGGGAGCCTACTCATAAAGACATGCTAAGCAACAAGCATCTCCGTGGTGCAAAGTCTTTCTACTGGAGTCATTTATACAATATAATTGGAGTCCATAACATTTCCTTTGACTTACACGGACACAATATATCTTATAATGAAGTTATGTAAAATTATTACTACAATGGGTAAAACTTTAATGAGCATAATTATCTCCATCAGTTTTAATTTAACATGTATTGCTCGCTTTTGGATGTAAACTGGTATGTGTGGTAGCTTCGGGTGTAAACTGGTAGCTGTGTGTTGTTGAACAGCTGCTGCATTTCTGTGATGGATGACACGAGTGTGTGTGTGCGCACATGCATCTGTGTGCATGCCCACACACGCGAGTTGGGGGGGGGTCTGTAGAGCTGAACTATGAGACCATTGCACTATTAGTGGCTAAGATCAATAGGTTTTCCATCTGATGTGAAGCCACGCCTTAGAAACCAAATAGTCGAAGCAAAATTGCACGTTTGGTTTGAAACCTTTTAAAAGTGTTTCTGAAATTTGATATGAAAATTATAACAGAGCCTTGAAGAGTTCTAGGCACTGTACAAGATACAGCACGAAAAGAGGGTCCCTGACCAGAAATGTACATTATTAGTTAGTATTACTTATTGCCTTTCCCACTTTGACTAAGTACATGGAAAATACAGGGGACCTCATTAAAAAGTAAATACTTGCCAACAATTATGATGCAGTGAAATATCTGACACACCACAGTTCCACTTCTGCTTAAGAAATACATTTTGTGTTTCAGACATCGATGCGTGACAGCAGTTGGGACAACTGTAATAGTGGCCTCTGTATGTCCGCAGCTCAGATAATAGTCATAACAATACCATAATTACTTATCACATGACCTACTGGAGAAACTGGGCAGGGAGGTGAAGTGACTTGTCCAAAGCTATGCCGCATGAGTCATGGGCAGAGCCAGGATTAACCCCAGTGGCTCCTGATACATCACAGTGGCCTTTCCTTCTCAAATGGCTTCTACTCTCCTCCTCAGAATTTGTTCCATCAGGTAGAGCCTGTGAATAAACACTAGGGTAATCTCTGTTGCTGAATACCTAGGACCAGCTGATGCTGTACCCCTATGTCCGAGTCCTATGACAATTTCCGCCAGCTGATGATCTGTCTGCAATGCCCCTTTCACACTGACCTAGCAAAAGGGAAGGATTCTCCTTTGTTCTGTCGACCAGTCCGTGTTAAAGAATGATAACTCTGGGTCTGATCTAAAGCCCATTGAAGTCACTGACAGTCTTCCATTGACCTGGAGGTGCTTTGGATCAGGCCCTTTCTATGTATTTGGTTAATGCATATACAGGCCACAAAGAGATGCATCCTTTTCTCATTGTTTCTCTCCCTTCCCACTCCTCTCGTATTCCCTGTTACCGCACCTTCTCCTCCTCCTTTCTCCCTCTGCCCCCACCTACACCCAACAAAGTCTTGGGTTCTTCCGGCTTGTAATTTGTTGCTAATCAGCTGTCAGTGTCGGAGCAATGATAAGAGGTTCATCTCTTGCTGAGGGTAATGGCCTTAAAAGTCACAGAGTCAATGTCAATGGGATCGCTCCAATTCAATCAGAGAGCTGAATGAGGGATGGCACCTGCTGACATTAGCACTCATTTTGAGCTCAAGCATCTGGGCCCTAGTAAATAACCATCAGTGGGTGGGTCCGGGGGACAGGTCATTAGCACCACGAAAAATAAATATCGCTTCCCTTGATGGCTGCAAGTAATTTAGCTCAGACGAGGAAATTTCACCCTAGATTAAGTATGATGAGCCAATATCAGTCAGAGGAGGCCAAACAGTGAGAGCTTGATGAGATAGAGGGAAATTTATATGCAGCTGGCTGAATGCAAGATGAGTTTAAAGAAATGATGTACTCTTCCAGTCTTCAGCCATGTGCCGGAGCAACGCTAGTCTCGGCTCCCTCCTTGCACACACAACACATTTTTTCCCATTCGGTTTAAATAGCTCTGTATTTTGCTTGCACATTTTGCAGCTCTTGCATGTAATGCCTTGGAAGAAGCGCTATGCCAGCTTGCAGAGAGGAGCTTGCCATGCCTGCAGGCTTGCGCACAGCTCCTGCAGCAGCCAGGCCTAGTTGTTTATGAACACAGAGAGAGGTTTAATTGTTTTGGAGGTCCCCAAGGCCGCTTGCCCACCTCCTTTTTGTTACGCAAATAGTGTAATAAGCCACCTACCGTACCTCTGCTCTGCTTTTTTATTTGTCTCATTAATCTCATCTACCAAATGCTGGGTGGCTTTTAACAGTCCTTTTTATTAGAAGCCGCTCAGTTTGCAGTGGGAATCACATTTTACCTCTGCTGGGAACCTTAGTCAGCGCATCTCTCTCTCTCTCTCTCTCTCTCTCTCATTGGCCTGGATACATCCCTGAAGCTCTGGCCAGAGGGTGTGGTCAGTGTCCCTATTATACTCTGAATAGAAATTAGCATATTGTAGCAACCTACTTACTCCTCCCTCTCCATTTTGTCTTTGGGAAAGAACCAAGTGGGATCAGGAAAGGATCCTGATACATGTCCTGAGCTCATCCCAGGCTTCCAGTCCTGTGAAGTAGAAGCCAAGTGGGACCATGAAGGATCCGGAAAGGACCAATCTGTTGCTGGCAGCATGAACTAATCAGGATGCAGAGAGTGAATGCCCTGGGCAGAGCCCCTCTATTATAAGGATTTGGTCTGCCATGGAGAGACAGACCTGTGCTGAGGGCAGAAGGAAATAGATTGGAACCCCAGCAGCCAAATGGAGATAGCAGATACGTTATACCAAGATAGGCGTGAAGGACAGAACTGATCTAGTACAGAGCCAATGAACTGTGGCAGTGTGCTTTGCTACAGCCTAGAGGGAGACTTCAGCTTTGGCCTGCTCTCAGGAGTTTCCGGTTCTTTGAATTAAGGCTAAAGAATAATGCTGACAGAGAAATTCTATTCCACAGCCATGTTGCTTTGCTCTTTGTTAACACCCACCCAGTGTACTTCATTATGTTTGAGCTTTTGGCTCCCCACACATCTGATTTGCTTATGCTCCCTGCTGTCTGACTGAAATATGTCATCAACCACATATAAAGCAGTTATGCAGGTTCCACCCAGCATTAACAATATGACGTATGGTGGAGATGCAGTCACTTGTTTTCCACAGAACAACTTCATTATGAAGCAGAGGTTCACCATCACTGGAATAGCAATTTGCACATTGTAACGCATTTAATAATTTCACACTTTCATTCTGTTTCCCTGCAAACTAACGGTCATTTTTGCCTGAGTTTCCTACTACTGGGTTCTACGGCATACCTCTCTGTTGGTGCAAATACGGGAACTGGGCAACTGCGTGAAATACTGCTCCTTACTGACATGCCACGCAGCACATACAGTTATCCAATCTAGGCAGGTCAAAAGACTCAAGTTCCTGAGTTTTTATATTTGGGATTTAACATTTTCACCCAAACATAAAATGACTGAAATTGACCAGCATCTGAAAAGTGTTCCTTCTGTTTTCCAGGGCAGATCCTAACCTCGTGTAAATTATAGTCAAAGGCCCTTGTTTTTTAAGACTTGAACCAAAACCCATTGAAGTCAATGGATAAATGTCCGCTGACTGCCGGGGGTTTTGGATCAGGCCCTCAGGTGTCTATATAATGTACTGCAATGTGCTAGTGAAAGGTTAAAGGTAGCATAGCCTAACCAGATAGATCTTTTAAACATCCAGTTTCCCTAATCTATCTGAATCGGTGGAATCAATAAGGCAGTAGTGGAAAGCTGTGTAAAAGGAAAGTGGACGTATTTGCCCTCTTGCTGGTTTTATGACTGAAAATGTTTTGGCTGATGTTCCGTTTATAGAGGTCTTGGTCCCTTTGAGGATGCCCAGCACAAATATAAACTGTACTGAGCATACCGTGCCAATTTGACAGTATAATTTACAACCTGCAGTTGGGCTTTGTGGTTTTCACCTCTGGAGCCGAAGTGTAAAAGAATGCGATGTTAGCATCACATATTTATGTCGTGCTTTTCATGCAAAAGGGTGCCAAAGTGAGTGTTATCTTATCTGTCTATATTTCGAATCTATATTGCTTTACCCGTCATAGGCATGCCGTCAGTGCTGGAGTGTAACGTGCCAGCTCTTCAACAGTGCACAGCACCACGGCATAAAAGTTTATATATTGTACGTTTTAAGGCTGTATTCTCTATGTAAACTGGTGCACAGTATTGCTGGAACATTATTAAATTTGTGCATCAGACATACATGTAGTACAGACATATGCACGCCTTGAGTTTTGCAACCACACTGGTTCAAAGTTGGGCACAAGAGCAAATTAGGTTTTTGCTATGGCTCTTTCCTTGAAGAGGTTAGTCAGCATGTTGGCCACTTCTCTGAGCATCTTGCTAAAGGACTACAGCTGGTCAAAAATTTACTAACAGAACAGTTTCCCACTGGAGAATGCTGACTTGACAAAATCAAAATGTTTCATGGGAAACTATCAATTATCGAAACATTTCATTTCAGTCAAGTCCCAATGTTTAATTTCAACTTTATTGTTTCGCTAATTACATTAATTGAAACAATAAAGCCAAAATGAAATGCTTCAATAAGGTCAAAGAAAATAGAAAACAAAATATTGTTTTATGAAAAATTTTAAGAGTTCAATTTTTTGTCTTCAATTGGGATGAAACCAAATTTCAAAATCATGGCATTTCCCACCAACTGGATATTCTGTATTTTGACCAGCTCTGCTTTTTTCTCTTCCAGTGTCTCTGGCTGGGACAGAGAAGCTGGTTGCCTTCTGGGGAATGGAGTGGGTCATCTTCCCAGATGTCTTTCACTCAAGAGAAGGAAGCTGGCAGACCAAGCTGACACCTCCTTCTGAGGAGAGAAGCCAACCAACTTACTCCTCTCACAGGCAAGAGAAGCAGACAGGTGGCCCTGGTATCTTCCACAAGGGCAGCCATCTTAATGCACTGAAGTTGTTATTCACTTGTACTAAGCATAAAGACTTCAGCTGATTCCATCTGTTGTCTCTTGTGTAATGCTTAGATTGTAAGATCTTCATCTTCAGGTTATGAGTTAATACAGTGAGTAGCACAATAGGACTGAGGCTCGTTGGTGCTTCCTCATTTGCCTCCCAGCCCCCTCGCCCCTGCCACCACTTCACCCCTGGGGTGGCAACATACCCACTTTAGGCTTGACAACCTGCACTTGTTTGCTGTCTGCCCCAGCCAGAAAGTTGGCTTATAGACTGCTATTGCTCTGCCTCGTCCAGAAGGCCTGAGCCTATTTGCTGTCTGCTCCAGCCAGGGAACTGGGCTAAAGACTGCTAATTGCCCTGCGCCACCCCAAGGGGCCAGGGCCCTAGAATTGTTACAGAGGCATACTGTGCTAGCCAATTGACAGGGGATTATCAGCCACTAGGCAGCAGAGTGAGATGGAGTGGTCTCCCTTTGAGGCTGACAGGGAGGAACCACTCGAAGCCACTACAGAAAGTTTTAAAAAGGGGGAAATGCCCTTAAATAAAGATGCATGCATATTGTGCTTCAGCCTTTGGACAGTTGCTACAATCTGACAATTCTTCATAATCTTGGGCAATATTTTGCATTACACCTGTTGCCCGCTCTCTGTTATATCTATATCTCCCCAGAAGCCCCACTTTCTGAATGGCCTTGGGGGGATATCCAAAAAATACAGACAACCTCAATTTTTGGATGATTAAAATTCATTCCTATAGGAAGTTAATTTTGGGGGGGATAAAACTGAAATTAGGATATTCTGATATTCAAAAAATTGGAGTTCAGACAGAGCATACTTATATACAGAATAACATTTGGGAATGATTGTGCTATGGATCCATAGCCAACATCATTTATCCCATCCCTTACAATTTTATTTTCTTCTGTTACCAAACTCTAGTAATTTGGTCAACAGATTAGTCCTGTAACCACACACTTAGATGCCATTAAGAAAATACAGTTTTCTACAGAGCAAACCTGCATGTTGCTGCTGGTACTGATTTAGTTCCACCTGTGATGGATGAAGAATATAGTGTACTGGATGAAACTACCTGGAATAACAAAGAGAGTTTTAAAAAGAGCTGCGTTTTTCCAAAGTGGGACATTAGGATCCTAGAAATCCCCCCCACTGCCCATCAAACAAACTTTACAGTTCCAGTCCCATGGGCATGGTAGAATGTAGAGACTGGACTATCCAAAGGATCAGCATCTGCTTTCCAAAGATGCAAGTGGACAAAGCTAGAATGATCATCTGCCCTGAAAGAAATACATCTTTTGTCGTAATCTCTATCAGAAATCGGAGATACAGAGATATCTAGCACCTTGCAAATAGCAGGGATTTTTTTTTGCTGTATAAAATGCTATTTCATTTACCCTGCTACATATTTAAGCCTAGTTAGTCCCATTCTCAATCCCGTAAAAGTATCCACAAGGATGGACTCTCAATGGTAGAGAGGTTCAAAGCAGTACAGGGGATTTAGCCATTTATTGGTCATTAAAATTCCATCTTCCTTTGCACTATTTAGAAAATCTCAGCAGAACTCCTTGTGGGTGTACAGTTCACCTGCATGGATCCCTTTGCAAAACTGAGGTCTATGGCGAAACCATCAGCAACAACCATATTTATGGCACGTGTACCTTATTGTACTCACTGAGCTTCAGTGCCCAAATCTAGGTATGATGTAGACATTAGGCCAAATCTGGCTCTCAGTTAACCTATTGCAATGTCAGTAGATTCAGTGGAGATGCACCATTGTCATAGAGTGCTTGTTCCATTAGCTCATAAAGGATTCAGAAGTAGTTCTTAAGCAAGTATGGGATTAAGTAAGTCTTGCTTGGCTTTTGTTTTGGAAAGTGTATTTCTGTATCCATTTCAAATTTGTTTCTGTGTTATCACTGGAAAAAAAGCAGCTTTCCCTTGTATTGTTTTTTTCATAGTGTTTGTTTTGTCATGTGTTAATCTGCAAGTATGTACTTATAAAATGATGTGCCAAATTCAGACCTGGAGTAAGTAGGTGCAACTCTACTCATTGTAGCCTCTCACAGTGGGTCTGATTTTTGCATTTTGTGTTCTTCCCACCTTGTGATAGATGGTGTTTTGCTATAATTTGGTTTCTGTTTCCTGTGTTTGTACACAAGCAACTTGATGAACAAGCCATTGACAAAGTCCTGATGATGAACTAATTGCCATTAAAACAGGTATTGTGTGCATTCTACCAGCTGACATTTTGAACTTCTCCTTTAATGCAGGCTGCCCGTTCTTATTTGGGAAATGGAGGAGGGGTAGGTATTCCCCAATTAAATCTAGTGAGGTCACATACCTCCTAATTACAGGCTAACTCGTGTCTAAATGTGACAGATGTGCTTGGAAAATTGCATTTCATACCTAAATATACGCGATCAACTGAACAGCAGATTTGAATCATGATTGAAAGTACTTAGCCTCTTAAATTTTTTACTGATGTTCTGATCACATCTCACAGGGTCAGCTGCCCCGCTTTCAGGATGCTTTGTATTTGACACAAGATGGATAAGATAATATCTTTTATTGGAGCTGTGATGGGTTGGATCACAGAAATCCACTTGGGACTGCCACCCTATGTGCTGAGACTACCTCTGAGCACATTTTCCCTGGCAGCTTGGGACTTCAGTGCCCTGCCTTGTTGAGCCAGACACGCTAGCCTGCTACAAACACAGACCCAGGTCTGAACCACGTCCCCCACAAGCTGCAGAGTTAACTAAAAACAGCTTAGAAAGTGCTCCTGTCTCTAGCACCCAGATACCCAGTTCCCAATGGGGTCCAAAGCCCAAATAAATCCATTTTACTCTGTATAAAGCTTATACAGGGTAAACGCAAAAATTGTTCACCCTCTATAACACTGATAGAGAGATATGCACAGCTGTTTGCTCCCCCAGGTATTAATTACTAACTGTGGGTTAATTAATAAGTAAAAAGTGATTTTATTAAATATAAAAAGTAGGATTTAAGTGGTTCCAAGTAATAACAAACAGAACAAAGTAAATTACCAAGCAAAATAAAATGAAAACACGCAAGTCTAAGCCTAATACAGTAAGAAACTAAATGCAGGTAAATCTCACCCTCAGAGATGTTCCAATAAGCTTCCTTCACTGACTAGACTCCTTTCTAGTCTGGGCCCAATCCTTTCCCCTGGTACAGTCCTCGTTCCAGCTCAGGTGGTAGCTAGGGGATTTTTCATGACTGCAGCCCCCTTTGTTCTGTTCCACCCCCTTTTATAGCTTTGGCACAAAGTGGGAATCGTTTATCTCTCTGGATCCCCACCCCTCCTTCTAAATGGAAAAGCACCAGGTTTAAGATGGATTCCAGTACCAGGTGACATGGTCACATGTCCTGTGAGACCCCCAAGCCTCCATTCTTCCTGGCCTGCTTCACAGGAAGGCTTGCAAGTAAACAGAGCCATCTACAGTCAATTGTCCTGGTTAATGGGAGCCATCAAGATTCCAAGCCACCATTAATGGCCCACACTTTGCATAATTACAATAGGCCCTCAGAGTTATATTTCATATTTCTAGCTTCAGATACAAGAATGACACATTTATACAAATAGGATGAACACACTCAGTAGATTATAAGCATTGTAGTGATACCTTACAAGAGACCTTTTGCATGAAGCATATTCCAGTTACATTATGTTAAGATGTTACTTCACCCACCTTGTCTGTTTAAAGCCCTGGGACCGATATGGCTACAACAAACCAGCATATTTTATGTGGCACAACAGTCCTAAAACATTGAATGACCCCTCTTGCATAATATTATGTTAAGTTAGTAAAACAGAAAGCAAGCCATCCTTCCTGGGAGTGAATACAAGCATTGCCCAATGAGGGTCAAATCCTTCACTATTGTAACTCAGTGGAATTATACCACAGAGAATTTGGCCCTGTATGTGCAGACTAGGGATAACATGAACAAGACACACACATTCAGGAAGGTTAAATTGAGAGTCCACAGGGAAGCCCTTTAAAAAATACTTTAGGTTACAAGATGACACCCCAGGGATAATTCTGATCTCAGTTACGTAAGTATAAATCTGGAATAACTCCAGTGAAGTGAATTGTGTTATTCTGGATTTACAGTGGGAGCAAAATGTTGGTCCCCACTGTTCAATTTTTGCAGAATAGATGATGATAAGGCCCCTGTAGTTATTTGGGGGTATCTTCCTCCAGGATTAAAAAAAACCACATTTGTGTCACACAGAAGGCAATAAAGTGTTGCCTTGTATGTGATATCAAAGCAAAATGTACTACTCTTCAGCAGTATTTCTATTGCATTGAATACGTATTAATTTTTGTGGGCATTATTCGCTACAGAATTCACTCAATTAGATTGGCTTAAATCCTCATCAGCATTTGTTCAATATTTTGTAATGGTTAGCAATATGTAATGCTTAGTAATAGTCAAGTGCTCACTATGGCATGGCAGAATGCGTCCGTGTCTGCCCCACCTCCCACTCTGAGCCTTGTCTCTGAGGATAGGTCTGCCGCTCACTACTGGTGTTTGAGTAAGAGAATTTGGACTAGTCATGGGAATCATTCACATAGGCTCCAGGTTTGTAACATTTTTGGTGGACTCAGGGGTCAGGGAGTGACGTCCCCAGATTGGCACAGCATGATGGAGGGATGGCCGGGCCAAATCTGAGTGGCATTCGACCCGTGTGCCAGGTTGCAACACCTCTCAAATTTAGGGTGGGCGGGCAGGTCCCGTGGGCCCCTCCTTAGCAAAATTCTGGTTGTGCTGCTGGCTCAGCTGTGGAAGGGGGCTAGCCCTGCTTTTCAGAATACTGGCGGAGCCTGGTCTCCACGGTCCCATATAACCCAACACCTATTATCACCCACCCTTGTAACAGCGACTACAGCACACAGATAACATTAGATGTGGACAGGCATATAATCCCAGCACCAACAGAGACTCAATTTCATGCTTCGACACTTCTGATTTAAGACCCTGATTCAACCAGTTCTTAAGCACATGCCTAACTTTAATGCAACTACTCACATGCTTAAAGCCAGGCACGTACTTAAGTGCTCTGCTGAATTGAAGTCTAAATCACCCATCGGAGTATACTGTGCAGTGATTTAGGTCTTGAGCGAGCAAAGCTCTTAAGCACATGCTTATATTTAAACATGTCTGTAGTCTCATTGACCTGAGTAGTTTGAAGCTAAGCACATGCTGAAGGGCTTTGCTGGATTGGGGCCTTAACTGGGACAGAGACAAAGTTGGGTTTAAAGTGAGAAACAGTTGAGCGGCAAGGGGTTCCTCTTGGGCTCAAGCTATGCAAAGGAGTCAAGGAATTGAAAGGCTTTAGTAGTATCCCATTTTCCTGGAAGCCGAGGTCAGATGGAAACCTTTCCTTTCCAGGGAATGCTGCAGTCACAAAGGCACAGGTATTTCCCCTTCAAGGAACCAAAATCGCGAACATCCTTTTGAATGTGCAATGTATTACTGCATAATATTCAGTACCAAATTTCCTCTCTCACACCACTGCCCCCTTCCCTTGAGTGGAGTATAAATCTTTGTGGCTGGAGAGAGATTTGTTTCCTGAAATATGTAATATAAAGATTGTATTGATCCAAAACAGCTTTCTGAGAATGGGACCAGGATGACGTGCACACAGAATCACAGATACATTAGGGCAATGTAGAGGTAGACTCAGAAAAACCGAATGGTAACAGTAAGAGCTGTCCATGAGGATTAGCTACTGAGTGGTCAGATAGAGGTTGCTGTTTTACTTCTATTTAGTTTGAGTGAGGATACAATATCTGGGGTGAAGTTTGGGACTAAATGAAGTATGGACCCAAACCTTTATTCAAATAAGTAATATCATTGAAGCCAATAGAACTACTAAGGTGAGTAAGGACTACTCCATATGAGTAAGGGACTGCTGAATCCATGGGGCATGCTAAAACGAAGCACTGACATACATGCAAAACTTCAAGCACATAAGTAGTTTTATTGAAATCAAAGGCCCTTGCCACATGCTTAAAGTTACACTCACACTTAAATGCTATCCTGTCTCGGGGCCGATGCTGATAGGTATTTTCCTTTAGAAAAGACCACCACTTGTTTTGTGCTTGGTTGTCTGTATTACGTGATCCTGACTGCACAGCGGATGAGTGTTTCCTGTGGGCATGAGCCGTTTTATGCAGTGTTAACATTATTCCTTTACAAACTGTATTTTATCTTTTAAACTGATTGGTGTCAAAAGGGTGATGGTATCAAGATCTACGTGGAGTGCTCAGGTCACCCAGTAATATATGGTGCCCCGTTGCGTATGGTGATAGTGCCCTGATACGATTTACATTAGCTATTCTTTTTTACCTTGAACTGTAAATTACAGCAGCTGTTGAATTTTATTTACAGCACTTTAACTATTTAAGTAGTTGTGCTCCTAACAAGCGCATGCATATTTATGGAGCTACGGTACCACTTGAGCTCAGCATGATTGAACAATAACCTGGTTTGGTCCTAACAAAGGCAGTACGGAAGGAATTGTGTTAATAAAGACAGTGATGCAAAGAGATAAGGCGCCAGATCCGCAGCTAGTGTAAACTGGTGAAATCCATGGAACTAAATCAGTTTATACCCACTGAGAATCTGATCCAAGGTCAATAAGCAGATATCATTGTGTGCTTTGTCAGGTGACACTTAAAAAAATTACTGTAACATAAACCTTATTATCCTGGGATGGTTTTTTTGAGCGGGGGTGTTGCAGCTTCACAAAGAATTTCTGTCCCTTATAAATGATGTGAAATCAGCATTACTTACTTGGCATAAAGTATAGACATTAAAGAGAGAAAAGACCTTGCCAGTACAGGATTTTTCCTTGTGGCACTACATCTACTGCTTTGTCCAGCCCAGTTTCAAATGACCCCAGCTGATGTCAGCAGAAACTTCTTTGGGAGGCAACCAAGCGAACATAGCAGCAAAAACTTTGATTCCTTTACAACTTTTAAAAATGTTAAATACATTTAGTGCTAGTGAAAAGTATCAGATCTATAGCCCTGTTCTCTAGGAACAAGATAAAGAAATCCTGGCAAATCAAGTATGTTTCTTAACACCTGAGCACAGTTCTCTTGTGTAAATGAGATGAAGCGTGGCCCTGTGGTTGGAGAGCTAGTCTGGGACTTTGGAGACCTGGCTTAAAGTCCCTGCTCTGCTTTAAACTTCCGGCATGACTGTGACCAGTTCAGTTCATCTCTCTGTGCCTCCATTTCCCATCTGTAAGATGGGGACAATAGCACTACCCTACTTCACAGGGATGTGGTGAGGCTAAATCCGGTAAAGATTGTGAGGCACTCAGACGCTATGGTATTGAGGGCCATATAAGTATCTGACAGAAGTAGGCTGCTGCTTATGCATGTGTCAAAGACTGACAGGTGCCATGGCAGCATTAGCAGGGGAATCCTCTTAATTATGGTCTCTCTTGGTACCATTTTTGTCACTGTCTTTTGTACAATCCCACCTCCCTCCAGAATCCCCAGTCTCCAAATATCTCTTGTGGCTGATTTCCCCATCCTTCCCTTTTCCTTGGCAAAATTCATCCACTGTGGGCACTGACCTGAAGTCCAAGACAACGCCACAATGGAGCGCTCGTCCACCACCTCCTGTAGGTGCTATTTGCAGAAACCTTCTTTATAGCTCCGTAGCCACAGAACAACCAGTATAGTTTAGGGAACTTTAGCCCTAGCCGGGTTCGGACTGAAATTTGCTGTTTCTTTTCCTACCAGATGGTGATTCTGAGCCCTGATTCACCTCCCAAGTACATGCAGTTGGGCCCCAAAGCAGAAAACAAGCTCCATCTTCTCCTTAGCAATGTACTGTAAGTGGCTTCCACAGAGTTCTTGGCTTCTGGGAGAGGCAATGCACTGAGAAACATAGCGTTAAAGGCACGTTGCACAGGAAAACATGGGCTGTTACCCTAAGCAAGCATGTGAAATACTGTCTTTGTCTGTATCTGAGCTTCACTTCCAGCCAGGGGCTAAGCTAGAAAGAGATCCAAAAGCAGAGAGGAGCTCCCCAGCATCTCCCTGGACTGGCAAAGCCGTGCTGCTACATAGCTGTCCCTGCGCCTTGATGGGTGTGGTGAAAGCTCCCATTCCTGTTTCAATCTGCCTTAACCACTGCTTCCAAGTCTGAATGTTCTGAGAGCTCTCACTCCCTACCCCTGCTGACGTGTGATCATGGATGCCATAAAACACCACAGCACACCTATGCAGACAGGTGTCCAGAAAAAACAAGACCCCCCTATGCTCCCTAGGAGCAATGTTGACGGTGAGAGAGCTGATGAGCAGCAGTGTTTCATCCTAATGGTTTGTATGCATCTTTTCTGTATTTTATTTCATGTTATACATGTGTTTGGTTCGGAATACCCAAACTGTGAGGGAAGGATGGGCCCGGGCAGCCATATTAGGAAAAGCTGCGGAGGCAGGCAGTTGAAGATTTGCAGTCAGAGTAGGCTGAAGTTTTGCCTGCTTCTCAGCGCAGACTCTTGTGCGGGGAGCTGATTGTTCTCTCGGAGTTCTCCTAGAGTTCTACTGGGGCAGGAGTTACTCTGGAAAAGCTCAGGGTTTCTGCAGCTGATGAGGTCAAAGCAAGTTTTGCCATTGGCGAGAATGGAAGGAGGAGCAGGCCCCTGCCTTCGAGTTCTAACAGCGGGGGGAATCCAAGGCTCAGATCCTCCGTTATTTAGGTGCTAGCAGTGCGTGAGCGCTGGTGACAGGAAGAGGGTTTAACTCACTTTGGTCTAATTAGCTTTAGGGTTCAGTTTTGAGTTTAGTGCTCATCTGTTTTGTTTCCATGTTTTCTTCTGTAATGGGTCTGTTCTGTTCTTAATGCTTTCGGATATTGGTGTAAATAAATCTGTCTCATATTTATTGCCCTGTGAGTGATGTTTTTACTGTACCTATTTTGGTCTGCCTACAGAATATGTTAATTTACAGGAATGGATGAATCAGGGAAACATATGCTGCCACCATGTAGATAACCAAAAAGGGGGCCGGTGATAGTTCAGGACAGCAAAGAAACTGTCAAGGAGACTTTCTAGTGGGGGGCATACAGACCATCACGACAAAGCGGCTGATCATCGTGAGTCATGAAAATAACCTGGAAACTATTTGGATTATTTGCAAACTTTATTTTGCTATATTTTCTTCATTTGTACGAGTTCTCTCATTTTCTCAGCTTCTTTGACTCTTTTCATATCACTGTCAGAGGAATGTTACTTTTAACAGAAAATATTTATTGGATTTTTTTGAATACAGGTATTTTATATGCCCTAAGTATATTGTACAGCACAGTCACCCTCTGCTGATCTCTCCTGCTGCGAGGCACTGGGAAGTAGTGCCTGGTCTTGTTGATTTGTATCTCCGGTATGCAGCTCTGGATCATACATATCCTGTCTGTCTGGGTTTCATACATTGGCTTCATTGTAGTGTGAGACAGGTTACTCAGCTAAACTAATCGGCAGCTTGGTATAATACAGCTTTGAAAATGAGGGTTCAGATTCTGCTCTGTTTGCCCAATATAACCCTAGTGAAGGCGTTGTGACTTGAAACCAGTAAAGTCCATGGGATTGCATTGGCGTAAGCGAGAGCTGCATTTGACCTGATTCCTTCTAAACCTCTGGGCTGGAGCCAGTATAGAGTTTTTACTAAAACCTTACTGAGCAAGTGTGGACTAAAAATCAGGGCCCTCATCATGTGGCCCTATATGATTTAAGAACAAACTTCTGCACACAGTCAGGATTGAGGCTCCCTTGTGTTAGGCACTGTACAAACACACGGAGACTGTACCCCAGCCCTGACAAGCTTGCAATCTAAATAGATAAGACAGAGAGGTGGGGAAAAGGAAAGGTTATTTATTATCCCCATTTTGCCCCACAATTACTGGCAATTGCTCAAAAGGATTTAATCAGGACGGCTGAGTCACTACAGGTATTTTGAAAGTATATCTCCCCAATACAGTATAAATCATTATTACCCATCTCGTGTATTACATTTTGCCTGGGGATGTCAAAGGGCTTTACAAAAGAGGTCAGTATCACAATCTCCTTTTTACAGATGGGGAAACTGAGGCACATAGTGATTAACTGATTTGCCCAAGGTCACACAGGAAGTCTGAGCCAGAGCTAATAACTGAACTCAGATCTCCTGAATCCCAGTCCAGAAGCGTAACTGCGAGTTCATACTGTTTTGAAGTGAGGGCATTGTAATCTAGTGGAAAAAGCAGCTTGAACTGACAAAACTCATCTTTTGTTCCCCATTCTCCCCCATTCATTGACTGCAACGAAATAATGGCCCAAAATGATTTTTTTGAAAGCAGTTTAAAAAAATTATCTGTTGGACTGAGATACCCTCTGTGCCTTATTTCTGCCATGAGCCAATTTTTGCAAGTGATTTATAACCCCCCCTTAGGTCTCGGGGTTTATAATGGAGATGCTGCCAGACCCTTAACTATAGCATTCTGCAATGCAACTCTGTAATACAATGAACAATATTCATGAATCTGCCATAATGTTGGATATTATCACTCATTACCATTGTACGAAAGGGATGATTAAACTAATAGTTACTGAGAGACATTTCTGCTGACAGGAGGCAATGATTAGAATAAACTGACTTCAATATACATTTAGAACTGGGAATAATGGGATGTGGCAGGAAGCCAATAAGCGAACATGGCCCGCAGCTCTGATCAATGAATTACCCTTTTTTCCCTTTGCCACAGTACATGGTGTTTAATGAAAAATCAATAGCCCCCTGTAATTCAAAACTGTAATCAATCGTTTGACCTGAAGCTTTCCTTCCCCCCGCCCTCCCTTGCAGGGAAGATGTCTTAACCGACGACACAGTTCATTTGCAAAGAGCAGTACTTCACAAGGCACACAGAAGGAACCTGACACAGGACCACAGTGATTTATACCTGCCGCAAAATATATGGAAAAACTGTCCTGAGGAAGTACATTGGGTACGGCCACAACCTCCCTCATCACTCTCCCTCGCCTTAGATTGGGAGATGACAGGAAAGCTTTTTGTTTTCCCCTCTCCCTCATACTGCTCACCGGGAGGAGTCTTTTCAGAGCTGGCCCCAGGGTGCTCACTGCCTTAGGCAAACTGGGAACTATTGGCCCCCTTTGCAGGCGGCAGCCACTCCCGCAGCCAAGAGTCATGAAACGTTTTTGCTGCCTCAGGCGACCGCCTGTTCTGCCTGTATGAGAGAGCTGGCCCTGCCCCCCGCCTTATTAGCACAACCTGGCAAAGAGAACACCAGCTATAAGAAGAACTCTGCAGGGGATCGGCCTGGACTTTTCAGGAGTAGCTTGCAAACTGGAGATGGTCGCTTTTAGTCGGTGCCCTGCTTAGGTTGTCCAGTGTGGGGTCACATCAGGAGAGGCCTGTTATGTCACTACGAATATGTTCATTTTCTCATTTGATGTTTTGCCTTCATTAATAATGAAGGCTCAGAATCAATATTGCAGTGCTTCATGCATCTTCTAGTTCCTCCTTGCATGCACAATGCTGGAGCACCGTCCAGCTTAGACAGGCACTAGAGAAACGTTTCATAGGCTGCAGGCGGTGTATTTTACCAGCAGTCATGACAAACATTGGGCTGTTACAGACACGCCTCTGACGTGGCAGGTGAAGCGGCAAAAGTTACAGTTGGGAGGGGGTTGAATACTTCGAGCCAGATCCCCCCTTGTGTAAACATTGACTTCAGTGCAGCTTTGCTGATTTATATTAGCTGAGGATCTGGCCCATTAAGCCTGATTCTTGTCTCAGTCACGTTGGCGTAAATCAGAAGTCACATCAACTCCATTCCGAAACCAGTATAAAAGTGATGTGAGTGAGAGACTAACCAGGCCCACTGTGTAACTTGGGATACACTGGGCCATGCTTTATAACCACAGAAGCGCTGGGCGGATTGTATACCTTCAGACTGCATAGGAGTACATTTTAAAAGCATGAACAAAAGAATGGAGGAACTCCTGTGCTGGAATAGACACAGTCCATCCAGTCTGGCATCCTGTCTCCAGCAAGCACCAAGACCAGGTAATGCAGAGACAAAGATGGAATTCCCACATACTCTGCCTACTTATGTAATTCAGGTTTCAGAGTAACAGCCGTGTTAGTCTGTATTCGTAAAAAGAAAAAAGAAAAGGAGTACTTGTGGCACCTTAGAGACTAACCAGTTTATTTGAGCATGAGCTTTCGTGAGCTACAGCTCACTTCATCGGATGCATAGCATATCGTGGAAACTGCAGAAGGTCTTCTGCACGATATGCTATGCATCCGATGAAGTGAGCTGTAGCTCACGAAAGCTCATGCTCAAATAAACTGGTTAGTCTCTAAGGTGCCACAAGTACTCCTTTTCTTTTTTCTTTTTATGTAATTCAGTATCACAGTGGAAGTTTCTTACCTGATCTTAGCTGGTGATCATCTTATGCCTTGAAGCTTGAGAACTGGTCTCTCTTATAATGCATAATACATCCCGGGGCTTCATGGGGCTAACATTTACCTCACTGTGGGCCAGATTCAGGTCTCACACAGGTGTAACTGCATTGGCTTAAATGAAATTGCTCCTGATTTATGCCAGGCTAAATGGGAAGAAGACTCAGATCTGGTGTTTCAACAGCACCTTCTTCAAAGGACATAAAGAAGCCGATTAGCAGCAGTTGTAATAGCTCAAAGGGTAACTTGTTCCCATGGATCATTAGTAAAATCATCCTGTCAGCAAGTCCTGGAAAGGACATTTTGGAAGGCTACGGTTTTATTTTTAAGTATGGGGATACATATAGATATATATAAAGCATGAAACATCAAACCATAATAAAAGGGTCAACTGGAGTTTTCAGACAAAGCGATAAATAGAAGGAAGGCTCTGTATCAAGGCAACTCTCTTTGCCCTCTATTTGCTTGATTCTGCTAAATTCCTTCCACCAAGTAGCAAAATCAAACATGGAACCATAGAATAGGATCACAGGAATCAGAGATGGCAAAGACCAGCAGGTCATGAAGCTATTCTCCCTGCCATGGTAGGCTTGTTCCTAGCATTACATACGCTGATGTTTTCTCCAGTCCACTTTTAAGTGACCCCTCTTCCCTTGTGAGGCTATTGGTTCTCACTAGAGAGCAGAGTTCCCCGAGTATTCAGCAGAGTACCTCCTCCCTTTATAAAAAAAAATCACCTCTTGTGCCACCCTAAACAATTCTCCTCTATTTCTGATCCCCTATTGGAGTCAATGCAACAAAGATTAATTAATTCAACTAAAACTTACTCCACCCATCCAGGCCATTTCCTGCTGGTGCCGAACATCCTCTGTGCCATGCTCGCTTGGGCTATTCCTCAGCTTCTATATTTCTTCCCCTCATACCATTTGTCTTGGTGCACGGGGGGAAGAGAGCAAGCGCGTTTCTTGGGTTTGACGGATCCCTTCTGCTCCTGTGGCTGCTGCTTCTGCTGCTTTGCCTCCTTGCTGAATGCCTAATTTCCTGGCCTGGATACAATTCCCGTCCCTCAGCAGGAGGCTGGGCACATGAAGTATTGCCAAGCGACACTTCCCAATAGATCCTGCATGCCACAACTTTTGTTTGGTGTCTCGTGCTGCAGTGTTCTCCTTCACAGTAAACTGTGTGGGGCATTGTTTGGCATGTTTCAGATAGCAGGGTAGATGGATGGGACATGTCTTAAAACAGGCATGGACCCAATCTGATTAGCCAACACACACAGATAGATAGTGTTTTCCCAAGGGCTCTGGGCAGGAGTCGGGTTGTTATAGAAAATCTTATGCCATATCTGTCAACAAGTCTCTGTCCTTTAACAACTGTAATTCCTTGACATATATCCCTTGACGCACTCGCCAGATCCTCCGCTGGTGTAAATTGGCAGAACTCCATAGGTTGATTTATACCAGCTGAGGATCTGGCCCCTTGAATCTCTCTCCCCTTTTCTCTTGCATATGTTTATAGAAATGTTTCTGATTTGGGTTAAAATTAAGGTGCTTCTCTCTCCATCCTCCTTTCAACATTGCTTTGCCTTTAACGAACACTGGCTTTCGATGGTGTATCTAAGCAGCTCCCTCAATTGCAATATCTGATATGGTTTGAAGAATAGCTGCTTGCATTTACAGACTAATCTTGAGTTGTGTGGGGAGGGGTGGGAGGAAGCGGATCCTGTAGGAGTAGGAAGGGAGTCCTATGGGCATACATTTTTTTGCTTTAAAATAGGGCAATCGGCCTAATGTGCTGTATGTGTGAGGAGAGCAGAAAGGAAGGGGAGTTTCCCTTGTTAAATATTTACCATTGGCTTATAGATTTCTAAGCCTTTCTGTCCATGTATTGACTTGGATTCCAGGTGTAACACAGCATGTACTCTAGATCTGTTGTGTACTGATTTGCACTGGTGTAAACTATGGCATGGTTTAGTGTAGGAGAACCATTCTTTAAACAGTCTTGTCTGTAGGCCCTTCAATTGCAGGAAGGTCTAAAAGGCTGCTTTTCTGCAATGACCATAGGAGATTCAAACTGTGAGCAGGAAGAGTGGATTTCACCCAGAAAGAACATCCTCCAGAATAATCAGTTTACTTGCCCCTGGAGTTATTTCCAAAGTATCACTAAGAGCTGAACCCTGCAATAGCAAAATTCACACGTTTTGCTCTTCTCGATTGACTTTTAAGCACATACTTAGAGCTTTATTACCAGTTGAGTCCAGAGGCAAGATTAGTGATGCTGTGGGTTGGGATGCCTCAGAGGCCTGGAAATGGGATACAGTGCCCTTCGTTGCTAGCATACTGGTTGAAATGGGGCCAGTTTGGTAGTGATAGTGCATCATTTAAATCAGATGGCTGCTGTATGTGAAATGTGTTGGTATTCTCAGTCTCACACATAATGGGCCAGATTTACAAAGGTATTTAGGTGCTAAAGAGGCAGATCGATGCCTATTGAGAAGATGCCAACCCTCCTTAATTATCCCTAATCCTCCTGATTTTTACATTAGATTACAAAATTACTAATTTAAATCTACACAGTTTGCAAGCAAACATGCACACACATAATATAGATATGCATGTGTGCTTGCAAAATTTGATATAATAAATAGCGTGCGTGTCACTTGGACCCAGCAAACACAGCAAATGCCGCTGCGGACACAGGAGGCGTTCTTCTCCGCTCCCCCATGGCATGAACGCAGATTGTGCAGTGAGAGTCTCATAGGAGGCAAGCCGGGGCAATTTTGAATGAGTTGGGGGCGCTGCTGGGTTCACCACACAAGCCACAGGCTGAGTGTTGTGTTCCAGCTGCCTCATGTGGACCCTCCTGGACTATGTCAACGTGCTCCAGGAGGATCCACCCGGGGCAGTTGGAGTGGAACATGTGGCCAGTGGCTTGGGAGGTGAATCTAGTGCCCCCACACTACCGACAATCATTGTGGCTTGCCTTGCTGCGCAGTGTGCTGGGGAGGAGGTGCTGGAGGGGCAGGAGGCAGCGGTGGAGGAGGAGAGAGGGAATGTGACAGAGGAGAGAGAACAGGAGGAAGATCATCCAGGAAGGGTATCCAGACCTGGTCCTGGCCAAGGTAATTGAGGCCCTAAACTGCATAGGAGGGCAGCTTTCCTAGTGCTGATCCTCCCCTTTTCTCAGGGTGGGGATCCACGGGCACAACGAATGGGGATCAGGGACCCAGCCCCCCCCTTGTCCCTAGCCAGATGGGAAGGGGGGAGAAGGCAGTCCAAACTCCCCAATTCCTAATTTTTTTCATAAATTTGCCTAAAAATCTTGGAGCAAGGGTGGCATCTCCACTAGTAGGATTTTCCAAAGTACTTAAGTAGGTTAGGCTATTACCTGCCATTGAAATCAATGGGAGTTAGGTGCCTAATTCACTTAGATAAGTGACCCTCCCCCTCATAAAAATCACCATCAGAGCTGGCAGAGGACGGCATGGGCATGAAGAGTGAAATACCCTCCCAGCTGGCAGTGGTGAATGCTGCTGGGGCGGTGCGGGGAAGCATGCAGTATTGCTGTAGGGGTGGTGCCCATTCAGTGGGGAAAGAGAGGGCTGCAGTTCTGAAAAAGGTCCCCGTGATATCCTTAGCAATGTGTCACTGGTCTGTCAGAAGTGGGCAATGATTCCCTGAGTATTGTGTGCCGGTGAAGAGAGAGACACCGTATACCACCATCCTGGTGGGATGCTATCACGACATGATCTCTTCTTTGAGGGATAACTTTACTTGCTACTGTGCCTTCTTCACAGCAGGACCCCTGTCAAGGCTGAATCCCCACTCTGTCACTCTGCATGCAGAAGTGGGGCCCTCAAGGATTTTAAAAATCAATACTGGCCACTCCAGGCTTGAAACTCCCAAGGTTATAGATTTTCTCTGACCTTAGTTTGGTAAATGCTGCCACCACCCAAATGAAACAAAACCTCCTTTGAACCCAGAAGGGGGAACATGGGAATTCCTCCCTGTGGGGTACCCTCAAACCCTTTCACCCTCCCCTCAGGGGAAGAGCTGAGAAAGGAAACAAAGGAAATTAGCTGTGGCTACCAGCTGATCAAACAACATGCATAAACCTCTTAGGACACCAAAAATCCAATCCTGTTCTTAAAAAAGTTAAATTTTATTAAAAACAAAAAGAAAGAAAATACGTCTGGAACGTAGGCTTTTGCTAGGTTTTAAGAGAGCAATTCCAAATCAAGCACCCAAAATAGTTTTCTTGGGGGTTCAGCTTAAAGGTTACAAGCAAACAAAAGCATCTGGGGTTAGCCCAGAGGAGATCCACAAGCATTGAGAAATAAACCTGATCGCATCTAGCTAAACATTCTGATCTACTTACACCTTTGGGTTGTTAAAAGTAGTTCTAGATATGATCTGATGATTTTCATGTCTGGTTCAAACTTTAAACAGCATTCCTGCTGCCCCATATCTTCAGCCCAGAGAGCAACAGACAAAAGAAAAGTTTCTTTCCCAATTTTAAAAAGTTCTACCTTCCCATTGGCTCTTTTGGTCAGGTGCCCACTTTTTTCCCCTTTACCTGGGGGACTTTTTAACCCTTTACAGGTAAATCAAGTAAAGAACAGCTACCAAGAGGGATTTTACAGCTAACTGGTTGGCTGGGTGTTTATCAAAGGGAGCTATCCCCCATTTTATTTATCACAACCCCCTTTTCCATATTGGCTCTATGATGAGGGTCCCTTTCCATCTAGCCAGGACCCTCCTCCCACTTAGCAAAAAGGAAAGGACAGGGCGGTTGTGACCCCCTGACACCTGGTTTCTACCTTGTCTGGGGACGCAAAGGCCAGGCAGAGACTTAGTGGTCTAGAGGTTCCAGTTGAAATTGGGATTTCATTTCACTAGGCACTGGAAAAGCAGACAGTGAGAGTTAGTCCCTGCCCTGAAGAGTTTACAAGATGAGCTTTATGGCTAATAAGACAAAAGGTGGGAGAAGGTAAATAATTGTCACCCCCCATTGTATGAATGGAGAACTGAGGCACAGGGCGATTACGTGGTACTAATGAAAGCCAACCCTTGCAGCCTTTGCTTGATACTCCTTGCCCAAGCTAAACAGCCGGTGACTTCCATGGTGGTTTTGTCTGAGTGAGGACTGTGGAGTTTGGCCCACCCAGGTTAGCTGTCTGATTTATACTGAAGAACAATGGCAACTCTAAAGGGTAAAGCTCACCTTTTCAGAAAGCTCCCTACCCATACCTTTGTTGGATCCAGTCACCCCTCTGCAATGATCTAATTAGCTACTTCCCACAGCAGGGTGTGCCCTGGTTAGCATAACCGGGGGAGGGGGCAAAAAAAAAATCAAGCAGGAAGAGAAGCAATGACAGCACCAGTCTGGGCATTAAAACATCATTCTGTGAACAGAGCCTGGGAGTTTGCAATAACACTGCAATCTTTTTCATGGCAGTTTGTCAGGCTTCTACTGGAGCAACTAGGAGCTCGCAAGCTGCAGTAAGTATACTCTGTATCACAATTATGTAGCAGACTGTGTCGTATCCTGAGTTCATTTGCTAAACAAAAAAGGCCAGGTCTTCAGCTGGTGTAGACTGGCTTAGCTCTGTTGATTTCAACGGATGGAGCTCTGGTGAGCTGCAGCAGCTGGGGATCCCGCCCAAAGTGATTCAGGGGTTTCAGAGAGAGAGAATGCTGAGTCTGTGTTTTTACCTTCTGGTGGCTGAGTCCATTAATTGATTTCTATTTTTTTAAATACTATTTGTTAATTCACATGGTGTATTTTGCTCACCAGGTATGTGCATGGCTGTATGGTGCGACTGCAGCAGTCTGATGTGGTGCAAGGAATGCCACATCATGTGAGACATTTCATCTCCATGAGTAATACAATTACTCTGGTAAATGAATACAGTACATCCAGGAGAGATTCAGAGTTTTGATCGGTTTTGCTAGCCACAACAAATGTCATTGTCTCCCCCCCCTTTTTCTGGTCTTCCTGACACATTGTGGTCCCCCCTTTTTCTTCTCCCCCTTTCCCTTAAGTAGAGCTGACACAGATCAATACCTTTGATGGAAAGTAATAATCAGGCCTATTAAGTGACAAAGGTTTACTCTGTAACAGCTGTGCTGGCGGGAGAGGAGAGCTTGTCTGACTAATGAATCATGAAACAATCAGGCAGTAGCCATTTGTGTTTAGATCTGTAAATATGGTGTGGTTCAAGTGCCAGACCATCTCCAGCACTCCAGCTGGGGGCACAGATGGTCCACATTCAGAGCAGCACAAGTATAAAGAAAGGGTCCCCCCTCCCCCCCCATCCCATACTGCACCTCTCTGAGAAACAACTCTGCTAGCTTCAGGATAAACTTGTGTCTGTGAGAGAGAGGCCTAATGTTGGCCTTTCAGATTGCATTGCAGCCAGCAACATGCATTCTTGTTTGCTTAAAAAAAAATTGCCAGTAAAATTCTCCTCTTCTACACACTGTATAATGGGACTCTATTTTTATGGCTATATGCGATTTTTTTGTGTGCCACACCAGCACAATCTTATGCTCTTTTACACACCTCTTAATTCTCTATTAACAGATTTCCTATTTCCTTCTGCATGGTACAGTGCCCTTAGCTTTCAACTTCTCAAAAACAATGGAATGGTGCATCAAGGAATCAAAACTCAAATCAGCACAGACCCAGAAACAGAGAGAAAGAGACTGTGTGTGTGAATAACATCTAGTGTAAACTTGCACAGTCCTCCATTGAGTTCATCTGAGAATCTAGCCCTCGGTGTTAATTGTGCTAAAATATACATGACTCTCCCCGTTACCTGTTATGAAAAGCTGCTGGTCTTAGCTGACTGAAGATACTTCTAGGCTCCTCTTTCAAGAGCCAACATCAAATGCTTTTTCACCTACACAGAAATCAGTTTTCAGAGTAACAGCCGTGTTAGTCTGTATTCGCAAAAAGAAAAGGAGTACTTGTGGCACTGGAAATGGCCCATCTTGATTTTCATACACATTGTAAGGAGAGTGGTCACTTTGGATAAGCTATTACCAGCAGGAGAGTGAGTTTGTGTGTGTGGTTTTTTGAAAAAGGGGGGGGTGTGAGAAAACCTGGATTTGTGCTGGAAATGGCCCAACTTGATTATCATACACATTGTAAAGAGAGTGGTCACTTTGGATGGGCTATTACCAGCAGGAGAGTGAGTTTGGGGGGGGGGGCGGAGGGTGAGAAAACCTGGATTTGTGCTGGAAATGGCCCAACTTGATTATCATACACATTGTAAGGAGAGTGATCACTTTAGATAAGCTATTACCAGCAGGAGAGTGGGGTGGGAGGAGGTATTGTTTCATGGTCTCTGTGTATATAATGTCTTCTGCAGTTTCCACAGTATGCATCCGATGAAGTGAGCTGTAGCTCACGAAAGCTCATGCTCAAATAAATTGGTTAGTCTCTAAGGTGCCACAAGTACTCCTTTTCTTTTTATTAAAATTAATGGAGTTACACCAGCATAAAACTGGAGAAGTAACACTGTGAGGAGTCAGCCCCCAAGAGTCTCTATCTGATGTGTCTGTGCCACCAATGGGTTAATTTTCTATTGCATTTGTCTTTTTGTACACTGGTGGGTTTATTCCACTAACAGCATTTCTATTAAAAAAAACTTTATAGTATTGCAGGGTATAGTTGGAGGAGCATGCAAAAGTATCTTTCTTTTTACCTCTCTGTTCCTTTGTATGCTCTTTGTTTGTCCTGTGTTTGTACAGTGCCTAGCACAATGGGGTCCTGCTCCAGGCCTGGGGTGCAAAGGTGCTGTGACAATACAAATAATAAATAATATGACTCTATGTGACTACGGTGAAGATCAGCCAGCAGGGGGAGCTGATGAGCAATTTGGGCTGTAAGCTCCTCTTCAAACCTGACAATACTAGGCAAGCTTTGTATTAGAGTTGGGCAAATAATGGATTTTTCAGGTTGCTGGCAATTCCAAAACATCGGGGGGCGGGGGGGGGAAGCATTTCAGGTTCAACCAACACTTTTCTAAATTGGAACTTTTGGGCATATTAAAAGGTGGGGAAAAAATTGTGTCAGGTCAAACAAACCGTTTTGTTTTGATTTTGAGCATTTTAAAAAAAAATTAAAGGGAATCTCCACATACCTTGCAAATAAAAAAAAAATCAAAACATTTCATTCTGAAAATGGCAAAGCAAAACGTTTTCGTTTTTCAGAACTGTTGGGGGTTTTCTTCAAAACAAACACATCAACGAAATCAACGTGAATTTGCAAAACGGTTTGGTGATGCTGAAGCTGCAGTTTTGCAGAAAAATGTTTTGATGGAAAAATGACTCACCGCGCTACCTGACACATTGTTTTCTCCTCTGATTTTTGTTTTGATATTTCTTTATTCGATGTTTATTAAATTAGCCAATTTCTCTGCTACTTGTCCTCGGCGGCCGTTACAGTGGTAGTCATCAGCCCATTCAAGAGCTGTCCGGATACTGTGGAGAATCTAAACCTTAAGGGAAACATTTTTCCAAAGGCTACAAATCATGCTCTAGCTGTGCCTTGCAACTCGGTCCATGCCAGCTATGATCTTTTGCTGTCTTGCACCTTGTGTAGGTATTTGCAGCTCTGCAAAGTGAGTGCAAAATGCTACTGCCCGTATAACTGAAATGGTGATGCTTTATGGTCACTTTGTCTTTTGCTTTTTAAATAACTACACAGAAGACAAGACTGCACAAGCTGATGTAGACCATTTTTGTCCATCACAATCTAGGTGTACGCATGGTAGGTTTTGCCTATCTAAATTCTAGCTGCTCCTGCTTTGCACTCAGTTTGGAGACAAAAAATGTGATGGGAGTGTGTAAGTGAGAATGTAACAATTGCATTTGGGAATGCAAAGCTGTTCATGAGCAATCAAGAAGCCATAGGACAGGTCCTCAGTTAGTGTAGGTCAATTAGCTTCAATGGAGCTCCATTGCTGGCCCTGTGCTTTGAAAACCTGGCCATGGCTGATTCAGCTGTTTTCAGTGTTATTGCTACTTAAGGCATAATTAACAGCAAGGGGCATGGGAAGCGCTTGGAAAATTCCAGTGTGGTTGATGTCCCAGTCATTGCAATTCTCCTGCCTAGAGCTGTAACAGACTTTGATTTCTGGACTCCCTGGAACAGCAGGTCCAGATCCTGCCTGGGCTCCCTGAGCCTTTTATCTTTCCAAAGTAGAACCAGTGGGCCCGATCCCCGTCTCACACCAGCGTCGCTCCATTCTTGTAAGAGATGTGACTCTGGTCACCAGTGTGAAAGTGGAAAGAGACTCAACGAACCCTAGGATGTAATAAAGTGGTCATCAAAGGGTTAACTCTGTTACTCAAAGTATTATGGGTTGGAGCTATGATTCCCCCCCCCCACTTCCTCTTGAGTTGGTGGGTGTTTTCCACCATCTGTTTGCAATGTAGGAAAATAAAGCAGCACGTTCCCAGCCTGCAGCACTGTGAGTAGAGCCTGTTTCCCTTTACAAAACCGTGAAATGTCCTCTCTGGTGGCCTCTTGGAGGACGCCTTAAACCTGAGTGAAGCATCAGGCTCTGTGGTGCTTTTCATGGAAAAGAGTGTTTGCTCCACGGTCTTTAGCTTAGATGTATTGGCTGGCTGCTTCCTGCCACACCAGAATTAGCTGCATTTTGTGGACTGGCTCAGATAAAAGAAGTCACTGGTCACCTAATCGTTCTGTGACTACCACAATCTATCAATGAGCTTCTCAAAAATGAGTCAGAACGACAGAGAGGGAGATGTGTTATGTCCTCCCTACTGCTTGGGAAAGCCACATCAGTGGGAGGGAGTCAATATAAAAACAAATTGTACGGGTGGTGATGAATGGGTTACGGGCTGGAAGGGATCAAAGTCTAAGAGAAAAATTAGCAACCAAAGTTAAAAGGACAGCGAGAGCATGAAAATATATGAAAATTAGTGTCAGGAACTGTGCTGCTGAAACCTGTGGGCCAGAGCTTCAGGTGCTGTAAATGGAGTTGAGTGGCGCTCTGCTGATTTCCAGCAGCTGAGCATTAGGCCTGTCTCTGCCAGCAGTTATGTGGTAGGTGGTTAGGTTTTGTGCAATGCCTGGAACACAAGCAACAGGTTGTGTGGGTTTGTTTGTTTTTATTGGTGCTTGGATTTACTTCTGTGATTGACTGAGTTTAATTTTGAACAAAGTGAAGCAGCAATCCTAAAACTGGAGGGGGAGGGAAATGGAAATGAAATGCAGATAATTTATGAAATAAGGCAGCTTGTCACCTGGAATAGTCTCTGCTTTGAACATGGAAACAGTTGTGTCATGGTCCCAGACATGATAAACTTCACTGCAGTGTATTTAAAAACAAACAAAGCAATGAAACAACAAAACAGTCAACTAGAAACAGTGACATATTTACCCAGGTGAGTTCGAAAGTTGCCAATGTGATCCTATCAGTAGCTTGAGGGCTGCACTAATTTGCATAAAATGGAGCATATTACAAACAGCCTTGGGGCAAATTCTGTCCTCTGTTGTGTTGCTGAAAATCCAGAGAAACTGCAGGGGTGGATATATACCCTGTAATTGAGAGTAACATCTGGCTTCTTTGTCCTTAATACAAAGGTTCCGCTTGTGAAGACTACAGATCCCAGAATGCAATGTTATATCTTGATTTGAATGACAGTGACCTAGAACCATATTAGCAGAATTCTATGAGCTCATTGTGGTCTGTATACTGCCCTGTATGAAACTAAGTCAATGCCCCCCCCCCCCCAAAAGCCCCTATGTTAATGCAGAGTTAATATTGCTTGATTGTATGTCACTCCCTAAGCAGAATGTTGAGCTGAGCAAAGCTCAAACTTCTGAAAATCAGCAAATGCAGAGTTAAGGCTGCCCATGCAACCTTAACTGTCCTCTTTCAGCAATGCCCCAGTATGCCACATTAACACACCACAGTTTTACTCTGCCAGCCTCACAGTTCACCTCCTTTTACAACCTGTTCACTCTCTCCCACAGGATTCTATCTAACACGGAAAGGAAAATAAAAGTTGGTCATGCCACTTTCCCTTTGTTCTCCTGCAGGTCGCTATAACGAAGGGCAATTATTTCTCTATGTTCCAGGTGTGGTCAGTTTGTGATTGCTTTGCTTTATCTATGGCATTTTTGATCACTCAAGCTCATAAAGTAAGTCCAAGAGTCTAGATTCTGATCTCACCCAGTGGAAATCATCATTGATGTCAATAGCATACACTAGTCTAAAACTGGGGTAAGTGATATCAGGCTCTAGGAATCTGTTCTAGATTTGGGTCACGCTAAATGTTAGAATCCATTCTCCCTTTCTTTTAGGGAAGGGTAAGAGAAAAACATCTTCAGGGCAAGGATAGTTGACTGACCTTTGTCAATAGAATCCACAAGTGGAAAGTTATTTATTGATTACAAGAGCAAATTTCTAATTACTCCCCTGTCTCAAGTGATGGAAAGTGAACTGCACGGTACTGGACTGAGGATATATTTCATCTCATTATTTAAACAGAGAAAGACTACACTCCTGGTCACGCATGGAACAGGAGGTAGTATACACCCCTGCAGCGACAACAGGTCACATCCTCAGCTGCTGTGAATTCCTGTAGCTCCCCTGACTTCGGTGGAGATATGCTGCTTTACACCAGCTGAGGATCTAGCCTGATATGTCTGGCCCTGCAGACTCTTTAGTGTTGCTAGCTCAAGAAAGCACAAGTGGGGGGGGGGGGGGGGGGAGGGAGGCAGAGCAATAGTGGGTGACAGAATGGGATTTTTTTTTTAAAAGCACTGTTATTTTGTGTGACAAAAGAGAAAGTTTCCCCAAACCCTAAGAAATACGGATTTCGAAGACTTCAACAATACTTCTATTCTTTCCAAAAATCACATTATATCCCACCTCATTTAAGCTATTGAATGGTTGTGTCATGCAAAGAGAAAGAGTGGAGGGGAAGGGGGGGGCAGGGAGACACCCAAACTGTCTCCACTAGATCAATGCAATCAATAAACATCACAAAGGTAATTATTCTCTGATTTAAGACCTCTGTGTGTGTGTGTGTGTGTGTTTTTTGTTTGCTTGCACTGACTAAAATGCTTGAGGCAAAAAAAAAAGGGGGGGGGGAGAAAAGTTTTAAACTTACATGAAAATAATTTCTCTGGGAAATTGTTTTCAACCCCCGACCCCCTTTTTATTGGTGTAATGACTTTTTTCTTATGAGCAGTGTTTAATTTTGCTTTTTGAGGGCACCTTCTTAGGAAGAGCGATCAGGGCTGTGCACAGCTGGCTTTTGAAAATTGAGTTTCTACTGAAACTTCCCTGCTATTATCTTGACAATCATATTATTTATCAAAGCATGCAAATATTAGGGATGACAATGAACGCTCACTGCAGGGAAGAGCAGAGCTTGGCCATAAATGGGAGGGGGCCCACTAACAATTGTGCCCCCTGTTGCAAAAAGCTATAATTTAATATTCTCATACTAGGAGTCTCCACTTTCCTTGGTCTGTATAAAGCCACTGAGTGCATTGTTTCCCTTTGGCCAAACCACAAGGGCTGTTCCTTGAATGTTCTGCAACACTTCAAACAGAGGATCATGCTGATAATGGCTTCAGGGCAGGATTTTTTGTTTTGCCTGGGAGTACACGATTTAACTGTTAAACTGAGCTAGGCCTCTAGCTTTTGAATAGAATTTTATTTCAAGGTTGCTGTAAACTTGCTAGTAGATCAATAGTTTTTCTTCCTCTGCAAAGCCTCAAAATAATACAGAGTAGATAATATTTAAGTTGCTCTTTATATAGTAACCATTAACTACTCGTTACGTGATCTGGATTTCTCCCTCCCCCGCCCCATATTTACTCCCACATCTAAAATAGTCTCGTATATGTCAGATAGTGTTAGAATATATCATTTTTAAAGGCACAACAAACAAACTCGGCAAGTCAGTCATTTATTGGATTTTAATGGCTAGTCTTATCTTTTTGGCAAAATAGGCTAGCATGCATAGTGCAGCGGGAACCCCATGCCTTCCTGGAGGGGTTATCCTTCAGAATTCGTTTAGATTGTATTCTTTTTTTAACCCAGTTTTGATTTGTAAATGGAAAACTATGCACAGAGAGGAGACTATGATAAATTGAGTTAAATTGGCTACCCGATGAGTTTTGGTGTAGGATGGGGCAGTTTATTCAAATCCCATCCTTCCCCCTCCCACATCCTGGAAACTTCTAGATTGAATAAGAATAAACCAATTGTGGTGAACCGGAGATCTTGTGCCAAATCCAGATCCCATTGAAATCAATAGAAAAACACCTTAGGCTTCAATGGAAATAGGGCTTAGCTACTTATATTATTAGAAGTATCAGTCAGCAGATCTTTATCAGCTGAACCCTGGGGTAGGAAAAGCAGCAGAAGGGAGCTCTTTGAATGACTGGACATTAGTGGCTATGATTAAGAAATATCTTCGCTGTCACTTATGTACATACCACGCACCTGAGAAGATTTTAAGATTGCTGAGGTGACGTTCGCTAATAAACAGTATCTTAGAGCATCGAGCACAAGCCGGAGATTCCCATGACCACAGGGGTCCTGACTCTTGTTCAACAGCCTGGTGGTCTGAACCATCAAGGTCAGAGTGCATCTATTGGTCCGTGCATCTATTGTCTGTGTTCGTAACTTAGTCTGGGGAAAGGGATAATCGTATCTGAGCCAATCTCCACCTCCAGGCTGAACCATTTGAAGCCTGATCATGAATTATTATGGCTAGATATTTATGCTGGGTGGCCATTTGGAGCCAGGGAAGAGGCCCCTTTCTCCAAATGCGGGTACATGGGGCGATGTGTGGGTTAAGTTAGCTGGGGCATCAAGGTTAACACCCTTGATCTTCCTTTGTTGAAAGTTGTGGGATTTTCAGCATTCACAAAGCAGACCTCATCCGAAACCAGCATAGGAGCATCTGCATTTCACTGGGGCTTACTAAAGTGGAGGCACAAGTGTGTGTGTGTCTGTGTGTGTGTGTGGGGCACTCTCAGTTCAGTATAAGGATATTATTCCTTTTATACAGAAAAGAGGGCCTCTACTAGTTCTGTGTGCATGTATCACGGATTACTGTAAACAAGAACAAACACAGCACTTGGAGATGCACACACAAAGATTAACTTATTTGACCTATATGTCATTGGGGAGATGGTTAATTTTTGCTGTGGGCTTCTGCCTACTCTATGAGAGAGAGAGAGAGAGAGAGAGAGAAACCTTGGACTGGATTCTCCCCTCATACATACCAGTGTAAATTAGGATTATTTCTTCTGAACTCGGTGGTGCAATACCAGGTCAAAGCTGAGGTAAGTTTGAAGAGAGCCTGGCGTATAATACTAGAACAAGAAGACACACGTTGAAATGAAAAGGTGGCACATTTATGAGCGAAAAAAGCAAATGTTTTTTATACAATGCAAAATTAACCTGAGGAACTCATTGCCACATTATATTAGTGAGATCAAGCACTTAACGGGATTTATAAAATGATTAGGCCTTGGCAACAGATCCTTAACTGCTGTACATTGGCGTAACTCCAGTGAAGTCAATATACCACACTGTGTATTCATCCTTTATAAATTATTTATGTGATAAGGGATTTTAACAGGGTGGCTTGTTCCTCTTAAACTGAACAGGGAGGGCTGGCCCTTATCAGACTCAGCTGAGAAAGGGTCAGGTGATCCCCATAAGGGCTGGCAGAGCTCAGCTGAGAGACGCTGCAGATGGAAGCTGGCTCCTGCAGTAGGCCCCGAAGCAGGGAGATTTGAGGATAGGCTGTGTCGTCCTTTCAACTTTCAGAAAAGTCTTTGGGAACCCTAGCCCAGGGTGGGCAGAAATGCTTTTGGTTTTGATGTTTTGCCTGAGCTTTATGTTGAAGAGTAAAACTGTGCGGTGAAAGAGACTTGGAGGTGGCAAGTGGGTTGGGGAACAGGCCAGCAGCCGTACAGGAATATAAACTTTCATGCATCTGGGCATAAGCTGACTACTATCTGCTTGGGGTCAGGAAGAAGATTCCCCTGTGAGTAGCCGTTATGGGGTTAATTGTGCCTTTTCAAGCAGTTCATTCACGCCGATGTTGGTGATGGGATGCTAGACTAGACGGATCACTGTTCTGATCCAGTACGGCAATTCCTGTGTTCCTGTACAGTACACAATGGGCAAAATTTAATCTTGGTGTTGTCTCACTGAAACCAGAGGAGTTTCATCGGGAATGAAGTTTGCTGGATAATTTGATGTTTGCCTCTGCTTATGTGGCAATCTCTGCACATGCCTTGGATTCCTGTTCTTTAACATCATGTCAGTCTTGAGGACTGCCTTTTATTACCTGCGTGACATGGGTGGCACTCAATCATGGCTCTGTCATTTAATCTGACTTCCCTTTCAAGGTTGCCAACATTCCAGTTTTTCAAAACCGAACACTACATGCCCCCCTGCCCGTCACTCACTTCCTCCCACCCCTGTTGCTCAATCCCCCCAAAGTCATTCGCTGCTCCCTCCTCCCCCGGGACTCTCTTACTGCCTGCAGAGATGGGCTGGGAGAAGCTCACGCGGAGCCTGCCTGCCTGGAGTGAGAGGCCAGAGCGTGCTGGGGCCCTGGGAGGCTGAGAAGGCGGGACAGGCTGTCACAGGTGGCAAGCCCGGGCGGCGGCCCCACTCCTCAAATGCCATGTGCTGTCAAGAGTCGTCCTCCTCCAACAGCAGCTGCTCTTTCTGCCCTCCTGAAAGTGGAGGCTGATTGTGGTTACGGCAGTAACCGGACTTTTGGTGTCCACTCAGCAGTACTGACCAGACACTGCACAGGTCCCCTTTCAACCAGACTTTCTGGTCAAAAACCGGACACCTGGCAACCCTATTTCCTTTGTGCAGTACCAGACCTCATGTTAAACTAGTGGGACCTGGATTGCCTTCACTGTCACCCTAATGCCCGTAGTTTTCTAATCTCAAGGGTAGGCTTCTGCAATACCTATATGGCTTTCCTGAGAAAACTCTAGGTCTCCAACTTCTGCCAGGTTGCTGCTGCCAGCTGACATCGTACATATTTCACTCCGCTCTCAAGAGCCTTACGCTGGCTCCCTGTCACGTTCTGGATTGATTTGAAGATCACTTTCATGATATGCATGACAGTGTGTGGTTTGAGACCCATGGATCTACGAGACGGGTTGTCTCGAACCCAAGTGCTTTCCTGCACTGTGTGGTGCAAAGGGGAGCCAACTGGAAGTGAGCTGGGGAGAACCATTCTGAGGAGAGTAGAAATGGTGTGGAAGTGCCGCCTTGCCTCTGAAATGATGGCAGCCCCTGCACATGAGAGAAACATTTGGGGGCTCTGCAGGAACTCATGGAGTATGGGCAGCCAGTGAAAGGCGTTTGGGAAACAGTCCATCCACAAGGCATAGTCCCTCTGAGGGCAGAGGCAGTGTGATCTTGTGGACAGGGCATCAACATGGGAGCCATGAGACCTCAGTCTGTCGGTAGCCAGCTGTGCGATCTAGTGCAAGTCACTTCCCAACTGTTTCCTTGGGAATGTTGGCATAACACAAACACCAGCTTGGAGCTGTTCAAACTGGAATGTGGATAAGTACCACCAGGACACGAGGTCCTACCCTGACTTCCACCCACTGCAATCGCACTGGCTGCAGTGGCATTGCACAAGGTGTAAATCAGGGCAAGATTTGGCATGTGGAGTCAGAGCACTAAGGGCTTGATCCTGCACCATTGAAGTTAATGGTTTCAATGGGAACTGGATCTGACTCACAGAAAGCAATAGAAACTATTGGCCCAGTGGTTGCATTTTCCATTTGATATTCTGAAATAGCAATAGAAATAGCAAGTATTAAAATGTTTCCTGCACTCTGATACCAGGGTGATTAGCGTGATATATAAGCACCTGCTCAGGCAAAGACTCAGGAAAGAGCACTATGCAAATATGTTGGGAGCATATTACAATTTTAAGCTGAGAGGAAGTCTGGTCTAGTGCTTACAGCACAGAAGTGGGGAGTCAATAAAACTTAAGTATGTGCTTGAAGTTAAGTGCTTGCTTAAGTGCTTTGCTGAATAGGGATAGATTCCTGAATCAGTGCCTCAGTTTCTTCATCTGTATTATGGAAATAATAATTCTCAACTGTCCCACAGGAGTGTTGTGAGAATTAATGTGTGTAAAATACCTGTCAACCATTGGATGGAAAGAGCTGTGTAAATGCCAGCAAGTAGTTTAAAACTTCTGAGCGGATATATACACTGCTGCCAGCATGGAAAGGGTTAAATGATACGTCACTACTGGGTGCCTGGTCCTATTAATTGGGCTCATTTTCTGTGGCTTGAGCTCAAGGATGTGAAAAAAAGATGGAGTGAAACCAATGCAAAGTGTGGGCTTAAAGTGACTGCTCTACTAAATGTCAACGGCCCAACTAAATATAACCCCGAAAGTAGAATTTATGCTTTGCACTCCTTCTCTTTTTTACTGTGGTGAGGAAAAAACCAGGAACTCAGCGGGCTGTAACTTTAATAGGTCATTCCCGCCAGTGCTTACCTTTACAAAATCCTGATAATACAGGGAAGACAATACAGTGATCAAAAGCAGTGATGAGATTTTTTAGCAGCATTAACCGTCATGACCTAGCAAAATGAAAGAAAATGGTTTAACAGAACTGTCAGATCCAATATAGCTAATAAAGGCATGGATAAATGTTTATTACATACCAGAGACAGATCATTTCTGTACAGAAATTGAGGATGACCTTTACTGATAACTCCTATCTGCCTGATATCCTGAATAAGAAAAAGAGAGAGGGAGAGAGCTGCGCTTTTGCTGATATTTATGAAAGGTGGGAAAAAAATTACAATTTGCAGATGACTTTTTTTAGAAGTGGGCTATCGTGAAAGCAAAGATACAGAACGTTTATTCGGCCCAAGGGATTTCAGGGCATTTGTTTGTGTCATGAGTGAAATGAGTGTGTTCAAGTTGGGACCCTCATTAGTTCATTTGTCATTTCATATATATGTATATGTACTATGTGGGTAGGCGTAAGTCTAGGGGCCTGATTCCCCACTTCCTTACGCTTGTTGTATTCCAGTGTAGCAAGTTACCAACTGGAGTAAATTGGTGGTAAATCATTTCCCTACCAGCCAGATTTTTAGGTACTCAGCACCCACAGATTTTCAAAAGAGGTTGGCACCCAACAGCTCCCATTATGTTGACTTTTATGACCTGACTTCCAAAAGAAAATTCTCACCTCTTCTTTTGGTGCGTAAATGTGAATTGAGCTCCTTTGAAAATTACACACAACCCTCCCTCATGTTACAAGACCATTATTGAGGTTGCAAAGTCAACCACTCAAAAGGAAAATGTCAGCATTAGGGTTGCCTGGAGCACGCTCAGTGAAGGTGGAATTTTCAGGGATTTTAGCTGCTAAAATTGAAAGTCTCTATTGAGCATGTGCAGATTTTGATTTTTTCAGTGTCCTCTTATAACTTGGCCACATTTGGTTGGATTTTCACAGGGACGGCAAAAGGCACATCCCTACATATAAATCTCCTCACTGTATTTTCCACTTTATGCATCCGATGAGGTGAGCTGTAGCTCACGAAAGCTTATGCTCAAATAAATTGGTTAGTCTCTAAGGTGCCACAAGTACTCCTTTTCTTTTTGCGAATACAGACTAACACGGCTGCTACTCTGATCCCTAACACAGGGGCCCTCCTGCTAAATTTCAAGACTCCAAAGAATAGAGCCGCTCAAAGAAAAAGTCTCCAGAGTTTTTTAACATATGCAAAACAATGTATTTTTTTTTTTTTTAATTTTAGCCAAAACAGTTCATCTATTTCCAAGAATGAGGCAAGAAAAAAAAAGTAGTAGTTCGCTTGTGGCAGACACACCGCATGGAAAATTTCAGCCTTTGCAGTTATAGTGAGGCAAAGTCACCAAAATCAGGGTCTTGTAATGGAAAATGTTGGGCAACTTTAATAGTGGGGGACACCTGCCTGTAATAAATGGAATGTTTGGGAGGTGGTGTTGAATAATTATCCGATTCCGGGCCTGATTCTGATCTCACATGTGTTTTACCCGGCTGTAGCTCCTCTGATTTCAAATAAATTATTTTGCGTTTATGCCAGAATAAGCGAGATCAGAATCAGGTCCGATATACGCCGTTAATAAATATTTTATCCCCTTAATTATCATCAGTAATAATAAACTTCTGCCTCTGCTGGTTCTCTGAAGCTTGCCAGTTGCATACGGAGCTTATAAAGCTATAGCTCCTAACACACAACTCTCTGTGACACCATTGTTGGAGCCCAAACCAACAGGGCCTCAGCTGGTGCAAATTAGCATCGTTCTGTTGACTTCAGAGAAGCTGAGTTGGTTGACATCAGCTGAGGATCTGGCCCTTTGGCAGTATGAGTTGTAATGAGAAGAAGTTTAAATCTCAGGCTTGCAGTAGGGCTCTGCTAGGACACAGCCCTGTAGCACTAATGGTGTGTGTGTTTTCTCTATTGGTTGTATGTATGACTTATTAGATGCCAGTAGTAATGCTTAGGTCTGGTAATAATTTCACGATAAGCTGAAATCATACTTTAATGATGCAGTTTGAAGCAGGAAAGGGGAAGGTATGATTCACGGCTTCATTTGATGACTTAGAAGAGAAGCACATCAGAAAAGGAAATTACTTAAATCAGTGCTGATGAGTAGAGCTCTGCAAATCTGCTTTATATCTGTGGACACGGCTGTCCACGGACCATGTTTGCTGATCACGGATGGGTGCAGATCCAAATGTTATATCTAAAGCCCTGCAGATCTGTGGATATCCACTTTGTATTATGTTTGCGGATCGCAGATCAGATGCGGATACACATTTTGTATCCAGGCAGGGCTCTGTTGATGAGGAGCTGAAAACTTCCTACTGCACTTGCCCTGTGGCTTAACAAAATGCATTTTACTTTCCGGAGCTGTTTAGCACTTTTCTCTTACAAGTCTACTGAGGTGCATTCTAGTTGCTGTTTTCTAACATGGATGCAACTAGGGCTGCCAACTTTCTAATCGCACAAACCCGAACACCCTTGCCCCACCCCTTCCATAGGCTACGCCTCTGCCCCGCTCCTTCTCCAAGGTCCCACCCCCACTCATTTCATCCCTCCTCCCTCCGTCGCTCACTGTTCCCCACCCTAACTCACTTTCACTGTGCTGGGGCAGGGGTGTGGGAGGGGGTGAGGGCTCTGGCTGGGGTGCAGGCTCTGGGGTTGGGCTGGGGATGAGGGGTTTGGGGTGCAGGAGGGGGCTCTGGGCTGGAGCCAAGGGGTTTGAAGTGCGTGAGGGGGCTTAGGGCTGGGGCAAGGGGTTGGGGTGCAGGCTCTGGGAGGGAGTTTGGGTGTAGGAGGGGTCTCAGGGCTGGGGCAGGGGGTTGGAGTGTGGGAGGGGGTGAGGGCTCTGGCTGGGGGTGCTGGCTCTGGGGTGGGGCTGGGGACAAGAGGTTTGGGGTGCAGGAGCGGGCTCTGGGGTGGGGCTGGGGACGAGGGGTTTGGGGTGCAGGAGGGGGCTCTGGGGTGGGGCTGGGGACGAGGGGTTTGGGGTGCAGGAGGGGGCTCCAGGCTGGGGCAGTGGATTGGGGTGCAGGAGGGGTTTGGGGTGCAGGCTCTGGGAGGGAGTTTGGGTGTAGGAGGGGTCTCAGGGCTGGGGCAAGGAGTTGAGGTGCAGGAGGGGGGGAGGGGTGCAGGCTCCAGCCGGGCAGCGCTTACCTCGGGTGGTGGCTCCCAGAAGCGAATGGCATGTCCGGCTCAGAGGTCGTCAGGAGGCTCTGAGCGCTGCTCCTGCCTGCAGGCACTGCCCTGCAGCTTCCATTGGCCAAGGTTCCCGGTCAATGGGAGCTGCAGTGTCAGTGCTCAGGGCAGGAGCAGCGTGTGGAGACCCCACGGCCATCCCTGTGCCTAGGAGCTGGACATGGTGGTCGCTTCCGGAGCTGCGTGGAGCCATGGCAGGTAGGGAGCCTGCCTTAGCCCCACTGCACTGCCGACCGGACGCTGGCCTATTAAAATCTCCTGGATTGACTTTAATAGTCACCGGGAGATTGAGGCCGATTCCGGGAGACTCCCGGCCACTCCGGGAGGTTTGGCAACCCTAGAGGCAGTGCGGGTAGGATTGTTTTACTCTTGCTGATTGCAGTGTTGTTGTAGCTGTGTTGGTCCCAGGATATGAGAACGACAAGGTGGGTGAGGTAATATCTTTGATTGGGCCACCTTCTGTTTCTTTCACCAACGGAAGTTGGTCCAATAAAAGAGATTACCTCACCCACCATGTTACTCTTTCTGACTCATTGGGTAGCGTTAGGCTCACAAAAACAAAGCTTTATTTTTTGCACCAACTTCAGTTGTTAACTCTCCAGGCCTGCTTATGGCAATTCAAGTCACTATCTCTGCTCCCACTAAAATTGGATGAGAAGCCTCAGTAAAGAACTTCACAGATGTGATAGACCAGCAACTTTTATAAGGGGGTTTCTTGTCAGAGATGTGTGATTTCATGTCTCCGACCTGATAATCACGCCAGGATTTGCTATCGAGTAAGATTTCCACTTTCAAAAAACACACAGCGAAAACTGGTACAAACAGGGGTGGTTTGTTTTTCAGACTCTGCTCAAGCTGTAAGGGTATCGTGGAAGTTTTGCCATTGACTTCAGTGGGGCCGGGATTTCACGCTGTGAGATCTGGCCCAAAGAGCCGGATCCAAAGAGCACGGAAAGATTCCCATTGACTTTAAAGGACTGTGTGTCGGGGCCGGAGTGGGGCAACTGGCTCGAGGGAGAATAAAACGATCACCTGAATATTCACTCAAAACTCTGAACAAAGCAACATTTTTTTAAAAAAAGGGGGGGAAGCTGTTTAGGAACACCGGTCCATCCTGATGCTCTGTGAGA